>NC_080086.1:17462500-17774068 GCF_950005125.1 Chionomys nivalis | reverse complement strand
CATCTCACTTGTTTGTGCATAGACACATCTTATATATTAGTCATGAATCATTTTTAAATCTTTAAAGAAATAACTATTGATAGTCAACTTATGCTAATATTTGTTTTTACACATAAGTGGTCCTAATGCACATCTTTCTATGACAATATACATATTTATACCTTTTCTGAAAACCTGGACTGTGTTTGGATAGTGCTTAATCTACATAGAATTTTCTGGAATTCATAAAGTTACAAACAACTGGAAAATATTTGATGGGTACAAATTTACACATTGAAGCATTGCTTATCATTAGATTCACCCACATTCCTGCAGTCTCTATTCCCTTCAGATGCTGTCACATCATGAACCCCATCCTGCAGTCTCTCTTTCATTCCTCTAGAACTTCAACAGTGCTTCTCACCTCCTGTGACTTTTCCAGACAGCAAGACCCTTAAAGAAAGGGCAGAAAACAGAAAAAACTAACCACTGTTATATACTAAGTATTCCATTTTTTTCCTGCAGAGACCTCTTACCAGAACTGTCCATGGCCCCTCTGAATCACCTGATGTGGCCAGACTACCAAAACACATGCTGTTTCCATCTCCATTTAGATGATCTCAGCTAACCTTGGGTCTATTTCCTCATGGAACAACTTCTTCTCCGTTTCTTTCTCTCTCACAAGAGACCTTAAAACATCCTGATCTCTGTGACGGACAGAATCTTATCCTTATCCCCGTCATTGCTGCCCGTCTCATCACAAACAACAATGCTCTCTATCTTCTGCTCCAATGAATTATTTGCCTGAAGGATCGTGACTTCTGTGTTTCATAAACCTGATTCCTTTCTAAAGTATAGCTATTATGAACTGATTTTTCTCTAGAATGTGGAAGAGGACATCTGAAATGTTTTAAGTACCTCAATTCTCTGTATATTTGTATCTACACCTCAGCCACCACAGCACTAAAAGTGAGGCCTGCCTTAGCTTACTGTTCCCCAGAATCAAGACACATGAGTGTCCCGAGGGGAAAGCTATTGCTGTAGTCCAGAAAAACAAAACCATAAGATTTTTTTGTAGAAAGTTAATATTCCAAGTCTGTAAAAGAAGTGACATAACAAAAACAGTATATAGTAACAGGAAGGTGGCCACACTTTGCAGGGACTTTATGTGGGCCGCAGCGCTGACATCTCGGAATTGTTTGGCATTGCACCGCATGTTCTTCAGATGTCGACACAGAGAGAAGATGAGCAGGAGGAGAGTAATCAGGGTCACTGTGTAGGGGATGAGTGTGAACATCGTGTTGGTGAGGAAAATGAGCACATAAACGTCTACAGTGTTATTGGAACTAGACCTGTAAGGTGTGTTTACTTTAGGTCCATCAATGAGTATATTTATGACTATAATGTTTATAAACAAGATTATCAGAGACACCACCAGTGTTATCAGTACCACTTTTTTTGCTTTCCATTTGAGGGTAAGAAAAATGGAATTTGAGAAATTAGCTATCTTGAGAAAATAAAAGATGCTGAGGCATGTAGCAAACCAGACACTGAAATGATTGCTCACCATCCAGGAAATAATATGCCTTTTTAATACTGTTCTCACTGTCATTGCAGCTGGGTCCAGTAATGATACCAACAAAGTTGTGACCAATAAAAACAAAAAAGCAGTTCTGGAGATGGCCAGAGCAGTAAGGATCTGATCCACCAAAGAGATCTTTCTTCTCTTCACCCAGTCCACGATGTTCACCAGTGCTATGAATGCATTTCCTAAACTTCCTATGATGAATTCCATATTTACAGTAGTTATAAGTGTGGCCTGTAGGATAACACTTATTGTCACTGCCATAATGCTGGTTTCTTCTGCACTGCAGATGATGTGCTAATGCAATCTTCTAAAACTCTGTGTCTGATTCTCAACATGTTTGCTTGCATAAACTCCCATAGCCAAAGTCAAAGATCCAACATTTACTAATGAGCTGGTTGTTTTTTCCATAAAAAACTTTGTTGAAGACAGCCCAGCTACACATCATCCAGATGTTCTTTGCCAGAAGTATCTTCTGTAGTTGCCACTGAAGGAAACATTGACTACCTACAGGCTGCCATGAAAATAAAATTATATTAAATTGTTTTGTTTTGTCTCATGTACATTCTTTAGTCTGAATACATTTTTTCTGGACCACTAATATTATAGAAATATAACTAAGTCAGGAAACAAAAATCTGGACTCACATATAAAATAAATAGCTCCTAGAATACATCAAAATGCTGTCTATAAAAGGCCCTACATATGTTTTTCAAAATTATTTCTATACATTTTCAGTTACCTAATAAATGACAAAAATCACTATTCTTCAAATATTTGATACTGAGGATACTAATTATTTTACTTTTTATAAGGCCATCATTCAGACATATGCCTGTACATATAAATATACATGAATAAACATTTTATCTAAATCTTCATCGTTAATTTAAACATTGATGTTTAACATTTATTGTGTATCTACTTCATGCTAGATACTATGATAACTGGTGAGACATTGTCTAAAATTACTTTAAAGTTCAGTTGAGGCAATAGTAATATAAATATTTGTAAACATGAGACTGTTGTATCTACGAGAAAAAAAATAGATGTTTTCCTCCAGTGCTATAAAATAGACAAAGATTAAATAAATGGCTTTGTCTCTTTATGAAGAATGTTCACAGCTCTCTATTTCCTTTTGCTAGTGTATCTGATTTCTCTTCCAACACCGAAGGGTTTTGGACATTATCTGTTTCCTCCAGTTTGCATCAAGAGCTGTGCCACTAAGCTACCTGAAGTATTGTGGCAGATAAAGGATGACTGTTTAGACTGTGCCTAGATAATCTGGAGAATGACTCTAGCCATCATACCATTCCCCAAAATACAACAGAAGAATCAACGATAACAAGAAAATATGTAATCAAGTTTCAGGAAAAGCTGGGATGATGCACATGGATAAATACAGCTCAGCACTAAAGAGGCTCATGAGGAAGACAAGTTTAAAGCTAACCTGGGCTGCATGATGAGATATAGTCTAACAACAATAACATAAACAAACAAACAAACAAAAAACCCTATGCAGTTTGCAGGAAAGATGCGGTATTCCAGGATAACCACAACCTCAGTCTCCTGGAAATCAAAATAAAACAGAAAACCTCAAACATTAGAGGTAAGAAATAATGAAGAGGTAATTTAGCCCATCTATTAAAATATTATAAGGGAAATTTTTAAGAATAGAAAATAATAGAAACATAATCTTATGGTAATGTAAAAGCAAGAAGGTCCTCCTAGTATGAGTCCTTCCCAGTAAGAAAAACGAGGAAGAAGACAAAGAGAAATGCAAAACACTCTGGGTTGAGGTTGTGTGGAGTGGGTGCTGCTGCTGGCACTTCAAAGTTCAAGGTCTTCTAAAAAGGGATGGAATTTGTGTCTATTGGGAGAGAGTAACTTAAACAATGGGTACCTCCCTAAGCCAACCACTAACCCTGCACCTTCCACCATAAATAGGAAACACTTGAATTTCTTACTAAACATCAGTGTCTAGTAAAGATGGTCTCTTCCAGAAACAGTGAGAGTGTCACCAAGAACAGTTCCCATGTATTTTATATATAGAATAAATTGAAAGATGGGGGTTGTCTTATGAATGTCTTTGTAAATGTTGTATTTATATAAATTTACAAATTAGTGCATTAATTATTGTTTTTATTTCATTATTAATACATTATATAATGTTTCTGCCAAAAACAGCAATTTAAAAGGATTTAACCAAACAAAATTCTATCACTGCATCTCTGTTTATATCACTATATTTAATGCAATAATCCACTAACTATTCATCTTCAATATCTATATTTAAAAATAATAAAACTATATCACATTGTGGATAACCATCACTACAATTTATATTTTAAAAACTCAAGCAATATGTTGCTGAAACTCTATTCTTTATAATTTTTATTGTTATTTTATATTTTTATTTTAATTTTTGAGATCTAATTACATCATTTCCCTCTTCCATTTCCTCCATCAAATAAACCCTCTGATATATCCCTCCCTGCTCTCTTTCAAATTCATGACCTCCTTCTTCATTAATTCTTATAATATACATATATGTATATCCATATATCTTCTTAAATACACAAATGTAACATGTTCAGTGTGTATAATGTTACTTAAGTTACATAAGTGTATGACTATTTAGTGTCAGATAATCAGTTGGAAAAATCCTTGGAAAAGACACTTTTCTTGCTTAGAATTCCATGGTCGTTATAGTTTATTTGTAGGATGGAGGCCTCATGGGTTTTCCTCTGCCCACTATAGTATTTATTATTGTTGTCCTGTTCAGTTAATGTATTATATTACTTTTAATATAACTTTTCCAGTTTGGGGAAGAAAAGAGTGGTTTCTGTGTAATCAGATGGTTAGATACATAAATTGAGAAATGGTGATGGTAAGTGATTGATAAATAAGTGACTGATAAATGGTAGATTTATGATGATAGATAGTTGATAGATGATGAACAGAAATAAACATAGATAAAAAGATACATAGATAGTTACATGTATATTATTATATAGATGAGTGAAAAATTGATAAATTTTGCCAGCCTGCCTTATTTATCTATGGAAATGTTCAGCTACATTCTCAGAAAGGAGATGGCGAAAGTCTCCATCAAAGTTCCTGCAATTCATAAAATTTAACCCATGTTCTCCGTTGTTATTCATATTTTAGGAAAAAGCACAACTATGAAGAAATAAGTGTTGTGCTCAGTGGACAAAGGAAAGGGCCAGAAGACAGTGTCCTGGAAATGAGTCTCTTTCATTACTGCTGAGAGTTTGCTGTAGGAAGTCTTACAGCTAGGGGTTTCCCGGGGCATGGCCTCTTAAACTGTATATGCTGATGTAGAGAATGTGTTTGGCCTCTTTTCTGGCCTCTCTGTTCTGGTTGCAGGATTCGTTTTCTGATCTCCATTCAAACAGAAGATTCTGATTTGTGAGTCTACCCCTAAATAAAATCCATTTATTTCTCAATTCTGAGCTAGTGTGGGATTTCTTTTAAGCATCCTTCCACATTTGGTGCCCACATGGAACTGAACACCATGCTTCCCGGTAGACTGCCTAATAGCCTAGCCAGTCCATGTCCAAATGCTGAATTTCCCAGCATGATTTCTTGCCATGTGGTAACTTTGTGCAGCTTCTGGTTTCTGCTCCCTGCCCATGAGTTCTGGTTTTCTTGCTCCATGTAATTGCTTTTAATTTGTCAAGCAAAGCATATTTCTCTGTATTTCACCAGTACTAAGGCAGAAAACTGAAGCAGCTCAGAAACTAAAGCTGCTCAAGACCTTTCCTGTCACTACTGTGAATCTGCAACCACGATATCTGCTGGACAATAAAAATTAGTACACTTAAAACAATTTACTAGATCTTTTAACAGGTAATTAATAAATCATTATGGCAGATTATATTAATATTGAAACTTTTAGTAATTATTTTGCTAATACTATGGATTGTATTATGCAAGGCATATTGGTAATGGTGATACTTCAACTTATTGGGTATTGAGATCCAGCTTTCTTCTCCATATTCTATCATTAAGAATGAATATGGCACTTTTAGGAATGATGCTGTTCTATATGATGGCAGAAACATGGAGGATAAGACAAAAATTCCAATAGGAAATAGAAAATGTATATCCTAGCAGACTTCTAAAAATGATCAAAGACCAAAGCTAAAAGTGTGTATAAATGGCATTTTAATTGTTGGTTTGATAGACACAGGTGCAGATGTGAGGATCATCAAGCCAGAATCTTGGCATCCAAATTGGCCTCTTCAAGAGGCAGATGTTCAGTTACTAGGAATTGGAACCATATCTCAAGTTAAACAAAGCACGAGATGGGTTGACTGTATTGGGCTAGAAGGTCAAAGAGGAAAGCTGAGGCCATATCTGGATGATATCGCAGTAAATTTATGGTGTTGTGACCTGCTGCAGCAATGCAATATCCAGGTTAACATTGCTGCAGTCCCAGGAACTCAAAATTCTGGGAAGGATATTATAAGGTACTATATACAAAGGTCACCAGCCATTCAGGCTATACAAGAACATAAAGCAACTAGCAAACCTTTAGAGGTACCAACAGTCCACCTTTAAAATGATTAACTGAGAAATCAATATGGGTTAAACAGTGGCAATTACAGAAAGATCAAATCGAACTATAAAGGATATATTAAAAAAAACTAGAAAGGGGTGGAAAATGCCCCTAGAAATAGATTATATAATGTTTATTAAACTTGAATTTTCTTAACGCTAATGAGAAAGGGACAACAGCAGCAGAGAGACATTGGATAACAGAAAAGTCTTCTAAAATAAATCAACTGATTTATTTCAAGGATGTATTGATCTCACAATGAAAGCCAGGAGACGTGCTATGTTGGGGAAGAGGTTTTGCTCTTCTTTCCACAGGAGAAGAAATAATTATAAATACCTTCAAAATTAATAATGATTCAGTTTGAAAAGAAGAAACCTCTTGAAAAAATTAAATGACAGCTCATCCACAATGGTAACAACCATACAGATGATAAGGAAACCTCATAAGGGTTGGGGCAGAGTTCTGCTCTTGTCCCAGGAAAATACTCATCTTCAAAAATTCAAGAGACCCTGGATGATTGAATGCTGACAAAAGGAAAATTAACTATCCATTAAAGAAAAAAGAACCTGATTTATGAGATCAGGTTATATACATACAAATATATATATATATATATATATATATATAATTTATGAATATATAGAGCTGGCTTTGGGGTGTGACACTGGCTCTGTCCCTCTCTAAATCCAAGCAGTTGTTGAAATAAAAATTCAGAGTTTCTGTCTCATGTCAGGAGCCATGATATGGGACAGGAAAAAGAATTTAGGAAAAAACTTTTCTTCATATCTATTTTTGTCTCTATCGTACCTTTCAGTGACTATATATGGCTGTATATGTCTATATAAATAATGTTTAAGTTTTACATAATAAACAATGAATTTTCATGCAGTAATCCTTGAAGTTCCCAGGAAGAAGATGGGATCACACAACAACTCCACCTGATTGATATGATGTCATGATGTTGATAGTGCTACTACAAAGACCTGTGTTTGGGTACCAGCTGCTCAAGATGGTTTCAACTTGGTTAGCTAAAATGGTGCACTTTTTTTTTACAATGTTCTGGCCAGAACTCCAAATAGGAAGCTCAGAAAAACCCTACCAAATACTCGGAGATTAGTTGCAATTATACCAGACAGTAATCTTGGAACTTAACCATCATTTTATTTTCACAGGATCCCATAGAAAGAACATTGCCCCCACAACAGCTTGAAGTAATTCTAGAAGATAACATCCCCTCTCCCAACAAAGTTTGTCCTCAGGGTTAGGGACATCATTTAGGGGTTGATTATAATTGGTGTAGGGTTGTGGATAGGGGGGGAATTTTATTGGCTCAGGGATCTCTTTTAAAAAATGGAAATTTGGATGTGATAATAGATTAGTGTGAGCTTACTCACACTAATAGTAATAATGAGTAATACACTGAATATTTGTGAGTTATTTATAGGCAATTATATTGGTATAGATTTTTGCATATTGATACAAAGTTAAATTATATTGAATATCACATGCATGCATGTTTCTACCTCTGCTTAAAACATTTTTATATATTGATATATATTTATCATATTGCAATGTACATTTCTACCTCTGATCAAGATACTTATACATTGTTTACATTTTGAGGTAATTGTCCTCATTTGTTGAACAATTGTTTATTGTATAATATTCTAATATGAAGACTTAGTCATTAAGATATATAGGTAGGTATTAAGAATTATAGATCAATAGTCATCTATGTTTGTCATACTTGTAGTCAGACTAATCAAGTTCTTTAGATACATAGAGATTATTTTCTGTATAGATAGGTAATATCCAGTCACTTCAAAGAGCTGTAGAATATGGCATTTAAACAACTTAGAGTTCTGTTGAAGTGATACACGATTGGTCCTGGCATCACTGAACTTTTCCCAAGAGAATGTTGAACACTGAAGACACTCCACTTGGATCTTGTTTTCTTCTTGACAAAACTGGTCTTTGGGCAAAGAAACGCCCATGCCTCAACCACAGACATGATACATGTTATCCAGAAATGGATAAGCAGGACTGTCAAATCTTGCCAAGACAGGATAAGACAGCTTTGAAATATTTCCTGCCTCTGAAAATGGTCTGTCAATTATTCTAGGCCTTAGACAAAGTTGGTTACTTCAGCATTGCAAATGAGACTTTGTGTGATTGACCAGGTAGGAAGTTGTCTCTGTCATTTGTTGCACATTTTGGAAGTTGCTTGATTGCACTTCCTGCTTATTCAAGTAATATTCTTTCCCTTCTTGAATCTTTGATGGTGTTGAAGACTAGATAGTTGTAGTTACTTTCCTCTCATGACTTGCCTAAGTTATTTATTATACAAGACTTAAACTAGTCAGGATAGGATAATATGTGTTCTCATTTTATATATTTTTGAATTAGGCTTAGAACTTTCTTATTTAAACAAAAGGGGGAGGTGCTGTAAGAAGTCTTACAGCTAGTGGTTACCTGCCCACTGGGGCATGGCCTCTTATACTATATATGCTGATGTAGAAAATGTGTCTGACCTCTTTTCCAGCCTCTCTGTTCCAGTTGTGGGATTCATTTTCTGATCTCTGTTCAATCAGAGGATTCTAATTTGTAAGTCTACCTCTAAATAAATAACCACCTATTTCCCAATTCTGAGATACTGTGGGATATCTTTTAAGTGTCCTTCCACAAGAGTTCCTCAGAGTTAAGACTCAGCACAGACTCACTGATGACCCTGCTAAGGCCAGAATCAGAGAAGTAGAGACAACAGCAATTTATGGAGTCATTTCATAAGCATGTAGTCAAAGAGACTTTGCAGTCTGCAAAACACAGAATAACTGAGATAGTCAACATGATCAGTTCAGTGAAAGCCTCATACACGCTAAGAATCAGCCCCTAAAAAGAGAGTAAAGGTGGAAACTAATTTCTGAGGTTACTCTGGAACGAAACCCAAAAGCCTAACTAACTCAGCAGTTATAATTGAACAAATTAAAATAGGCAGATGGTGGAAATAGAGGAAGTCTCATTTCCCTCATATTGATCAAGAATATGTTAGATATGGCTAATAAAATCTCATAAAGTGTCTGTGTAGTGTTCCTAGAAAGCTAGAGCCCTTACCGGAAAGATTTCCCTAAAGAGAAAATACATATTCACACATTCTAGAACTTTATCAGGAACTGGGTCCAAAGTAAATGTAGTATTTGGGGAATATAAAGATTCCATAGATTGGAGTATGTTATGACAGATATTCCTGAAATTTTTTATTCATATCATTCCAGTATGATCTAGTGGGTTTGTAATCTTTGCCTAATCCTGAATATAGAGCTGAAATTCACACATGCCACCCTTATATAACCATCTTCTCTGGCACTTCCATGTTTGGGGTATTAAACGATTTAATTTCCGAAAATTCAAAATCTTTTATATAACCTTAAAAATCATAGTACTGTCATGACTGCCATCTGTTTTTGTTTTTCAACTTTATTGCACTTCACAACCCTTGACATAGCTACATAGTGCTATAATCTACTTGTATTCTCCTTAGAATTTGACAATAATCAGATTTTCTCTTTGAAATGTTTCTATCTGAATAAAATTGCAACTTCAAAATAAAAGCACACCAAAAAATTCATAGGATTGAAACATTTTTGTAATGAACTTAGCTTCCATTATTTTACCAACCTTCTTTTAAATCAGTCTCTGAATTGCTTACTTTATAAAAATATATTTTAACTGTTTTGTATTGGCTATTGTGTGTTAAGAATAACCATCAAACAACACAGATGTGATTTCAATTGCAATAGTGATTTTGATATACTGGGAGATATGACTGGCAAACATGTATGATTGAGTTACCATTATATTAATGATAGGGTTTCATAATAATTAATTAAGGAGACAGAAAAATCATGGTTTAATGGCCCTTTAAGGTGTTGAGATCTTGTCCTGGCACTTCCATGTTTGGGGTATTAAACGATTTAATTTCCGAAAATTCAAAATCTTTTATATAACCTTAAAAATCATAGTACTGTCATGACTGCCATCTGTTTTTGTGTGTAGCTACATCTTTTTGGGGTTGCTTATATGAGAAGTAAATTAAGCCCAGGACACAAATAAGGAATTCAGAGCAGTGTCCAGAGTGAGGACAATCACATGTGAAACACTGTTGTGTCATTCATTTGGTCTTTCCAGTCATATTTCTTTCATGCTCATTCATTTGAGCAGTCTTTCCTGTGGCACCACCACAAAAATAAAACAAAACCAGCAAGGTTTATGAATATCACCAAAAAAAAAATTATCTTCTCCTTTGAGTGAAAACCTAAAAGATTTTGGAGAGATTAGCAATTAAATAAATAAATATGAGTGTATTTAAAAACTAGATATTAAAATATCTGATTGTCCCAGTGTTATATAATTAATGATTCTTTCATACACACACATGCACAAATACATGCATATTAAACTGAGTTAAATGAATATTTATTAGTACTGTGCAAAGCAAGTCACTTTTAGAGTGAATTAGAACAGTGAGAATTAGATCCTCTGAGACCTTTCTTCTTCTCTATCCAGTCATGCAGTTAGTTCATCAGGGAAGGCACTGGAAAAGTTTCCAAGGGAAATTCTGTAGGTAATGAAAATAAAAGCATTGTTAGTTGGTAAATTCATCATTGTTGACTAAAGCCTGCAAGAAGTTGGGCTTGAGTTTGCATCTTCCACATATAAACAGTTAAGTATGATAGCACACCAGTACATCCCTGCTCTCTCAGGTAGAGACAATCAAATCTTGAATCTAAGGAAATCAATAAGTTTGATTTTTACTGAGAGTTGAACAAATAAAGCATTTTTTTTTTTGGTTAGTAACACAACAGGTACTGTAAAGACTGCTTCCTGCACAGACGGCAAGATCATTTTCATTCATCATTATATTAACCAGGATGAAATGTTAGTTACATAGCAGTATATTAGCTTTCTCAAACCAAACCAATCCTGAAGACAGCCAAGACATTAAGAATTTCATCATCTTGGGGCATATAACTTCTCATGCCAGAGTTAGGGCAATTTGACCAGAGATGACATGGAGACACTGGCCAAATGTTCTAAAGCAAAATCTGCAATTTAGATGGAGAATACAGGGATTACTACTTAAGTTAGAACAAAATATAAGGTGAACATAACTGGGTGAAATTTATAATCTCTTGGCAAAATACATGGTTTCTGTGTGGATAGTGAGGTTCTAGATGCTTTCATATTCTTGTCAATATTAATGGATAAAACAATATTAAGACAAAGGTAAATTTTAATGCTATGTTTATTAATAACTGTAATGCCAAAACAACATAAAATAACTCTAACCCATAACCTTACTACAAGCCATAATCTTCAGTTGTTGATTTTGAATTTAAAGTTGTGTTTTCATTTGCTCAAATGCAAATAAACACATATTCCCTTCCACTGCTTTGCAATGCTTTGCCTTGTCTAGGCTTTGTGTAATTTGAATTGATCAAATTTGGATGTCAGACAGTGAAATGTAAAACCCAGTATATGGTAGATGTGGAGAATGACTAATGAGATGGATAAGCCTCTATCCTCTGGAGAAGGCGCGAATAGTCCTGCAACATCAATAGCATGCAAGTGCATGGGATGCATACAAAAGTGTTTAAAGGAACTACTCTATGAGATTTTTACTTATTAACGAGTCCTTGGTTTCTCTGCTATTACCCTGAAACGTCCACCTTCCCTACAATTGTCTGCTGATAATTGTTATATGCTATAATATATACAAACAATTCATGTGCACACACACACAAGACACCATTCAAGACAACACAGCATAGAAGTAATAAAAAGGTAGATCAAATGAGAGCTTTTAAATGTCTTGTCTTCTAGACTCAAACTGACCAAATAACAAGTGAGCTAATCAGTCTATGAGATGCTTCAACTCCCACCCTGTATTAGTTCATACCTTCATCTGTGCTCTGAGCAAATCTCAAATCTCAGAGCCAGCAAGGATACTGTGAGCAGGACTATCAGCATCCTGGAGGAGGTTCTGTAGTTTCCTAAGCCTATACTCAAAAAAGCAAAGGAGCTGCTTTTATTAGGAGGAGTCAAAAAATGGCACCTTTGACCCCCCCCCCAAAGGGTGACCGTCTTTTTGACACATTAGTATACTTTGTTACCTTATTTCTCTTTGGTACTTTAGCGCACTAAGGTGAAAAATAAAGAAGATTGATACTATCATTTATTAAAGTTCCAACGTGTGATATGGGCAGCTTACCTTCATTAAAGGATTACTGCCCATGCAAATAACCCAGGTATTGGAATTAAATTTCCATACTACTTAAATGTGTGTCTAGGTGATATTGCTGAGTTACAACCTGTGTTATTTATGGGCATTTGGAGTATACTCATAAGGCACATGTGTCTTTAGAGACTCTATAGTTTTCAGTGAATAGCATGAGAGCTTTTACTCTTGCCATAGCTCAATGCCCACCAGTCATTATTTGTCCCTTTGATATTTACCTGGTTGTTTGGTGCCACTGAAATCCATGCATAGATGTTTAATGCATCCTGACAACACTTCTATACATAGCAACAGAAGGGAGACCCACAGTCTGTTCAGGCCAACAAATATTTTATTAGCCTCAAGAGATCTGAGTCTAACCAGAAAAACCTTATTTATATAGACAAGATGGTTTGCCACCATTTGTTCTGATTAATGTCTTAATAGGAGTCGAACTAAATTGGTCATTGGAAACTAAAATGAGATTTCCACTGTGGAGCATTATGAGTATATCTCTGCTGTTATGAGTATGTGTTTCATGTTGTAAGATTTACTGTGGGACTCCTTCCTTCTCCAGTATGTTCTATGAGACTCTTCTTTGGGTGTTCTTTCTTTCAAGAAATAATTTTATTCAGTCACCATACTTGATTGACCACAATTATACATTTATTATACAGGCTAGTGGCGTGAGAGGTCCTTCAGTCTGTGTGTTACTTTTGTTAGTTAATGAATAAAGAACTGCTTTGAGCCTATGGCAGGGAAGAACAAAACTAGCTGGGGAAAGCTAGACTGAATGCTTGGAGAAAGAAGGGTGGAGCCAGGGAGATGCCTTGTAGCCCCACTGGAGACAAATGCTGGAACTTTACCTGGTAAGCCATAGCCACATGGTGATACACAGATTAATGGAGATGGGTTAAATTAAAATTTAGTAAAATACAAATACAAGTTATTAAGCTGTGTACCTACAAGTTATAAAGGTTTGAGGACAAATACAAGTTATCAAATTTCTCTCTCACGCTGCCTTTCATACTCTTAAAATACTTTTCATTGTAAAAAAATATCTGTCACAGTCATTCTGACATAAATATGCTACTGTTTATACAATGTATATGTCTAAAACTTCTGTTTTCACAAACCCAAAGAATTCTGGTGAGTTACAGGGAGCCAAATTAAAGGATACACCTTAAACAGGTCAGATACACCCCTCTTAATTCCCTGGTCCTAATTTTTTTCTTTCACTTAACTTTGTCCTCTCTTCTGCCAATACCTAAAATAGGTGTAAGAGACACCAGACATTTCCATACCACAAACACCAGACAGGAGCAAAAAGAGACCAGCTATGCCAGGATGTGACCAGTACCTAGCCTTCTCGGGTTCCCCCCAAAGACAACAGCCACAAATAAGCAAGAAGCAGTCTTGAGAATCCACCATCCCAATTCCTTAAACCTTTGGTGTCTAACCTCTTGCCTTTTTATTATAAAAAAAGATATGGGAATGTAACAGTCTGTCTTGTCTCTTAAGAGGCAAGCCACACCCACTCCTCCCCTGTCTGATGAGGCAGGCAGATCTTCCTTTCTGCTGGCAGCATAAGACTCTTCTTCCTTTTCCATCTCCCTCTCAAGGAGGCAGCTTTTATTTCTCCTTTCTCTCTCTCTCTCTCTCTCTCTCTCTCTCTCTCTCTCTCTCTCTCTCTCTGCTCTGTTCTTCTCCTTCTCTCCTTCCCTTCCATACTTCCATAACCCACTAAATAATTATCCAACCTCACTCTGCATGGCATGCCTATCTGTTTGTCTCTCACCTGCCGCCACAACATAGCTCACCGCCCGGGACCAGCCACCATCAGATACCCATGGCAAGGTCTCCTGTGCCAGTCCCTGCCTAAGACTGGCTGCTCTCAGGACCTGCTGCCCCTGACTGTCACCACATGGCCTACTGCCATCACTTAGGGACATGCAGCATTTCTGCTACTGCAGTTACTTGGAGATCCCGCAGCATTTTATTTTTACCATAACACTTTGCTTTCTCCCTCTTGAAGTTAAAAAAAAAAAGGTACTGTATCTTTAATATTGCACTTTTAAGGGGAAATTTTGGAGTTTTAATGCTGGATATTGTTTAAGGGACAGTTTTTTAAATATTTACAAGGCTATGGGAAGCTTTAAGTTTACAAAATGATCTATATTATTAATATGTGAACTTAGAAATCTATAAAAAACTAAAACTTAAGGTCATGGCCATAAGCAGCAAACACTAAACACGTGAAACTTAGGAGTTCATGTTTTATAATACAGCAAAGCAATGACCTAGGTAATCTGACTTCGATCAGCTTCTAAGCATATGAGTTTGGACTCTTTGGGGGATGAAAGAACTTTTACAGAGGTAGCCTAGAACTATCTATCTATCGAATGATTATATTGATTTTTATAACAATGACAAAACTGCAATTGTGAAATAGCAAAAGAAACAAATTTGTCATTGAGAAGTCAACACAATGCGCGGAACTGTACTGAAGGGCTGAAGGATTGGCAAGGTTGAGAACCGCTAGTTTAGAGATTATCTTCTCATCTAAGATCTATTCATGCTTGAGAATGTAGATCTAGCCTACTTGCCTTTGCTAACTTTGTTAAACTTACACTATATTGATAAACAGAGTCCTATAAGAAATTGTTACATTCTGCAATGGTTTACTATAAAAGGATCAAGAAATTTCCCAGTATCTCTGTGAAATATGTTTATGAGTTAAAAGATTTATTTTATACTCAAAGGAGCTTCGATGAAAAAAATTGTTGTTTTTAATGCTCAGACTTAACAGAGATAAAGCTATAAAGTCCTTTCTCCAAGGTCAGGCATTTAGATGAAGTTCCTATTGCCTCAGGGGCTTAGAAAAAGTTCCTACTTGCTAAACCGGGAGTCACTCTTTTTATCTCTGGCAAAAATAACTCAAGACCCTTCATTAACATGTGGATATAGTGCCTATTAACTTGTCAAAGGCAATGCTAGCCTCTAGGCTCCCTCGGTTCCTGCTCACAAGCCCTACCCCAGAAAGTCCTATTCTTATGAAAGCTAATAAGTTACCTTAAATTAATGAGAGCCTTGGGGGCCAGCTCCAATCAACTTTCAGGGGTCAGAGATGAAGCAAAAGCCAGCAAAGGACTCAGAATATCTGAGGCAAAAGAATCTCTCACTCTGTGCTTTTCTGATTCAGTTTTTTTTTTATTGTTCTCTCATTATTCTACAGCAGTTTTACAAAGCTTCCAATGTTTACACACACACACACACACACACACACACACACAATCTGCAATTCCCAGGCAATAGCAAGATTACAGAGCTTGAATTTCTCAGGGTCATAAAACAGATAAGAATTGAACAAAGTAACCTGTCAGCTTGTTTTATGGATCAAGATGCTTGTGGCTAGCAAATGGCTCAGGCAGCTCTGAAGTGTAATTAGGTTTATTTGGAGAGCTTTAAATTCTAAAAAGGGGAAAGGGGGGCTTTGTGTGTTACACTTCTAAGTGTTATTAATTAGACTAGAGATTTGTGATCAATACATGTAAAAGAAGGGAGGAACAAATAGATTGGCATTCTCTCTTGGGTTGTCAGAGCTGTGGTGCCTGGGAACGCATCAAGGTAGCCATGACAACCAGCATAAACTGCTTAAGAAGAAAAACAGAGCCCAGTGTGGGTTAGCATTTTTTTCATCAATGTTAGCTGGTGAGTGGGGATTTCTCAGATATAAGCATTGCATCTATCTCCCTGAGCAGTTAGAACAAGAAGAATTTATGGTTACATAGTACAAATTCTGGAGCCTGAAAATTTCCAGCTCTCATGTCAAATGATGGTGTTTGTTCCCATGCCATTCATGTGAAAAGATCACCTTTCTCCAGAGCTGACTGAATGATCAACGACTTCTTCCTGTTATCTCTCAGAGTTAAGGCACAGGCAGTTAATTTCCTAGACTAAAATCCTGTGAGAGTAAGTACAGGGTATTAATGGCCTTTTAGAGTTAGATGGGGGTTAACTGAGGTTGCACTTTCCCAAATCAGCTGCGGATGACTTCAGGATACCCAGCCTCCTCTGTGAGGACTATGAAATAACAAGCTTAGACATGCCATACCCTCCTCCTAGTGTCTGTCTTTGAAGGTCCCAAATGTAGCCGCCTCGACGGGTTACTCTGTCTAGGGTTTGTAACCCGCCTGGCTGGCCAGTTATTCCAGGGTCACGGAGAGGCACCACCTGAAAGGCATAGGCTGATAAGCAGGAAGGAGGCTAAGCTTATTTGTCAAAGCCTCTCTTTATTAGAGTCATGGCCACAGCTTATATAGCCCCTGAATGGGGAGCTTGGGGGCTGGGGCATGGGGTCTTGCCACGTGGTCCACGCCCATCACCTAGGCCAGGTCACGATTCCTTGGTCAGGAAGTCACAAGGTGACCCCACCTAGTTGTCTAGATAGTTTGGAATGTGAGGCAGGTTCCGCTACCAGATAGCTCTCTATTAACAGTTAATTTGGGTGTGAGATAGGCTTGGTCAATAAGACTATTCTCAATACAATTGAGAAGTGAAGCCCTCTGCAAAAACTCCTCGCGGCGGTGCTTCCTGTAAATTTTGGGGGGACACGGCTCCTGACACCCAAATGTGAGCTATTTGGAAGACTCTTCTCTTGGCCAAACGTCCTGTCAATAAAGGATAATTGCAAGGAACTGGCTTCTAAGTTTATTTAAAGGAATGGAGCAGAAATTTGACCATGGGAACAAAAGGTTTGACTGCCCATATGGCGGTCTCAGAGGCAGTGAATGAACTTCTGCCATGTTGGACTGAATGGAGCAAGCAGGCAGAGCTGTGTTTGCCCTAGCAATATAGCTACTTAGGTTTTCACCATGCACAAAACTCAAGTCCAAATGGATTAAAGACCTCAATATCAGTCCAAACACACTGAACCTGATAGAAGAGAAAGTGGGAAGTACTCTACAACACATGGGCACAGGAGAACACTTCCTACGTATAACCCCAGCAGCACAAACACTAAGGACATAATTGAATAAATGGGACCTCCTGAGACTGAGAAGCTTCTGTAAAGCAAAGGACACTGTCACTAAGACAGAAAGGCAACCCACTGACTGGGAGAAGATCTTCACCAACCCCGCAACTGACAAAGGTCTGATCTCCAAACTATATAAAGAACTCAAGAAATTAGACCGCAAAAGGTTAATCAATCCAATTATAAAATGGGACACTGAGCTGAACAGAGACTTTTCAGCAGAAGTTCAAATGGCCAAAAGACACTTAAGATCGTGCTTAACTTCCTTAGCAATCAGGGAAATGCAAATCAAGACAACATTAAGATACCATCTTACACTTGTCAGAATGGCTAAAATCAAAACCACCAATGATAGCCTCTGCTGGAGAGGTTGTGGAGAAAGGGGCACACTCATCCATTGCTGGTGGGAATGCAAACTTGTGCAACCACTTTGGAAATCAGTGTGGCGGTTTCTCAGGAAAGTCGGGTTCAACCTACCTCTCGACCCAGCAATACCACTATTGGGAATATACCCAAGAGATGCCCTAACATACAACAAAAGTATATGTTCAACTATGTTCATAGCAGCATTGTTTGTAATAGCCAGAACCTGGAAACAACCTAGATGCCCTTCAATGGAAGAATGGATGAAGAAAGTATGGAATATATTCATATTAGAGTACTACTCAGCAGTAAAAAACAATGACTTCTTGAATTTTGCATACAAATGGACGGAAATTGAAAACACTATCCTGAGTGAGTTAAGCCAGACCCAAAAAGAGGAACATGGGATGTACTCACTCATATTTGGTTTCTAGCCATAAATAAAGGACATTGAGACTATAATTCGTGATTCTAGAGAAGCTAAATAAGAAGGTGAACCCAAAGAAAAACATATAAGCATCCTCCTGAATATTAACCTTCATCAGGCGATGAAAGAAGACAGAGACAGAGACCAACATTGGAGCACTGGACTGAAGTCTCACAATCCAAAGGAGGAGCAGAAGGAGAGAGAGCACGAGCAAGGAACTCAGGACCGCGAGGGGTGCACCCACACACTGAGGCAATGGGGATGTTCTATCGGGAACTCACCAAGGCCAGCTGGCCGGGGTCTGAAAAAGCATGGGACAAAACCGGTCTCGCTGAACATAATGGACAATGAGGACTACTGAGAATTGAAGAACAATGGCAATGGGTTCTTGATCCTATTGCACGTAATGGCTTTGTGGGAGCCTAGGTAGTTTGGATGCTCACCTTAATAGACCTGGATGGAGGTGGGTGGTCCTTGGACCTCCCACAGATCAGGGAAACCTGCTTGCTCTTTGGGCTGAGGAGGGAGGAAGACTTGATTAGGGGAAGAGGGGAATGGGAGGTGGTGGTGGGGAAGAGGCAGAAATCTTTAATAATTAAATAAATTAATTAATTAAGAAGGACTTAGCATTTTAAGAACCTGTCCTGGTCAGAAAAGGATTACAGATATGCAATAAGGACAAATTCAGATATAAAAGACCTCTAAAATATTTCACCCAACAAAAAGCAGGAAGCAGTTTGGAGAGAACTATGGCCAAATTTCCAAATATTGTTTATAAATGATTGTTTACATTTTAAGGGGATATGCTATAGAGATTTGCATTGGTATGTATCTTGGTTTATTTATACAAATTTAGGATCAATTTTGTTATATGTGTATTTCTGCTCTTGATTAAGGTATGCTGTTTGTACAACTCATTTAAAAATGCAATGTATAATTAAGAAATACAGGTTAATAGATAATCATCTATAATAGCCAAGTTTGTAGTCCTGCTAGTTAGGTTTTCTAGATGTACAGAGATGTATTTCAGATGGATAGGCATTCTTCAAACCTTTCCAAGACTACAGAATATGGCAATTAAATTGTTGTAATAACTTAGGACTTTTCATGACAGTGAGACACATCTGTTTCTAATAGCACCAATTAATTAAAGAGGAATATGGGCATTAAAGAGGCTCCTTATGGAGTTTCTTATCCATTTGGGCAAGACTTCTCTTGCCTAGATTGCTTGATATTATGTGATGAACTGGACATGCAGGACCCACAGAGAGATGATTGCTGAACTTGCCTAAAGGTAAGACAGTCCTTTAGGGTTCCTGCTTCATGAAAGAGTCTGCCAGACATTCTGGAGAACACAGAGAAACATGACCGACAAACTGCCATTATAGGCAGAACTATCTTTGAAATTTCCTGCCTCATGGAAAAGTCTGCCGGATACTATGGGCCTGTAGGCTGAAGATTGGATGCCCCAACAGTACAGAAGAACTTTGTGTGACTGTTCAGGCAGTGAGATGTCTCTGTTAATTATAAAGAATTTTCAGACAGATAAATGCTGGAAGAAAAGGGAGTCATCTCCAGACGTACAACACAGACATGCAAGAAGCAACATAGGAAGTTCATAAATGAAATAAAAAAGCCTGGGACTGCACATAGGTTAATCTAAATGCATTAAGTTGTAAGATCTGGATAAAGACTAGCTAAAGCTATAAACTTTGCTTTTATAATTAAAAATAAGTTTTTGGCTGGTTATTTGGAACTGGAAGGTGGAACAGAATAGTTTACCTACAAGTAGGAGAGCAATCTTGTATAGATACTTTGGAAAACTATATAGCAGCTTATCAGAAAATTAGGAGTCATTTTACCTCAAGACCCAGTGATATCACTCTTGGGCCTATAACTAAAGGATGCTCAATTAATTGTACCACAAGGACATTTGTTCATCTTAGTTAATAGAAATTTTATTTGTAATACCAGAAGCTGGAAACAATCTAGATGCCCCTAGACCAAAGAATGAAGAAAGAAAATGTGGTAGATTTACACAACAAAATATTACTCGGCTGTTAAAAACAATGACATCATGAAATTTGAAGGAAAATCAATGGAACTAGAAAATATCATCTTGAGTGAGGTAACCTAGACTCAGAAAAATAGACATGGTATGTACTCACTCATAAGTAGATAGAAACTGTAAATTAAAAGATAAACATGCTACAATTCACAGATTCATAGATGCTATGTTGTGGGCCCATATTTCGGTTTGGCACAGTAGCCATTAGCCTGGTCTGAGCTAGTCACATAGCTCTGCAGACAAGCTGTCGCTTCCTTAACAAAAGTCAGGATGTGCTGCTCCTAGTTTCTTTTGTTAGAATGTGGATTACCTGAAAAGAGATGTTGGCTAAAGCTGATGACTCTAGAGTTTGAGAGGTTCAGTGCTTCCTTCCTTTTGTAACTAAGAGGATGTCTTATAGAGATGCTAATTCATGGCCTACCTGACTGCTAGATGTGGACATGACCTAAGCCCAGGCACCTGGTTGCCTAGGAGACAGCCTAATGTGTTTTCCCCCACTGAATGTAGATATAAGATGTTCCGAGAATAAAGAGTCATTCTGGCCTTTTCCAAGATGGCCTTGTAAGCTGTGTCAGTTTTATTTCTTGTGACTCCGTTTCAGCCAGGTTAGGGAATCTATGTTGGACCCACATGGGCTCCGACATAATGGCGCTGTAACGTGGGGCTGACGACTAAACCCCAAGATTAAAGACAACGTGGTGCTGTCTACTGGACCCCGAGATGAACCCCGGAGCAAGAAGTACAAAAAGGAACGTGGTGCTGACCGCCGAACTCCATGACCCCGGAGAAGGGACAACACGAGAGAGACAGTGAATGCTGATCACTGGATCCCAGAGGGAAAGCAGACTAACGACGGAGGAGAACATGAGGCTGATCAGTGCTCCCCAAAAAGCAACGAAGAGGTGACCAGACGTGAGGAACCCATGAGAAGAAATCGGTGGATGCGTGAGTAGTGAGCGCTCAGAAACAGAGATGTAGAATAGAGAAAGAATTGTAGGAAAAAAGGGCAAAATTTAAATTGGGAGTAAAATATGGGCTAAGGAAAAATTGTTCAGTTATAATATGTTGGCAACTTAATTTAGAGTGGAGCAGAACAATGACAGAGTTACTGAAAATCTGTAAGCGAGATAGATGCAGAATTGCAACTTTTATTGCCTGCTAAATTAGTAGGAAAAGGTAAGAAAAAATGACTTGGCCCAAGAATCACCAAGTTACCACTGAGATTGAGTAGCCATGTGCTCACAGCCAGTTAATCTAACCCACCTGCAGGTAAAAGACAAGCAAGAGCAAAAGTAAGTTTAGAGAGCAAATTTGACCTCACACAGTCTATAGAACAGAGGAGAGGATTCAGAAATTCTCTTAATTTTATGATTTACAAGTTAAAATAAAAAAGATAGTTAAAAATCTGCCTTCCAGAGCTCAGAAACGCAATCTAACAAAGAGAGCCTGTGTCCTACCCCCTGCCGTGCAGCGCAGCTTCAACTGAAAGAAAAAAGCCAGGTTTAAATTAAGGTAGCCTCTGAGATAAGCAGGGTAAAATGCTTGTTTTCCATCTCACAATTTTGCCTTTTTTGTCAAAAGTCTGTTTATAGGCAAGTGAATTCGTATCCAAGGTGGATTGATTCCAGTACTGTGGCTCTGTAGTAAAGTTTGAAGTCAGAGATTGTGATGCATTCAGAAGTTCCTTGATTGTACAGGATTTTAAGATTGTTTAGCCTATCCTGAGTTTTTGTCTTCTCATAAAGTTGAGGATTGTTTTTTCGGAGTCTGAAGAATTTTGTTATAAGTTTGATGGACATTTGCATTAAATCTATGGATTGCTTTCACTAAAATTGTCAGTTTTGCTAGGTTGGCATTGTTTTTACATGAAAATAGGAGATCTTTACATTTTCTGATGGCTTAAATTTATTCAAAGGTTTAAAGTTCTTATACAGGTTTTTCAATTTGTATGATTAGAGTTACTCAAAGATTTGTGGTATTTGTGGCTATCTCATTTATGATGTATGTAGAAGAGACGCATTTGGGTTGTTTTCAGATTCAGTGCGTGATAAAGTAATTCTGCTGTGGACATGGTTGAGTACACGTCCTTGTGGTATGGTTGAGCATCTTTGTATATAGACCCAGAGGAGGTAGAGCTGACTTTTAAAGTAGTTTGTTGCCTAATTTTCTGAGAATTCGACACAATGGAGGAGTTTCTTTTAAGTATAAGTTGTGAGCAGTGTTTTTGATCTTGGTCATGTTACAGAGATAAGATGGAGTCTCAGAGTTGTTTAGATTTGCATTTCTCCAATGGTAAGGGATGTTATATTTGAGCATTTCTTCAATGTCTTTCAGTCATTCTAAGTTCATCTACTGAGAGTTTTCAGTTTAGGTCTGTTGCATATATTTTTAGTGGATTAATTGTTCTTTTGGTGACTGATTTCCTTAGTCTTGTATGTTTTTGAAGTGGATTAGTGATTGGTAAAGATATTTTCCAGTTGTATAGGTTATTATGTCTTGTTGATTAAGTCCTTTGCTATATAGAAGCTTCTCAGTTCAAGAGATCTTATTGTTTCTCCCAAAGTGTATGCCAATGAGGCTGTGTTAGAGTTGTACCAGTGCATTCGAGTGTTAATTCTAAAATTTTCTTAAAGGAGGTTAAGTATTGTTGGTTTTATGTTAAGGTCTTAGAAAAGAAAAGATGGATTTGGTTCATCTGATGCATTTTGGATACAGACCATAGGTCCTCAGAGACCAGAACTCACTTTATTTATAAATGGAAAAAGATTTTCTGGCCTCCTGGATACTGGCGCGGATACTTCCGTCATAACCGCCAGTCAGTGGCCTATTATTTTAGACTTGAAAGATTGTTTTTATACAATTCCGCTAGCGCCACAAGATTGTCAAAGATTTGCTTTTAGTATTCCTTCAGTTAATTTCAGAGAGTCAATGAAGATACTTTACTAGAGACATATGCATTGTTACAGCAGTGTCTAAGCCATGCAGGTTTAATTATCGCTCCTGAGAAAGTACAGAGGCACCCGCCTTTTCAATATCTAGGTCATATATTATACCTCAAAGAAATTAAGCCTCAAAAGATAGAAATCAAGAAGGATGACTTAAAAACTCTTAATGACTTTCAAAGGTTATTAGGAAATATACAGTGGCTAAGACCTTATTTGAGGTTTCCTACAGGAGCCCTTGAGCCTTTAAGTGAAATACTTAAAGGAGACAGTGATCCAAATTCTAGCAGGCAGCTTTCAGAAGCCGCCAGACAGACTCTCTCACAGATAGAGCAGGCTATACAGAAACAGCAGGTGTGCTATATTGATTATAGCCAGACATGGCAAGCATGTATTTTACCTACAAGGCTGACTCCTACAGCAGTCTTATGGCAGAACGGACCACTTTTATGGGTGCATCTGCCTGTATCACCAGCAAAAGTATTAAATCCTTATTTTGAAGCAGTAGCATGCTTAGCTCAAAAAAGCAGAATGGAATCTAGAAAATATTTTGGCAAAGAACCAGCTGTAATCAATGTGCCTTACACTAAGCAGCAAATTGAATGGTTATGTCAAAATAGTGACTCATGGGCAATTGCGTTTGCTCAGTTTCGAGGTCAGATTAATAATCTTTTCCCAGCTGACCAGTTACTGCAGTTACACAACAGCATTCATTCATTTTTCCTAAAATAGTAGCAAAGAATCCATTAAAGGATGCTTTGTTAATTTTCACTGATGGCTCATCTAATGGAAAAGCTGCTTATGTTGTCAATGGCAAAGGACACGTGGTACAGACAGAGCCAGCTTCAGCTCAAATAGTTGAACTGTGGGCTGTAGCTCTGGTATTTAAGAATTTTGATAATAAGGCTTTCAATTTATATACTGATAGCCGGTATATTTATGAAGCATTAAGGATCCTGGAAACAGTGTCATATATAGCAACTAGCAATGAACAAGTTAAAATATTGTTTCAGCATATTCAGAAAGCCATACAATGTAGAAAGTTACCATGTTTTGTGGGACATATCAGAGCGCATTCAAATCTTCCTGGTCCGTTAGCTGAAGGTAATGCTCTAGCTGACGAACTTACAAAAATAATTGCCATATCTCAGGTTGAACTTGCACAGCAATCACATGCTTTGAATCATCAAAACAGCTTAAGTTTAAGAAAACAATTTAAGCTGACCAGAGAAGCTGCTCGGCAAATTGTTAAACAGTGTGAAAGATGCCCACAATATCTACCTGTGCCTCATTTGGGGGTAAATCCCCGAGGACTTCTTCCCAACCATATATGGCAAATGGATGTAACTCACATTACTGAGTTTGGAAAATTGAGATATGTGCATATGACAATTGATACTTACTCAGGATTTATAATGGCAACAGCACAAACTGGGGAAGCTGCCAAGCATGTAATAACTCATTGCTTAAAATGCTTTTCATGCATGGGAACCCCAAAGGTAATAAAGACGGACAATGGATCCGGATATGTTAACAAAGCTTTTCAAAGATTTTGTGCTCAATGGAATATCGTTCATAAGACTGGTATTCCATATAATCCTCAAGGACAAGGAATTGTGGAGCGTGCACATGGCTCCTTGAAAACACAACTCCAAAAAATAAAGACAGGGGAGTTGTATCCTCAGACGCCACACAATGCCTTAAATCATGCATTGTTTACGCTAAACTTTCTAAATACAGATGTCCATGAGCAATCAGCTGCGGACAGATTGTGGCATAGCAGTACAAAATCCACATTTGCTAAAGCCAAATGGAAAGATCCATGCACTGGGATTTGGAAAGGACCCGACCCCATCCTAATATGGGGTCGAGGGCATGTCTGTTTTCTCACAGGACGAAAACCAAGCAAGATGGCTTCCAGAACGGCTAATTAGATGCACTCAGCAGAAGGACTGCGAAACTGAGGATAACGTGGCTGACAACCGCGCCGCAGAAGGAACAGAAAGAAAAGGGCTCCAGGAGGAATCCAGTAACCCAGCCCACAGAGAGGAGCCTGATCCGAACCCGCAACTCGCAGGACTGCAAAGAGACTTCGGACAAAGAGATCCTGCTGAGAGGAGCTGACTGCGGCGTCTGCTGCTGGCTGTGGTGTGAAACCTGTTGCTTCAAAACTAAGATACAAATTGAAAATTTTTGAGTGTTCTCGGTTTATGAGACAGAACTCATTTTGAATAAAGTATTAAACCTGAGAACTAAGACCTGAACTTTCCCCTCGAAAGATGCAAAATAAAATATGACTAAAATCCTTCTTCACTTAACAAGGGGACAGACTAAGGGTTTAACAGCTACACAGAGACTGAAAATGAGATTTAATAACAACAAATGATATTATACTCTTAACGGTAATGACCTGATATTTACAGCTGCATATAAGGTGATGGGAAAAATCTGGTAATGACCAATGGTGCTGAATACATCGGTAATGACCGAGAAGAATATAAATTTACGGTAAAGAAAATTATGAAATTATAAATAATTGGAGAGCTGGTACTGACCAGCTAAAGGTGAAATTATGGATAATTGGAGAGCTGGTACTGACCGGCTAAAAGTGAAATTATGAATAATTGGAGAGCTGGTACTGACCGGCTAAAGGTGAAATTCTGAAGAATCAGAGAGCTGGTACTGACCGGCTAAAAATAAAATTATGAAGAATTGGAGGGCTGGTATTGACCGGCTAAATATGGAATTATGAATAATTTGGAGAGCTGGTACTGACCGGCTAAACACGAAATTATGAAGAATTGGAGAGCTGGTATTAACCGGCTAAATATGAAATTATGAAAATTGGGAGAGCTGGTTTTGACCGGCTAAATATGAAATTACGGTATTAGAAATTTAAAGATCGGTATTGACCGATGATGTGGAAAGATCATGATTGTGAATTGCTGCGATTGACAGTTGGCTGAAAGAGAGGTTGTGACGATGAATGTTAAGAGTTGATACGTATGCTGAGAAAGTAAACTCTGAATGATGTTCTGTACCAGCGGAAGAAACATCTTCAACTCAGGTGATTCTACTCTCTTTTAAGATAGGAGAATATAGTCATTGGGAGCATAATTATTCATAAAGCATTATGATACATCCTGACAAGAGATATGGCTGATATACAGGGCCTGAAAAGTGTATTTCTCTCCACTAATCTCTTCTTTTTACAGAGGTCGGTAGTCAATGACGGGTTTGAGGCTTCTTCTCCCCAGATGCCTAAGACAGGAGCTTGCATAATTGATGCCTGTTCCAATGACGGGAAAATTTGGGTAAATGAAGAGGACTTTGCCCAAACCAGGCGCGACGTGTCTGTCCTGTGTAGACGCACAGGAGTTATTAAAATTAATAAGAGAGAGTGGATTGTGGGCCCATATTTCGGTTTGGCACAGTAGCCATTAGCCTGGTCTAAGCTAGTCACATAGCTCTGCAGACAAGCTGTCGCTTCCTTAACAAAAGTCAGGATGTGCTGCTCCTAGTTTCTTTTGTTAGAATGTGGATTACCTGAAAAGAGATGTTGGCTAAAGCTGATGACTCTAGAGTTTGAGAGGTTCAGTGCTTCCTTCCTTTTGTAACTAAGAGGATGTCTTATAGAGATGCTAATTCATGGCCTACCTGACTGCTAGATGTGGACATGACCTAAGCCCAGGCACCTGGTTAGGGAATCTATGTTGGACCCACATGGGCTCCGACACTATGTAACAAGTGGGAATCAAGGCTAGATGGAAATTCTAAAGGAGTCCCCTTTTCTGTAGCATGGCTGGGTATTAGCTCAGCTAATGAAGATCAAGTGGTGTAGAGATTATTATAAAAAGATCTCAGCAACCTTTGTGTGCTCACAATAATAATGAGGTTTTCCTCCACTAAAGTAATGGACATGTTTTGGAAAGGGAGATACTGGTACTTGGTAGTATGACAATCTACCCAGTTCTTCCTGTACTTGAGGGATTTGTGGGAAATCAAGCAGGTGTTTAGTCCTGTCACCTTCCTCTATTTAATATGATTGCAGTCTCAGTCTTCCTAGATTCTAAGAGGTAAGGGATCATAAGGTGAATGCTCCTAAATAGATAGCAATTTGATAAAGACTTTCATATGTGAATAAGAAAAAGAAGAGTAGAGTCCCAGGGTCAAAGACTCAGACTGAACAGCAGTGAAATCAGTTGTCCTTGGCTGGGTGTATTGAAAGAAATCAGCAGGTTCTGCCTAATGTCACACTTTCATGTTCTTTCCCAATCTTATTTAATGTTAGCAATGCTTGAAAAGGTTAATGCATCCTGAAAGAAAAATATTATCTTGTATAATCTAAAACATAGTCGTTATTGTCAGTTCTTCTCTAATCTCTGTTTAATTTTGTCTGATGAACATATAAGTGATATTTAATTTATAATTTCCATATTCCAGGGAAGAGATGAGTGGGGAAACTCCTAAATATAACATATTGCACAACAGGCAAGAAGAAAATGACTGGTCCAGGTACCCAAAGAGGACATTTTAGAAATATAATAGCTTTTTTCACATATTATTAATAAGAGCTATTTGCAGGTAAGAAAAACTGACAGAGGGAGAATAAATCTTCCCAGGGCAATGCCCATTTACCAGTTAATCAGTTACCCAATACCAAGTGGTCAGCCCCAAACTCATATACATAAGAACAACACTAAACTGATTCATCAGCTTTTATATCTATATCTGTGTGTATATGTGTGAACTTCTGTGACTGAGTAAAATTAATTAAAATAGGTCACATATTTGAAGAGAGTATGGGAGATATTAGAGGGAGGACAGGGATGAGGAGAGAAATGAAAATCATGTAATATAGTACTAGTATAAAATTGAATAAAAATGAATTAAAAATAAGATCAAACTATAGAGTTCTATAGAACTCTAGAGAGTGGTTTAGAAACAAAGAAGAATTTAACTATAATTAATGTAAAAAATTTCAATGCAAAATATGTGAGGATAATAAGAAAAATCAGTACAAAGCATAAGTACAGGGCACAAGTTTAGTGGACAATATAAAGTGTCAAGACTGTGGTGGATAGCCAGGCGCTGGTGGCGCATGCCTTTAATCCCAGCACTTGGGAGGCAGAGGCAGGCGGATCTCTGTGAGTTCAAGACCAGCCTGGTCTACAAGAGCTAGTTCCAGGACAGGCTCCAAAAAAAAAAAAAAAAAAGACTATGGTGGACAAAGTTCTCTTACTAAATCTTAAACTTAGAAGCATATCAAGTGTGTCTGTATGGCAAACCAGGAATACAAGAGAACGAATCTTTTAAAGGCTATATTAGACCAGATAATCAAGTGCTGAATTTTTATTAATCTTTAATAGTGGCAGTGATGAAAGATATATTTCCTAAACAAATTAAAGCCAGTCTAATGAATCATTCTGAAATAGGTGGGAGGGAGGCAGGTTATAAGAAGTTTTATGATTCAAAACAAAATGATTCATTTCATGATTCTTGTATTCTGTTCCTCTAGATTAGAAACCCCATTGTGGATTCCTTGGCTCTTTTCTTTAATAATTTTAACTCTATTAATGAGAACAAAAGATGTTAGCCCATATATATTTCACCAATGTAGCCCTGATGAAAACTACATCCCTTTATGCTAGGATAATTGTTGTATCAGGGTAGACTGAACGTCAATCTTGTGTTACTATTTGGTCGTGTGCTATACTAATGCATTGATCATTACTTAATTTATGAGATCAATTAATTGTTGAGCATAAATTAGTTTCTGTCAAAGAAATGCAAGCTCACAGCTACATTTAATTTTACAACTACAACAACCAAGAAAGAAAGTTATATAGTGATAGAATTTAAATTCTTATGTTTGAGTCAATTGCTTGGAGAGTGTTCCTTCAACAATATCATTCAAGTAACAGTGCTGTATCCATATTCATTAGAAATGGCACACTGACAATCTCTTCCACATTGTATCCTGCTGTGATAAGAATGAGAAGAGGAAAAAGATGTGTAGGACATCCTGCTGTGACAGGCATGAGTTCAGTGACATTGTAAAGGCACCATTCTTTTGCCACTTCATTAAGGGAGATTCTCTCAGCCTCCACCACACACTTTAGAGAAACAACAGAGCCTCCTCCAGGATGTGAGGACTCCTGTTCACAGTGACCCTGAGCTCACCTCAGAGTATTGATGCGAGTATGAGAATTTGGATATGGGTGTTTGTGGCTGTGTTTGGGGATAGGAAACCATGATGCTGAGAGCAAAGGAAAATAGAAGGAAGTAACTGTGAAGAATTGACCTTTGTCCTCACCACACATTGACATGTTTTCAGTATTAGTCTACACTTGAAATTGCACAAGAAAATACATAAATATGTAAATAAATATATAAAAACATAAATATGACCAAAGCATTAGGGATAAGAGTTTCATTCTTTAGGAGATCCTGCTATGCTGTCAGGTTGCAGGGGAAACGGTGAGGCTAGAGGAAGACAGTAAAGACACTGTCCTATACAAAGCAACATTCGTCAAATGTTTTCCTCTTAGATTCACTTCCTGTGACAACATGTGAAGAGAAAAAAAAATGTTTAATGAAAGAAAGGTGTAAACAGACACTAAAATAAACACCGAAATATGTACAGTAAAACTAGGTACAGTGAGTGGGTCATGCCTTTAATCCCATCACTAGCTAGTTGGATGCAGCAGGATCAGGAGTTCAATGTCATGCTCAGCTACACAGGGAGATTTCAGCCAATCTGAGTTACTGGAGACTGTCTCAAAATAATAAAAAATACAAAATATATGGGATTTTAGCTAAAATAAGCAGGTAATTTGGGGGCTGCCAGCAAGCTATAAAAAGTTGATCATTTAATTTGACATATGTAAGTGATACTTAAAATAGCAAGAACTTACTAAGTGCTTTACATCTTCCCCTCTTCCAGAAGAACAGTCTGACTGACCACCGTTTTCATAGTAGGGTAGGTAAAATTGAAAGTCACTTTACCCTGTACGATATTAGTGACCTCTGGAGATTTGAGATTTAGCTTTTAAAGTAATATGTTTTTATTTCTTAGGAGTCCAAAGTGAAAAATCCCAACCCCTCACATGCGTAACAGAAAGAAAAACCCAATTTTCTCATCCTTCAACTATTTCTTCATTTCCTCAGTCTTTCTTGATTTTCTGGAGCAGTGGTTCTCAGCCTTCCTTATATTTTGACCCTCTATAGTTCCTCAGATTGTGGTAAGCCTCAAAAATAAATTTTTATACTATTTTATGCCTATAATTTTGCTACTATTTTGTATTATGCTGTAACTATTTTTTGGAGATAGACTTTTGCCAAATGTATCACGACCCACAGTTTGAGAACTGTTGCTCAAATGTCTTCTTATCATCATTTTGATATAAAGGAAAGAATGAGTACCAGAGCTCATTCACACTTCAGAAATCTGCCACCATCTTTAGTCCCAAGACCATGAGCCAGGCAAACAAATTCATTAAAAGACCCTTACAGCAGAAATGCTGCAAGATGAGGACATGTGGGAAATGTTTGATGGTGGTTCCTCAGTGGTTGTAAAAAGTTTTTACAACTTCCTTCTTCTCCAGTGATTTTTTTTCAAAAACTGCAGTTTTGTGAACAAATGCATAGACATAGGGATCTGTGTCTTTTTTTGTGTGCGTTTCTGTACTCAACTGTGTACCTCTCGTAAAAAAAAAAACAAAACACAAAACACAAAACAAACAAACAAACAAACAAAAAAACGTGACCTGTTTTCTCAGCAAATGCTGTCTGGACCACCACTCTGTTTCTTTTTTTTCTCTCTCTCTTTTTTTTCTCTTTTTTTCCATCTTTTTTTCTCTCTTTTTTCTCTCTTTTTCTCTTTTTTTCTCTTTTTTTTCTTTTTATTTCTCTCTTTTTTTTTTCTCCTCCAGGATTCCACTGTGCAGCTCAAGTACCTTCAGATTCCAGTGCTCATTTAAGCACAGGGCTCAAAAGAGCTTATGCAAACACACAGGCTACAAGTCAGTACAATGTCCCAAACTATCACAGACTATAGCAATGATACTAATAGTTTTTCTTCATTTACTTCCTAATTTTCAAATATCTTCTTGGTAAATTAAAGTAGGTTAAACCTAATTTTGCCCATTTTAAGGAAATACTTTTCTCAGGAACACATATGTGAGTTTTTTTTTTTTGTATTATTGGTTTATGAAAAGAGGAGGAAAGAATTTAGAAAAATGTGAGAAAAGCGAGGTTGAAGAGACAGACAGGTCATGGGAGAACAGATTTAGGTGTTAAGATCAGAAAGGGAAAATAAGAGTAGAGTCTTCTGTCTGCACCGATATAATGTGCTCTTTACCCATACAGAAGCTGATGGACTAATCCAGAACCCAGATGATCAGTCTCATGTGAGCATTCCTGAGTCATCTGCTGATATAAGGAATGAAGATGACAATTCGCAGCAGAAACAAGTATAAGAAAGTGACCAACAGCAACACTCACCTCTTTCTAGAAACTAATAAGAATATCCCAAACAAGAAAACCAGTAGAAGGGACTTATTTCTGCTGGGAACGAAAACCAATCACTTAAGACTAAAGGTCATTACTCTCACACAAACATTCATTAGATCTCAGTTTTTTTAAACAAATGAAACCTTTCTTTTAGACCTGTAACATGAGTATTTCCAACTCCAACATTTATAGTAATCTAGGTAACAAGTTTAAATCAAATAAACTTAGCATGAGTGATTTTCATTTCTTCAATTCTCAAATTGTAAAAATTAAATTTAAAAACATGTTGAAATGACATAATACTAGGCCCCACTTTTTTTTATTTGTATTTGGATATTCTGGGACAGTATTGAAAGACTTTAGCTTCTCACAAGCTCTCCAATGAAACTCTGGTTTTGAAGAACACAGGCCTCCCCTTAGTTGCCTTTTCCCCAACAACTCCTATTTAACTTGAGTTGTTTTTCTCAATTACAACAGTGATCTTTGTTTAATCATCTGTCTTCTACATTCAACCTGACTTCCCACTTCAAGATATTCCTGTTCTTTTCTCACATCTTCTACAGAGATCTAGGTTTCCTGGTCAATGAGACCTCAGCTTCCTCTTATTCAACATGTTTTTTTTTTTTCTTTTAAATCAGTCAGTGTTCAAATTATTGCAGAATCCACCTAGCTGCAAAGGCACAAAATAAATTAAAAATCATGTGTCCACCTGTCTCTCTGATATTGTCTGTACAACTCATTACTTTTCACTCTTTTGGGACATCTTTAGAAACAAATGTTTAGTTTCTGCATGAAAAAAATCATACATTACATGCATATTTATAAAGTACTCATTTCAAAAACATGTTCTTAAATCTTACACATTACTTCAGAGAGAGGCATAGGCATATCAAAGTAGCAGCATTCAAAATTAGCTTACAAAAACCAGTAGCCTTTCTACATTCCCAAAAGAATATGCTGGAAAAGAAATTAGGGTGAAAATCCTATTCACAAACTCCTGCATTGCTTCAGAGAGAGTCATGGGTCTCAGGTTTTATGCTTCTGTTGCTGTGATTTTGTTTTGTTGAGTACATGCTTTGGCTATAACTTTCCTGCTGTTTATATTTTAGAAAGTGACTGAGAAGATAATGTCCTCAGAGACACACTTGCAAGTAGAACACTTGCAATCTTATCTGTACCTTTAATATCCCATCAAAATATCAGTGGGATGTCTAACTCAGTTTCCCTTTCTCAAATTGGTGACACTGAAATTTAAGAACAGTATGAACAACAAGGACCTTTGTTGTCCAACCCTCTCACATGGGCCACATATCAGAAATCCAGCATATCAGATATTTACCTTACTACTCATTACCTTAGCAAAATTACCATTGTGAAGTATCAAAGAAAATAATTTTGTACTTGGGAGTTACCACAGCATGAAGATATGTATTAAAGGATCACAGCATTAGGAATGTTGGGAACACTGCCCTGGCAGGTAAGGCCTAAGGGAAAAATCAAGTCCAGTGGCTTCAAAAAAAACAAAGCAACTGTATTTTTCTCCCAAATGTCAAGAGTTCCAAGGCTGTGAAACAAGTGGAAGAGAAAAAAAAAACAGGATACAGAAACAGTAAGGTGACCAACATTAGCAGGGGGCTTCTGTGGGCTGAGGTGCTGAGATCTATGGCCTTTGGGTGTTTTGCTGTATGGAATTCAGATGTCTCCACAAGGAAAAGATGAGGAGGGATTGGGGAACAGTGAAGTGTATAGGCAAGTGAGGCTTAGAATGTTGGACATGGCTATTTTAGTTGGAATTTTAGGACATATTTCCCTTTTATCCATCAATCTAGGCATCAGTGCTTAAAAACAAAATGAGCAGAAACACCAGAAGCATCTCTAAACACATTTTTTTTTATTCTCCACATTAGGCAAAGAAAAACAGAGTTTGAGAAATTGGCTGTCTTGAAAAACTAAAAGACACTGAGGTTTGTAGAGGGCTAGATGTTGAAATGTTTTCTCACTGTCCAGAAAAAAGTAATTATTTTCATATTTTTCCCAGTAATCCTTAAAGCTGGTACAGTGCAGGTATCAATGAAGCTGTGAGTAGTGACCACAGGAACTAATTCTGGAGATGGCCAGAGCAGTGAGGATCTGATCCACAAAAGAGATCTTTCTTCTCTTGATCAAGTCCATAGTGTTCACCCGTGCCATAAACACATTTCCTCAATTTCCTATGATGAGCTCCACTCTTAGAGGCTGAATAATGTGGCCTGCAGCACAGCACTCTCCGTCAGCAGAGGACGCTCCACTTTCCCCTGAGCTGCTGAAGTTGTCAGTCCCAATCCTCTAAAACACTATGTCCATGTGATTCTTGAGAAACCGTAACACCACCACTTTTATGAATTCTCAGATATAAGGTCAAAAAATGCAAAGACTCACTAGTAAATTTGTTCATAATTTTCTTTACAAATATCTGATGTTGTCCAAGACAGCCCACCTGAGTTTAATCTCCATACCAAGGCATTGTATACAGAAGTCTGCAGTTCTCTGCAGTTGATCCTGAAGAAGAACACAAATCTCCTCTGCTTTCATCAGATTTCCATGTCTGCATACTATTGTTTGGCTCTTTGGTTTATAGACAAGTAAAATTTAAAAAAAAAAATTCTAACTCACCCAGCAGGCAATAAAATCTACCCTGACATATAAAAGACTTTCATTAAACAGTGCACAATGACGCCCTGTGAGGGACCTATGCATGTTTTCCAAAGTTCTTGCTCCAAGTTATTAGAATTAACAAAAAATCTCATAGAAGCCATCATTTCTCAGGAATTAGCACTAAAATACTAGCTAATTTTCTTTTTCTCAGTAATGCATGCACACGTGTGCATAGACAAACAACCAAAAATATAGTTATTTCTGTGCAAATATCCTTCGTTTCTCACTTTAATAATCTATGTTTACCATTAATTACCATTTAGGGTGAATCACACGCTTGCTTAGCAATATAGTAGTAATATAAACATTCCCCAAAACTTTTAGCTATTTTATCTATACACACAAAAAAAATTTTTTAAAGTTTTTCAAGACAGAATTTTTCTGTAGCTTTGGAGTCTCTGTAAATCAGGCTGACCTTGAATTCAAGAGCTCCATCTGCCTCTGCCTCCTGAGTGCTGGGATTAAAGGCGTGTGCCACTACCACCTTGCTGCAAAGAAAATTCTATTGTGAAAGAACAGACAGCTTACATAAATGCAAAATTCTTCTTCATTCCCTAATATATTCAGATACTATCCTCTTTTCTTCACTTTGTTCCAGTACCTGTTCTGTTCTATCAGTGTGAGCATCAAGGCAGATACAGAATGATATACTGCCTAAGCAAGCCTGGAGATAGTCTGACTGGAGGGGACAGTTCATTGTAGGTGGGGACACCTCAGGACTGGAAATACACAATTGTATAAGAAAGCATACTGAATAAGCCATGAGCAGCAAGCCAAGTTGAAGCAATCATCTATTGTTTTAGCTAAGACACATAATTTTTGATGTGACTTCTGGGGATTTGAACTCAGGTCCTCCTGTTTTTGCATTAATTTTCTTGCTAAGGTATATTTCCTGTCCCCTCTTTTAATTTGTTGACTCTAAGTTGTATATGCCCTTGCCTTATGAAAGTTCAGTGAAGTTCTTGTTTCTTTTTAATTCTATGAACAATTTCAGGCAGAATGTCATGACAATATATTGGTATAACCATTCAATCATTTCTATAGAGACTATATTGAACCATTTCTTAATTTAGGTTTTCTTCATACAAATGCCTTCTCTGGCACTTCAGGATATGGCATCTTTTGTTAATTTATTGCCTGGAAACACACAAACTAATGTTGTGATCAACTGTATGTAGAGGAAGTTTCCTAATATCAATAAATTCCTTTACAGTTTTGCTTCATGGCCATCTCACTGTATATCAAATAGATATGGTTTGTTATTGTTTTTTAAACCTAATCCTGAATGCATTATTGACATACACCAATGTGGTAGCTAGCAAATTCTTTTACTGATTATTAACTGAGAAATAAGGATTTTGTTACATATGAGATTAAACTATCTTGAAGACTGTAAAATACTGTGGTACCACAACCAGCAAAAAATTAATACGAATGCTCCTCAAGAAATGAGCCTGATTACTACAACAAAAGTCTTAAAAAATATAGAAAACAGTTTTGAATTCTTCTCGTGTTAATATCACATTAACATTTTGAACCCTGTCATAACCAAATGGAATACAGCCATGAATACAAATTATCTTAGATTTGCCTTGCCTTGTAATGCTCTCCAGGTAATAGTATATTCACTGAGCTAGCATCACTCTATCACTTTTTATGTAGCTACTTAGGTGATGGATGTATCTTGATAAATGTTCATTCCAAAAGACATAACCACAATTTCTTTCTGTCTCAAAGATGAAGAAGATACCTGTTTTGTATCAGAGCGTTGTTACTTCTGTTCTCTGGTTTTTTGTTCGTGTTTGTGGAATTTTGATCGTGGGATGGAAATCAGTAACTCACCCTTGATAAACACATTCTCCAACTAAACTACACCACCACCTCTACCTCTCAGTTTGACATTCTGCAAAATATATTGCAAATTAGAAATTTTAATAACATGATCATTATTGCCTATAAGTACAAAAGAAAATATTCATAAATAACATAAAATATTTCCAACTAAATAAAAACCCAAATTAATAAAAAGATTCTTATGAAATCCAAAAGGCTTTTAGGAAATATTTTGAAATCCTATATTTCAAAGAATAATTGAAATTTCTAGAGAAATTGATATCTCACACATTTTTTCATTAATCATTGCAAAATCTTAAAAAACTTAAGGATTGATGTAAAAATGTTACTAATATCAGTTCTTATATTTAGGTGGTCCATATTCAAACCTTTCTTCATACAACAATGTACATATTTGCATCTTTTCTGCCAAAGCACAATGGTTTTTCCAGTACTTAAAGTACACACAATTTCCCCAAATCCATAAAGTTACATACAGCTGAAAAACATGTGGTGTGTACAAGTCTATACACACAAGATTATTTTATGTTTTATCCTACAGCCCACAGCAATCTCTCCTCCCATTATTTCTTATTGTCTCACAGACCAGGCCACCACTGCAAGCACTCTATCTACCTCTCCTCCCTCTGTCTCTAAGCAACCAGTCTGTATGGAAATCAAGACCCTAAAATGAGAAGAGCAGCAGACAGAACAGGTAACCACTATTCCAACACGTCCAGGCAAAGCGCATTCATCTTGCAGAGGCCTCTTTCAAAGAAAGGCCTTTGAGCCCCTTAAACATCTGCTTCATTAAGAAATACAAGGACACATGATGTCTCTAAGTCTAGTTAGATAATGTTAGCCTGGTTTGGACCCATTTCTTCCTGGCCAAACCCCTTTTCTTTTCCCCCACTTTCTCACTAGAGATCATATATAAACAAACTCTACTCTCTTTTGCAGGAATGATATTTACATCCAGACCCTCTGGGTATTGCCCGGAAGTTTAATAGGATCCTGTCTTTCTTTATAATAGATTCTGTCTGAAGGCTGATCCATCTCTGACCCTTTTCATCTCTGACCCTTTTCCTGTACCAATTTCCCCATGAAACCTAACACTTATAAATTGAATTTTCTTTTTTTCTTTTGTTTTTCTTTTTGGTTTTTTGAGGCAGGGTTTCTCAGTAGCTTTGAAGCCTGTCCTGGAACTAGCTCTTTTAGACAAGGTTGGTCTCGAATCCACAAAGATCTGTCTGCCTCTGCCTCCCGAGTGCTGGGATTAAAGGCATGTGCCACCACTGCCCAAAAAATTGAATTTTCTATAGAATGTGGAAGTTGATTCTTCATATGTTTTAGGGACCCAAGTACTCAGCATCTTTGGGTCTGCACCTCAGCCACCAGAGCACAGAGAAGCATGCCTGTCTCAAATGAGTGTTTCCCAGAATTAAGATCCAGGAGTGAACTGAGGGAAAAGCAATTCCTATACCAAGTGAAAACAAAACAACAGGAGATTCCTTCTGAAAGTCAGCCTTCCAGAATCGTAAAAGAACAGACAGGAAGAAAGAAGTATATAATAAGAGGAAAGTGAGAACAGTTTGCAGGGTCTTTTTGTGTGCTCGGGTACTGACATCTCTGGAGCCTTTGACATTGTAATGCATGTTCTTCAGATGTCTCCACAGGGAAAAGATGAGCAGGAGGAAAGTTATCAGACACATAGCAAAGGGGATGAGTGTGAACATGACTGTGGTGATTAATATAAGCCTGGAAACCTGAGTAGATTTATTTGCGATAACACTATAGGACATATTTGCTTCATGTCCATCAATCCTGACATCAATATATCTGTTTATGACTAGAATGTTTAAAAACAAAAGGAGCAAAGATGCAATTAGTGTCACTGAAACCACTTTTTTAACTCTCCACTTTAGATATAGAAAAATAAAGCTTGAATAATTGGCTATCTTAAGAAAGTAAAAGATGCTGAGGCATGTAGCAAGCCAGATGCTGAAATGGTTGGTTATTGCCAACTGTATATCAATTATTCTAATAAGTTTTTTATTTATAATTGTAGCTTGTTTCATCACATATATCAATACAGTTGTGAATATTGACCACAGAAAAGCAGTTCTAGAGATGGCAAGAGCCATGAGGATTTGGTCCGTTGTAGAAATTGTTCTCCTCTTAACCCAGTTCTTGATGTTCACCAGAACTATGAATACATTTCCTAAACTTCCCATTAAGAGCTCAGCACTTAAAATTATTAAGATTATGGCACGTAGTACAACACTCATTATAACCAATAAGATACTCTGATTTCTACTACACACTTTAGGATCTGTAAATGCAATCTTCTAAAATGTTACTTTTATATAGTTCTTGAAAATTCATAGCATCCAGCATAAACTCCCATACATAATATCAAGCAACCATTCATTTACTACTCAGTTAGTTTTTAGTTTTGTTCACAAAACTTATGCTACTCTTTACAATAAAGATGAAGCTCATGCAGCTAGTGAGTGCCTCCCACACTGCATCCTGATGTCTTTGTAGTTGATGGTGATCGAAACACTGAATTTTCACGTCCTGTCATCAAAATAAAGATATTTTTATTTGCATTTGTTTTGTGCTCTATTTCTGTACATATTAAATCTGAATACCTTTTTTCCTGGACCAGTGATACTGCACTCATAAGTCAAAACATAAAATCAAAGAGACACAAAGAATATGAACTTCACTAAATACATCAGCATGATGTCTGTGCAGTGGCTTTTGCATGTTTTTTACAGTTCTTACCATCAGCAGATAATAATCTCATATACACTATTACTCCTTCATTGGTACTGGGAATACCAAGAAATTTATTTTACAAGCTCATACAAAACTATACTAGTACCCACTAAGACAGAAACATATATTTACATAAATACAACTTCTCTTCATTCTTCATTTTAGTTATTCAAGTTGACCGTTTACTTATCACTTGTTTTTCATCTAACTCATTCTTAATACTGTTACAATTGACAAAATATTCAATAGCATTGCTTCAAGAATAATCAATGCACTGGAAATATAGCTATGTTGTAAACTTGTGATTCTTTTGTCTCCCTATGTGAACAAAACTAGAAACCACGCTACTGTGTAAAAAAGCAGACAAAAATTCAAATTCATTCAACTATACTGCAAGAACACTCTTCATTCCCTGTGTCTCTCCTGCTAGTACATCTGCCCCCCGATACCACAGCAACAAGGAGTTTCATATATTTCTCTCTGCACAGCAATGATATCTGCTCTATTACCTTCACTGTAGTATCAAGGCAGACACAGGATGATACAGTACCTAAACTGGCAAGGAAGGCAGCATGACATCAACAGTCTCCAGGAGCTAAAGAATAGTCAAAGAAACAATGATGCCAATACAACAGAGTGACCAAGGTAATATAGAAAATTACAACAAAAGCTTCAGTAAAATTCATGGGGTTGTATAAACTAGTAAACATAGCCCAGATTAAGTGGCTAACCCATCAAAGCTAACCTAAGCTACATGATAAGATAGTCTAAAACAACAGAAACCTTTAGAGATTGAAGAAAAAGCTATGTATTATAATACATCCTGCAGAGCAAGCTTAGCTCAGTTATTAAAAAGTTTTGAAGGAAATTACTAAGAAGAAAAGCATGGCCATACCATTATTGCAGAGACAAGAAGATCCTCTTGGGGTGGGTCCTTTCTTACAACAAGGAGGAAGAAAACAATGAGAAATGCAAAACACCCAGGGGTGGGGCTGAGTGGAGTGGGTGCAGTTACTGGAACTTTAAGATCCACTCTAGAAAATGATAGAATTCATATTGACTGGCAGAAAACGACATTCAACCCATGTACTTCCCTGAGCCCTTCCTTTCATCTTCAGCTCTGGAAAGGAAGTACTTGAAGTTCCACCTGAATAGCAGTTCCTAGGAAAGAGGTTTTTACAGACAAGATGACAGTAGTACCAGGAAAAATTTACATTTATTTCTCTATAGAACAATGTGACAGACCATTTCCTCAAAAAGGGCTATTCTCTTTAGAAATATTTTTATAAATCTTGTATATATATGTATGATATATTAAGGAATTTCATGTGTATTTTTCTAATTGACAAGTTTTATATGCTGTTTTATATGCAAGAAATTGAAGATGGTTTAGCAAACCAATATTTAAACGATGCATCTCTGTATTGAGATCATTATGTTTTTGATAATCGTTCCTCATTTTCTTTTTAAAAAATGTATTTTATTTTAAATTATGTGTATTTGTATCAGTGTGTGCTCCTGGATGTCAGAGGAGTACTCTGGAGCTAAAATTGTGAATTGTTCAATATGGTGTTGTAAATTAAGTTCAGGTCTTCAGGTCTCCTTATTTTCAAAGGAATATGGATCTTAACCACTGAATAATCTCTCCAGTCTTTCATATTTTTCTTTTATGTAATTAGACAAGATTCTGGATCACCATTGCTCTAATTTATCAGAACTTGAAGCAACATATTATGAAATTCATTTTAGTTTATTATTTTATTGATTATATTTACATCTTTAAATATTTCATCACTATTTTAATAATGCCATACAGTATGTTTGTATTATATATATCTTCCTCGCCCAGATTCCTCTCAGATTCAACTTCACCTTCCTACATGCTCAATTTTCTATTATCTATCTAAATATATAGCTATCTAGCTATCATCTATCTATCCATTTCCATCTCTCTATGCCCCTTCCCGTGTGTGTGTGTGTGTGTGTGTGTGTGTGTGTGTGTGTGTGTGTGTGTGTGTTTAATCCAAGTCCACTTTGTGGTATCTAATATTTTTGGGTATAGGACCTTCTGTGGTGTGTGGCTGACTTACCAGGGGTTACATCATTAGAGAAAATCAATTTTCCCTCTACTAGAAGTTTTCACTAACAAATAACTCCTCATTTTATAGTGGAACTTCATCCCCTCTTTTAGTTAAAGATTTCCTTGACTGTAATAAAACCTTTGGCTAAAACCAACTTAGGGAAGAGTTTATTTCACCTGTTGTCTGATTCCATATGTGATTTTCAGCATGTTCTAAACTATGAAATTATACTTGTTTGGATACAGGCAAAAGTTTTTACCGTTTATATGTTTCACACACACGTATATACATATATATATCCATATTATTTTCCATACTATTCATTAATAATATTAAAATCTTCAAAAGTTTATTTCATGGTATAAAATACATTATACTGATATTAAGAGTTCCATTTATATAGCCCATGTTCACATCCTTGTATAGCATCATGCACCCCTTCATATTAGACAATGATTTTTTTCACATAGAATTTTTTTAAATTCACAAAGCTATAATTGAAGAATAAACCATAAGTACAAATGTAAAAATACAGAATCTCTTAAGAATAGGTCTTCCTCCAGAAAATGGGAAACAACCCCTTACATAGTTTAAGAACCTGGGAGGTTCTGCAACATTGAGCTTGTACCTCAACCACCACGTCATGGACAGAAAAGCTTGTCTGAGCTTAGTGTTTCCAAAAATTATGACGCAGGAGTGGCCTGATGGGAAAGCAAATGCTACATCATCAAAAATCAAATTGATTAAACTTTTTAAATGGATATCATTTTTCAAAGACTGCATAACAAGTGCCAGAAAGAAAATAGTATATAGTGACAGGAAGGTGACCACCATTTGCAGGGCCTTTATGTGGGCTGTGGTGCTAGGATCTCTGTATCCTTTGGTGTTGTGCTGCATGTTCTTCAGATGTCTCCATAGGGAGAAGATCAGCAGGAGTAAAGTTGTTAGGGACACAATGAAAGGTATGAATGTGAACATAGTGTTGGTGAGTGTCAGAAACCTAGAAAAGTGTTCATAGTCATTTGAATCAAAACTGTAGGACATATTTGATTTAGCGCCATCAATCCAGACAACAACATATGCATTTATGACTACAAGATTTATAAACAAGAAAAGAAGAGACACCAGCAGTGTCATTGAAACAACTTTTTTTGCTCTCCACTTTAGGAAAAGAAAAAATGAATTGGAAAAGCTGGCTATCTTGAGGAAATAAAATATGCTGAGACATGTAGCAAGCCAGATGTTGAAATGATTGACCACTGTCCAGGAAAAATTACTTATTCTCAAAATTTTTCCACTTATCATAAAGGATGGATACAGCTCATATATCAATAAAACCATGACCAGTGACCACACAAAAGCAAGTCTGGAAATGGCCAGAGCAGTGAAGATCTTATTCACTGTAGAAATCTTTCTTCTCTTGTCCCAATCCATGATATTCATCAGTATTATGAATCCATTTCCAAAACTCCCTATAATGATTTCCACACCTAAAATAATTAGTAATAGGTACTCTACAATAACTTTCATTGTTACCAAGAGTACTACAAGTTCTACTGTACTGCTAAAGGTTTAGTAATGTGATGTTTTAAAATAACATGTCTATGTAATTCTTGAAAATTCAAAACACAGTTGTTATGAATATCCATACAAAATGTCAAGCAAATACCGAAATTCATTAGTGACTTGGTTTATAGTCTTCTTCACAAAAAATAATGTATTGTTCAAAACAGCTCAGATGCACTTCATTTATGTCCAACATACTTTACACATAACAGCTGGAGGTTCTCTGTAGTTGATTCTAAAAGAAACATTGAATTTTCATTTGTGTCATCAAAACAAAGATAGTCTTATTTGCCGTGCCATAAATGTCTACTTATTAAATTTAGCTACTTAGTTTCTTGGCAACCTAAAATTCAAGCTGGCAAAAAATAAAAATGACACTAAACACATTAAAATAAAAATTCTATGTGGGGACATATTTTTATTTTCAAAGTTCTTCCCTTAAGTTATTAGAGTTGCCTTCTTATCTAATAGAGATAATTACTCCCCATGAATACCTTGAACTGATAATACTGATCATTTTTCTAGATGATGCAACAAAGTGATGCATACTTTATTCTACATGAAAATACAAATGTACACTAGTGGATAAATATAAAGTTAGACATACACCCTTTCATTGCCCACTCAGTAATTCCTATTTACTATTAATGGATATTTCTTATGCAACTAATTTATTCTAAGTATGGTGGTGGTGATTTAGACATTGTGTAAATTACTGTCAGATGTAAATGATGCAGTAAATAATCTGTAAATATTTACCTATTTTATCTATAAACAAAAATACTTTGGATATATTTTTTGCTACTTAACAGACAATAAGGTTACATAAATCAATCTACACCAGAAGAATCCCTCTCACTCTCTGTATCTCTCTTTATAGTACATCCTATTTCCCCTCTCAGTATTAAGGAGCTTCATTTGATTCCAATAACTGCTTCATTACCATCTCTGTAGGCATCAATGAAAATGCATAATTGTGCAATGCGTAGGCAACTGGAAAATGGAACATAGCATTAAAACATTCTTCAAAAGCTAAAAGTTATTTTTAAAAAAGCAATGACACAAGTAGTACAAAGACAGGAAAAATATACATCAAACACTACAATTAACTTCTTTGGTTCTACTGGCAAACACTGCCCAGCACTTAAGTTGATTCAGCTGGGCGGTGGTTGCGCATGCCTTTTAATTCCAGCACTTGGGAGGCAGAGGCAGGTGGATCTCTGTGAGTTTGAATCCAGCCTGCTCTACAAGAGCTAGTTCCAGTACAGGCTCCAAAAGCTACAGAGAAATCCTTTCTCGAAAAACAAAACAAAAACCAAATAAAAAAAAAAGAAGAAGAAGAAGAAGTTGATTCAGGAGGATAACAAGTCTGAAACCAGTCTGGTATACATGATCAGATCCTTTTTCAAAACAATAAGAACAAGAACAGAAGTCTGCAGAGAAAGACATGGAATGTTGCTTGTTGATGGAACACAAACTCACACAAACTCAGTCACCTGAGGAATGCTGTGTAATGAAAATGATAGTCTAATGATTGCCCCACAATTGAGTAACAGACATAATGAAAAAATTAACTAACCCATCTATTGAAATGTTAAGATAAAGTGCTAAGGAAGGATAGAAGCATAAGCATACCATCACTGCAGAGACATGAAGGTCCTCTTGGCAGGGCTCCTTCCTTACAACACTGAGAAGACAGAGAAATGCAAAACACCCTGGAGTGGGTGTGGAGTGAGTGCAGCTACTGGAGCTTTTCTTTCTGAAAAGTGACAGAACTTGTATCCACTGGGAGAGTAGCAATCACTCAGGGAAGGTTCTCCAAGTCCCTCCCCTGCACATTCTGCTCTGGGTGGGAAAAAGGGAAAGTTACATCTAGACAGCAATTGCTGGGAAAGACAGAGCTTTCAAACAAGGGGAACAGCACCAAGAACAGTTCCCACACAATTCATCTACAGAGTAAATCACAGATCACTTCCTAAAAAGCATGAAAGTCCCTGTAAATTTTATATTTATATCGATGATATATATTTACAAATCAGTGTATTTTATATTTTGATTAGGTACAAGTTTTATTCACTTACTAAATATAAGTAATTGAAAGGGGTTTAGCAAATCTAAACTCTCCCTGTCTACCACTTATGTTACTACCTATGAATCTCCAAGGCCTATACATTTCTTTTAAATAAAAATCGATTGGATCTCAATTATAACACTCAAATTTACCAAAAATTTGAGAAAAAGCATTGAAACTCCTTTCTCACTAATTTTTAAATTAGTGTTGATTTTAGTGTAATATTTCAGATTTAAGGTAAAATTGTGATTACTAGTGTAACAAAAATATTTAAATATATGTTATAGATTGGTGGATGATGATACATGATTGATGACAGATAATATAGAGATAAATAGTTTATAAATATAGATATATAGCTCATACTTACATGCACACATATATAAACAGATGATAGACAGATTTGAAGAATCAACTTCTTTCATCTCTACAGAACTAGGTTCTCAGTAAGAAGACTATGTTACATGCCCAGCAAAGTTATCATAACTGCTTAGATATTTTTTGTCTGTTTATCTTTTTTTGTATACATAGGTATCAAGTGTTGACCACTTGATATTGGGCAACTGGTGTGAGAGTTTCTTCTGTTCATGTGTTTCTTTAATTCATTAATTAATAAAAAAAATTGCTTTGGGCCTGATAGGGCAGAACTTAAGTAGGACAGAAAATAAAACTAAATGTTGGGAAGAAGGGCAGAGTGAGAGAAGCCATGGATCCTCTGCCTGAGGTGCATGCCACTTAGACTCTCCGGTAATTTCCTCTAAGTCTTATTAGGTTGAACAACCCATAAACCCTTATTGTTTGTGTCTATATATGTGCATATATGTTTGTATATATATGTGTGTATTTGTATTTGTGTGTAAACATATATGCACATATATAGACACAAACACATACAATCCACACACATGAACACACAAAACACACACAACCACACACATAAACATGCACAAACAACACAACACACAGAAACACACACATAAATACACATATACACAAATACACATGCATAAACACACATACACAAAAACACACATACATAAACACACTCATATATATATATATATATATATATATATATATATATATATATATGCAAACAACCTACACACTCATACAGGCACACAATGGATTCTGTTCCTTAGTCTATTTAACTAGCTTGTGCTCTTTAACAAGCTAATAACATAAATATTATGGTTATTATTGAAAGGTCTTTATTTATAGCTATCATCTCTGTCTTTGTTGCTAACCCTAATTTTTGATTCAATAATTGCAGTTTTCTGTAGAGCTTTGTTTTTATGTGAATTTCTCTCTTCAGTCTGAAGTATTGTATCCAGTATTCTCTGAAAGACTGGTTTGGTTGACAGGAAGTCTTTGATCCTGTTAATATAATGGAAACTTTTTCTTTCTCTTTCAGTTGTGGCAGATAGATTCTCTGTGTAAAGAATATGAATTAGGTTCATATTTTAGAATTTTGAGCATGCTATTCCAAGATCTTCTGGTATATAAGTTTGCAGAGAGAAATCAACTGTTATTCTGATGTTTCCTTCATACGTGATTGTAGCATTTCCCTTAGCAGTTTTCAATACTTTTTTGTTCTGATGTGGGATTCCCCTCTGTATGCTGTGAATAGCATTGGTTAATAAAGAAACCATCTTAAGCCTCTGCTAGGGTAGAATAGAGCTAGGCAGGGAAAACTAAACTGAATACTGGAAGAAAGGAGGTAGAGTCATTGGGAAGCTATGAAGACATACACACTGGTAGGCCACGAGCCTCATGGTAAAATATAAAATAATAGAGATGGGTTAATTCTAGATGCAAGAGCTAGCTAGCCATATACTTAAGTAGTTGGCCAAGCAGTGATTTAACTAATACAGTTTCTGTGTGGTTATTTCGGGAGTCTGGGCAGCTGGAAAAGGAACAAGCAGAGAGCAGCCAGGAACACAATAGCAGCCTCATACTACAAATTGGTGCACCAATGTGGCCAACTAAAATCTACTTAAAACCTGAGAGAGCTTGAAAAGGAATCCTAGACACAAAATAACAGAGTTAAGCATGGTTTGGTAGCAGCATTTTGGTGGGCTCTATATACAGGGCTCTTTTAAGAGAGGTTTTCCTGATTCCGCAGTAGCAGAAAAAAAAGTTGTGCAGTTTTGAAACAGCTTCCTGGGTCCAGCTGCCAGTACAAACTCTGAGGAGCTTTGGCTGTGGAGCATTTAAATGGAGTTTTGTGAGCAGAATGCTACAACTTGCTTATTGGCAACATAGACCCACTGTGTGCCTGAAAATGGGGCTGTGAGCATAGCTGATGCTAAACAGACCTCTGCCTTGCCATGTTGGACTATGTGGAGCCAAAAGGAAAGCAGCCTTAAAAGCTCTTAGCATTTTAAGAAAAGCCCCTGGACAGAAAAGAATTAAGGATACACAATAGGACAGATTCAGACATAGAAGACCTCTAAATGGGACAAAGTGTTGGATGAATATATGTAGGCTTGAGAGAGATAAGAAAATGAGTATAGAGAGTTATAAAAAGAAGTAAATGGTTTATAAAAAATAAAAACAAACACGTCTTTAAAGAGACAGAGTATTGATAGATAGATTAAAAGAAGTTAAAAAATAAGCCACATAAAGATGGAATATATACAGAGAGTCTGGATTATATATATTTTTGTGTTTGCTTTAATTTTTTTGACTGCAGAAGATGAGAACCTATGGAATCCTTCCAGACTAATGTGGTTTAATGGACCAAGAACCTCTGAAAGGTCGCCATAAATATCTCCCAAAATACGTCACCCAACAAACAGCAGAAAGCAATTTGGAGAGAACTACACCCGTATTCCCAAATATTGTTTATAAATGTTTCTTTATATTTAAAGGGAGATATTCTATAGAGATCTACATTGGTATAGATATTGGTTTATTGCTACAAACTTAAGGTCAATTTTGTTATACTGTGTTTATGTATTTCTGATCATTAATAAGATATTGTGCTTGTCACTTAAAATGTATAATTAAGAAATATGGGTTAATAGATAGCCATTTGTAATAGTCAAACTTATAGTTATAATTAGTTACATTTTCAAAATATCTATAGATAGATAGATAGATAGATAGATAGATAGATAGATAGATAGATAGATAGGTTTTAGTTAGATAGGTATTCTTCAAATCTTTCAGAGATCTTAAGAATATGGCATATAAAATGTTTTAAAAAGCTAGGACTTTTCATGACAGTGAGACACATCTGCTCCTGGTGGCACCAAGCTAATTCAAGAGAAAGATGGGCATCAAAAGGTCTACTTATGGAGTTTGTTACCCATTTACAAGAAACTGCTCCTGCCTTAACTGCTTAATGGTATGCTGTGTGAACTGGACATGTAGGACCCACAGAGAAATGACTGCTAAATTTTCCTAAAGGTGAGACAGTCCTTCGGTGTTCCTGCTTCATGATAGAGTCTGCTAGACATTCTTCAGAACACAAAAGAAAGTGACTGACAAACTGCCAATATAGGCAAAACTGTCTCTGAAATTTCCTGCTTTATGGAAAAGTCTGCTGGATACTATGGGCATGTGGGCTAAATATTGGATGCTCCAATGGTACAGAAGTATTTTGGGTGACTCTCCAGTCAGCAAGATGTCTCTGTCAATTCCAGAGTTTTGGAAGTTGCTTACAAAGCACTTCCTGTTTACTTAGGTAATATTATACCCTTCTGGAGTCTTTGATGGAGTTAAAGAATTGATAGTTATAGTCTTTTTTAGTTATGATAAAACAAAGTAGATATAAATATTGTAACTATAATTCTTGAACTCTTGTTTGATACCTGTTTTGTTATATGTAATTTTACTATGTTGAAGTTAAAACCTTCCTTTCTTATTTAAACAGAAAAGGAGAGGTCATATGGAATTCCCCTCTGTATGCTATGAATACCATTGGTTAATAAAGAAACTGTCTCAGGCCTGTGATAGGGTAGAGTAGAAGTAAGTTGACAAAACTAAACTGAATGTTGGAAGAAGGGAGGCAGAGTCAGTGGGAAGCCATAGAGTCGCTGCTGGAGAAAGATATGCTAGAACCTTGCCGGTAGGCCACAAGCCTTGAAGTAAAACATAAAATAATGGAGATGGATTAATTCTAGATGCTATAGCTATCTAGCAATACACTTAAGTTATTGGCCAATCAGTGATTTAATTAACACAGTTTCTATGTGGTGAATTCGTGAGTCTGGACGGCTGGGAAGTGAACAAGTGGAGGGTGGCTAAGAGCACACTAGCAGCCTCTTACAACATTGTTCTATGTATCTAGTGTTTTATTTATTTTGTAATATCAGGAGTTTCTTACCTGCCCTGCCTATTTTAATGTGTGATTCATATATCTATATGGGTATGTCTTTTTATCCTTTTATTGAAAGTAGATACTTTTCTCATATAATAGATCTTGATTACACTTTGTCTGACTCTATTCTCCCCTGTTCCTACCTACTTTCCTACCCATCTGTATATACTCCCTTTCTGTCTTTCATTACAAAACAAACAGGTTTCTATGGGACAATTTATCATATAATAAATACAATGATATAATATAATGTGGTAAAACAAAAACTAATATAATCAGACTATGACAAAGGAAACATGAGGAAAAGTGTCCAAGAAAAGACACAACAAACTAATACAGATGCTATAGAGACCCATTCATTCACATATTCCACAATTCTGTAAAAAGCACCAAACTGGGTTCCATTATCACACACAAAAGATCAGGAGGAGGAGGAGGAAGAGGAGAAAAAGAGGAAGAAGAAGAAAAGAAGAAGAAGAAGAAGAAGAAGAAGAAGAAGAAGAAGAAGAAGAAGAAGAAGAAGGAGAAGGAGAAGGAGAAGGAGAAGGAGAAGGAGAAGGAGAAGGAGAAGGAGAAGGAGAAGGAGAAGGAGGAGAGGGAGAGGAAGAGTGTATGTGTGTCTGTGTGTGGCTGTTAAAATTAAAAATAAAATAAAGTCTTGACTAGCATACAAGACAAGAATCCTCCAAAGATTCCATTGAGTGTCCTACAGGCTCTCAGGGAGTTCCTGTTGGAGTTGGAAGCTTTCATAAAGCACAGTGAAAAAGGTTGTGTGTGTTGGGGAGTTGGGGGTTGTATCTGTGTAATTTAGTGATATTTCATTTGTATTTTAAAGCTTGCCTGAAGGTCAGTGCAAAGTAGCCACACTAGACAGCCATTCAGGCCAGGCAATGGTGGCACAACCTTTAGTCCTAGCAGCCACACTACTTAGCCACAGAGACTGGACAGTGGTGGTGCAAGCCTTTAATTCCAGCACTAGAGAGGACTATAAGGCGGGATGATACAGAAACTTGCTCTCTTCCAACCTGAAGATTACAAAATGGTAAGAGCTCTCTAGTATCTTGGCTGATTTCACTTTTCTGTCCCTGGGATTTTATTATTCGTGCTCTGATGGAGGAAGGTCATTGGCTAATAAAGAAACTGCCTTGGCCCTCATAGGTTAGAACATAGGTGGGTGGAGTAAACAGAACAGAATGCTGGGAGGAAGAGGAAGTGAGCTCAGACTCGATAGCTCTCCTCTCTGAGGCAGACACGATGAAGCTCTGACCCAGAATGGACGTAAGCACACCTTGGGGTGCTACACACATTATTAGAAATGGGCTAGTCCAGGTGCGAGAGTTAGCCAAGAAGAGGCTAGATATAATGGGCCAAGCAGTGTTTAAAAGAATACAGTTTGTGTGTTGTTATTTCAGGGCATAAGCTAGCCATGCAGGTGGCTGGGACCCGGGCTGTGGGAAGAGGCCTGCAGCTCCCTCTACAAATGGCCCCCAACGTGTGGACAACTATATCCACAGAAAGCCTGAGAAAGCTTGGGAAAGAATAGAGTAAAGCATGTTTTCTTGGTAGCAGCAATTCCTTGGGTCTGCTCTGCTTGCTAGAGGCAAGCAAGCACTCTTATCTAAGAGAGGCTTCCTGACTCAGCTTTAGCTGCAAAACCCTGCAGCTCATTAAGAGACCCTGCCACAAAGCACTTAAATGGTATTGATAAAAACTGACTGAATGCTTGTTTGATTTCGACCGTAGCATAAAAAAAAGTTGTGCTGTTTTAAAATGCTGACTTTCTGGGCCGTCCTGCCAGGGCAAACTCTGACTCAGGCAGGCAGTCTGAATGAGTGTGGTCTGTGAGCAGAATGCTGCAGCTTACTTGCTGGCAGGGACTTTGAAACGCCACAGAGTTGTGGCAATAAAAATGGCTCCAGCAGTACCTCAGCCATGAGGCTGGAAAGCTAAGGAATGGGCTGGATCCAGCTGCCAAAGCCACGGCTTTAATACTATCTATATTGCTTGGTAAATTAAAGACTCATGTGGTCAGAAAAAGAGAGATATACAGTAAAGAGAAATTCAAAGACAAAGAAAACCTTTAAATGATTTACAGTGTGTTTAAAAATATATGCAGGCTAAAAGTTAAAGTTCTTAAAAGTAAAAAAGGAAGAAACAAAGTAGTTGGGTGTGGTAGTACACACCTTTAATCCCAACACTTGGGAGGCAGAGGGAGATTGACCTCTGTGACTTCAAGGTGTGGTAGCACATGCCTTTAATCCCAGTGCTTAAAAGGCAGAGACAAACAGATCTCGGAGTTCAAGGTGTAGTAGCATACACCTTTAATCCCAATGCCTGGGAGACAGGTGGATCTCTGAGAGGTCAAGGACAGCCTGGTCTACAGAGTTATTCCAGGTCAAAGATACAGAGAACCTGTCTCAAAAAGCAAAAAATAAAAGTAAAAATAAACAATATAGAGGTTAAAATAAAGCGCACAAAGATGGAAAATACACAGAGAATCTTGATACTGTATGCTATTATGCTTTCTTTGAATTGTTTGAATGCTGAGGAAAGAGCAACAGCTGCTAAAAGATATTTGTTTATAAATGCTACTGAACTAATCCAACATAGATATTTTGAAAATACCTTCACTTCAGAATTTGGATCTAAGGATATGATACTTTGGAAAAGAGATTCTTCTTTTGTTTTCACAGACGATGACACCCTGCAGATTGCTTCCATCCCAATATGGTATGATAGAACACGCCCTCCTGAAAGGTTGCTGTGAACACCTTCAAAAAATTACTTCACATAATTGACGACTGAGATGAACCTAGCACACAGGTTATACCCTGAAATATCTGATTAACAGCGCCCCCATTCATCAGGAAGCAGTTTGGAGAGAAATAACTATGTCCATATTCCCAAATATTGTTTATAAATGTTCTTTTACATTTAAAGGAGGATAAGATATAGGTATGAATAATTTGCATTGATATGGATTTTGCTTTAGTGATTTAAATTTAAGGTCAATTTTGTTATATGTATATATATTTCTGATATTGATTAAGGTATTGTGATTGTGTAGCTCATGTAAAAATGTTATGTATATAAGTTGTTAATGAATAGTTATCTATAATAGTCAAGTTTGTAGTTATGTTAGATTTTCTAGATGTACATAGATATATTTTAGATAGACATTCTTCATATCTTTCAAAGACTACAGAATATGCTATTTAATGTTTTAATAACTTAGGACTTTTCATGACAATGAGACACTCTGCTCCTTCTTTCAAGAAGAAAGAAGATGGGCATCGAACAGGCACCTTATGGAGTTTGATAGCCATTTGGGCAAGAAACTGCTCTTGCCTGGACTATTGTATAAACTGGACACAGAGAACCCGCAGAGAGGACTACTGAACTTGCCTAAAGGTGAGATGATCTTTCAGGGTTCCTGATTTATGAAGGAGTCTGTGAGACATTCTGCAGGACACAGCAGATAGTGACTGAACTGTCTTTGAATTTTCCTGCTTCATGGAAATGTCTGCTGGATACCATGGGCCTGTAGGCCAAACATGGATGCCCCAATGGTACAGAGAAACTTTGGGTGACTGTCAAGGCAGCGAGATGTCTCTGTCATTTCTAGAGTTTGAAAGTTGCTTATTTCTTGTTTGCTTAGGTAATATTGTATCTTTCTGGAGTCTTTGATCTAGTTGAAGAATAGTTAGTTATAGTTATAGTTTTCCTTTGTTATGATAAAAGGTAAAGTAGATGTAAATATTGTAACTGTAATTCTTGCGTGATAACTGTTTTGTTATATGTAATTTTGCTATGTTAAAGTTAAAGCCTTCCTTTTTTTGTTTAAACAGAAAAATGGGAAATGATGGAGGAAGGTCATTGGCTAATAAAGAAACTGCCTTGGCCTTCATAGGTTAGAACATAGGTGGGTGGAGTAAACAGAACAGAATGCTGGGAGGAAGAGGAAGTGAGCTCAGACTCGATAGCTCTCCTCTCTGAGGCAGACACAATAAAGCTCTGACCCAGGGTGGACATAGGCTAGAATCTTCCTGGTAAGCGCACCTTGGGGTGCTACACACATTATTAGAAATGGGCTAGTCCATGTGCGAGAGTTAGCCGAGAAGAGGCTAGATATAATGGGCCAAGCAGTGTTTAAAAGAATACAGTTTGTGTGTTGTTATTTCGAGACATAAGCTAGCCATGCGGGCAGCCGGGACCCAGGCTGTGGGAAGAGGCCCACAGCTCCCTCTACAGTGCTCTAGTGTGATCCATAGAGAAAGAGGCAGGGAGGGAAGGAAGAATGGAATGGGTGTAAGACGAGGATACTGTCCTGAGTATGGTATGTCTTTTTAACTGGAAAGTTTTCCTCTATAATCCTGATTACCTGATCTTTACAATTGACATTTTTCTTTTATGCCTATAATAAGTCAATTTGCTTTTTTTTTATCATCTGCCAAATTTCCACTATATTTTTTGTGTTTTTTTTTTAGCTTATCATATTCCTTGATTAAGTAGTCCAATTTTAGTTTATTTTTATGTCCTGATATATGTTTGAGTTGAACATTTTTGTTTGTAAGTCTTTTTTTCAGCTTTCTAATTAGGCTAGTGAGTGTTTTTATTCCACCATCATTTCTGCTTGAGTTCTATTTAATATTTGTATTTGCTGAATTAATTGCTTGTTTTAAAACTCTTGATATTTTAAAATAAATTTATTCAATCACATATTTGAGATTTTTGGACTTTACTTAGGAATTTGTTCCCAGAGGTATTGGTTCATGTTCCCTTTCTGCTCCTTGAATAGATTTTTGGATGTGAATGCATATGCTCTTGCTTTTTATCTGCTAGTCTTACTAACTAAGCCATATTCAAGATCCCTTTTTAAATATGTTGACCTTATGTTGTATGTGCTTTGACTTATTGATGTTCAGCGAGGTTCTTGCTTATTCCCAAGATGTGTTAGATGGTGAATCCAATTTTCTATCTACAGAAACACTATTTCCATAACAGTTCAAATGAACTCTTCTTGATATGCTGTCTTCTTGGCACATTCAGACATGGGCCTTTTCTGAAGTTACTACATGAGAATAGAAAAACTCTTGTGGTCCACTGTATAAAGTGTAAGTTTCTAAATATCAATACACTTGCTTCAATTCTGTTTTACAATGTAAACAAGGAACTTATAGTATCTTGCCTGACCCTGATTATGTAATTAAAATGCACCAAAAATTGTTGCTAGAATACTTTCATATTGCTCCTGATCTGTGAAGTAAGTAGTATTATCAGAGGCAGGACTAAAAAGCAAAGTGGAAAACAGAAGAGGTAGACATACAAGTTTTACCTTTTGACTTCATGTGCTCTATCAGGTGCAAACATATACCACTAAGGTTGGTGGAGGAATAAATAAAAGAAAGAAAAAGAAGAAAAGGGAAAGACCAAAATCCCCCCAAATATCTCTTCTTTTCAAGTAAAGAAACATAAAATTAGAGGATTTGACTATCTTGAACATAAAACACCCTGATACTAGTGGAATACCATGTGCTGAAAAAGTTGCTGCTCTAATTATTGCAAAAGCAATTATTTTCCCTTTTCTATTAAATGAAATCTGCTGATCATTAATTGAAATACCAGAAAATTAACTTTCCTTGAGAACACCAGTTCTGAAGACAACCAAGCCAGTAAAAACACTATCAACCAGGCATATATTTTTTTTTATTCTCCTGACAAAGTTAGAACGTTTTCAAGTGATTAAAAATTCACAAAATTTCCAAGAAAAAAATCTGTCACTAGATCAACAGAAAAATGTTCTCAGTAATCAATCAAAGTCAGGGAAAAATATGAAGTTAAGTACAGCACTGGTTGTAATTTATAATCTGACTTACAATTCTGCCAATACATGATTTCTGGGTGAACATGAAGCTCCTGCTATTTTTATGCCCTGTGGCAAATGTGAAGGATGAAGGCAGCAATAACTAAGACAAAGTTCAGGGTTGGTTATCAAAAGCACCATTATCCAATATAGTGTCAAATAACTCCAAACACAAGTTGTATGACCTGACCACAAACCTTAGTCTTCACCTGCTGATATTGGAGGCAAAACAGAATTCTTATTTGCTAGCATGCAAATAAAAGCATACTGTCTCTCATTCTTTTGCATGGTTTTGCCTGTTCTAGGCTCTAATTACTTTGAATTCATCCAACCTAGATATTGGATGGTAAAATTTCAAAACTTAAAGCATGGAGGATGCAGGTAATAACCAACATCAAAGTTAAGGCTCAGCCTCAGGAGATGACATGAAGGAATCTTCATTACTGATGACTGATTTTAGTACAAACGCTGGATCTGTGCAGAAGACTTTAAAGAACAAATCTACAGGATGTTTCTTCTCAGCATCCTTGTTTGTAGGACATCCTCTAGAAAGTTCATCAGCAGAAAACTAGGGTTCAACATAACTCTATTATTTATGACTAAGAAAATACAATTAAAACTACTTACACATTCTATATGGTTTATTAGAAGCATATTAAGGGACATGAATTGCTATTCTCAGTACTTGCTAAACTGCCCTACCTTACCTTTTACTCTCAGACATGTTGATAAGTTCTATAGTAAATGACCAGAGTTAAGGTCTTTTATAAGGATTTATCTCATGAGTATATTTAATTTTTTCATGTAATCTTTTAGAAAATTTATTGATACTTTGCTTATATGTGGGTGCCTACGTGCCTTTATGTTCACTATAGCAATGCTCAGTGCCCATGGAGGCCAAAATAGGACTTTGGATTTCTCAGAACTGGAGTTACAGCAATTATGACTGCATGTGTGAGTGCTGAGAACCAAATCTGGTTCCTTTGCAAGAGCAGAAAGTGCTCTTAACTGCTGAGTCACTCCTCCAGCCCCAAGTTTTAAACAATATTTTGAAGAGTTTTATTCAAAATGCTAATAGCCACATGATATTCCACAGCAAGGTATTTAAAAGGAGGATGTGGAAATGATAGTCACCTTAGAAAATTAAATCTATTTAGTCACAATGTCAATATCTACATTTATTCGTATCTTGATTTGTATACATCTATTCAGCTTACAAAATATGTTTGTGGTGGTTTTAATGCAAATTATCCCATATGCTCCTATATTTGAATACTTGGTCCCCAGTTGGTAGAATTGTTTGGGAAGGGTTAGGAAGTGTATTCTTGTTGAAGAACTTGTTGTTATCAGGAGTAGACTTTGAAATTTCTGGCATGAAAGCTCATGCCATTCTCAGTTAGTACTCCATCACAGTCTTTCTCTTCCGTGTGTATCAGATTTAAGATTTCAACAACTGCTCCAATGCTCTTGTGCCTGCCTGCCTAATGCCATGTTCCCTGCCATGAACCCCCAAATCAAAAATCTTTCTTTTGTAAGTTGATTTGTGGTGTTTGTTGTCCAACGTGGGGCATGTATTTCCACATAGGACCTGAGAAAGCTTTCATAAAAAGATACTAAACACACAACAATGTAGCCAAGTGCAGCTTCCTAGTCCTGCAGTCTCTCGGGTGGGCTACAGTACAGAGACAAGTCACCTGACCACTGCCTGCAGGCTTGAGCTGCCAGCATGCCATGAGCTAAGCAGCATAGTGGTTTAAAGTTTTGCTCATGCAGATGGAAAAGGTTACAGATATGTGGTAAAGCAAATTCTGATGGGAAAAAACAAAGTGAGCAGGTTACACTATGTTTAACAATGTCCCAATGTGCTAGGCTTAAAAAAAAGAAAAGGATGTAAATATTCATAAAATTAGTTTAAAAATAATAAAATCTTTGAAGAGAAAATAAAGTAATAAAAGAAAAAATAAGCAACATAAGGATGGGAAATATAACACAGGCAGTTTGTACCATATATGGTGATTTGTTAATTTTGGCTTTAATGAATGCTAATAAATGGAAAACAGCTACTGGAAGACATTGGATTGTGGTGTAACACCTGATTCTGTGTTACCCTCCTGGTATAGTTCACACGCCACTGTACCATTCACGAGCCGGGCAAGGACCTGGAGATTGAAAGAACACACAAGAGACCTCGGTCATTCGAAAGGAGATCAGCCAAATGCCATTTATTCAAAGTCGGGGAAATCCTTATATACCTAGCTGCTGCACAGAAATTGCCACACCCAAGATGGAGTAAACAATGCCCTACAGCTAATCACCAGGTCGGGCAGAGGGAGCACAAAAAAAAAAAAAAAACCCAGAATGTTTTAGCTGGCTGACCAGAAACTGTACTTAAGATGAACCCCAGGAGCGGGGGTAGACCAAGGCCCTACATTTTGGAAGAGACTGGTGCATTAAACAAGACTATATACTTTAGGGCTGCCTTGGTTCCAGGATGGAAGTTCAGAATGAAAAATATGTTGCATTGGAGGAGAGGTTGTGCTTCTATTTTCAGAGAAAATGAAAAACTGGATTTCTTCAAAATTAACTGAGATCAGATTTGAGCAGGGGAGACCTCCTGGGGATATTTAGCTATAGATATGAGTGAGGAAATCAAGAACAACTACAGAACAGGTGACATGTAAGCTAATCCCTCTACATGGGAACAGGTTATAGATGAGATGAGACATGATAAATCATGTTGGCTACAGAGTCCTCATGACTTATTGTTATATATCATCCATTCATAGGGCATGGATGGAGGTTCACACTACAGTTTAGTTATTCAGACCAAATGGACTTATAAAGTCGACAGTTGCCTTTTACCTGCTCAAATGTAGAACAAAAAAATCGCCTTTAACTTACTCATGCACACCACATATTCCATTCTTATGCTAATGGATATATGCATGTTACCTTTAAGAATTTGTGTGTTTGCAGAGCAAGGGGACCAGACACCAATGAAAACCAGTGGCCCAGCTCAACCAGCTTTTTACAGTACCTATGTTGCATTTTGTTCAGAGTTCTGCATTCAGAACAGCTTCAAGTCTGCTGGCTGAGATGTCCAGCCTCACAGACTATTCCATCGAGAAATTTAGATAAGTCTTGGACATTTCCCATTAGACAGAAAATGGAAAACAAATGTTATAGTTAGAATTCGACCATTATTCCAACTTTCCCAGGATCCCTTAAAGATTCCAGTGTTCCCAGATAACAGGAAGTGAGAACACAACACTACATTCCCAAGAGGTGGGATAGAAGTTTATTTTAGTCAATTGTCGGATTATGAATTTTTGTCATCACTTGAGGAGGTAAGTTACAAAATGTTACTGATTATGTTCAATAAGAAAATTAAACACAAAAAAAGAAAGCTAAGCAAAAGAGATTAGATTGAGAGATAATATATAAGCAATGTCAATTAATACTTAACAAGATGACCGACCAAATGCTAGATTCCTGTTGGGGAGCCCCACTTGGCAAAGTCCTTGGAATCATGGCTGTGGAAGACGGTTATTTGTGCCTGTAAATTCTCTCATGAGCCACTTTATTTCTTCCCTAAGAACAGTTTTGGGTATTTTCCATTGCTTGTATGTTTATCTCATGTAAATATTCCATCTATTGAGCACACATATGGCTATGGATAGTCATGAAGAAGATTTCTACTTAAATTAAACTTAATTCTTCAAAATAGAAATAATCCTAGTGTATTTTACAAATTCATACTAACATAGGAGAATTCTCAGTCACAAAGATAGCCTTTTACACAGACATCTAATTTTAAACTCTAGAACAAATGCAAAGCAGACTGGTTGGCTCTGGAGACAAATATCTGGTTGCCCCTAGAGACAAATACATGAGATCATTTTCCCAGGTGTTTTGCTGATTCAAGGTCAGGATAAAAGCAATTTTAGTAGACATAACTTTTTAGTAATTGACTTTTTTTTTCAAGTAATTTGAGTCTCAGTCTCATGGTTCAGCCATTTGTTTACTGTCTGGGAACCCTTACAAACTTAGAGCTATGTGCATAGCCAAGTGTTACTTACTGATCAGTCAATGTGACATTGCTAGCCTAAAAGAAACCACTTGACTTGTCATATATTAAGAGAATGAGGCGGGCACTGAAAATGTAGCATAACTGTCCAGAGTTTGGCTGTAGAAAAGAGCAGCAGAATTTTTCTAAAGCATTTGCTGCATTTGTGGATTTTTTGCAGCACCCTGGGTGCTGACTGTAGGCAGTCCCATTTCAAGTCAGTCATAGATATGAAGGTTGGAGGACAGCTATGTGGAATCAATTCAATCATTGGGATACATGAGAAAGAGAATATAGATGTCTCAGCAGGTAAAGAGACTTGTCTGATGACCTGAATAGTTTTATAGTTTTAAAAATTGTCTGTGTAGTGGAAATAATGGATAAATATATCTAATGTCTAAGTCTGTGTTTTAGATGTCATTATGTGACTTTTATCTATATTATTAAATGTTCTTATGTTGATACCATGATACAAACTTACACCCCATGTTGCTCATATACATACAGATAAGTACCTCACATATTACTCAATAATTTAAAAATCTTAAAATGTTAATGACTGATATGAAAATTAAGATGATAACAGGTTTTTATATTTAAATGATCCATATCTACATCTTTCTTTGTATAGCAATATAGACATTTACATCTTTTTCTGTAAAAGCTAGAATATATTTGTCTAGGACTTAATCTATACAGCATTTTCTAGAATTTATAAATTGGCATGCAATTGGAGAGTATTTGGAAAGTACAAATTTATACATATAAGGATTCTTTAATGTTAGGTCCACATGTGCTATAGACTCTCTCCACTTCAGATGTTGTTGCTGTTAAGTTGGGAGCAAAGCCCCCAGACCCTGACCTGGGAGTTGCTTTGCTCTGGACTCCAAATTCCAGCATGCCAGGTGTAGCCTCTCCAGTAGATGCACTGCGATGAGCCCTGTCAGAGGCATGGATTTAAAGTGGGTTTCTTTCCTCGTTTGTAAAGTGGTGTAAAAACAAAAGAAAAGAAAAAAGAAAAGAAAAGAAAAAGTGGATTTCTTTCGTTTCCTAGCTGATTTCAAATGCCTTTAAGTGGGCACTTCAAACCTTTTAAATTGTAACACTAACTTAAAGCAAATTACACTCCAAGCCTGCTTTTTCCAAGTTTGGTGTTTTCGCCCTCCCCTTCCGCTGTTTTTTTTTCTCTTTTCATTGGCGCTCCCACTCTTTGTCCTGCCCCTACTTCCATCTCTTTCTGTGTGTTCATTCACTGACCACATGCTTTGTCCCGCCTCCACTTCTCTCTATGCTTTCAATCACCGACCTCCCACTTTGTCCCACCCCTACTTCTGTCTCTCTCTATGTTTTCATTGGCACTCTCATTCTTTGTCCTGCCCAGACTTCCACCCCTCTGTGGCCTTTGGGGTTCTCGGACACTGTGCACCCATAGTGCTCAAAGCCTGCACCACACTGTGCTGGTAAAAGCAGAGGAGTCCCAGTTAGTCCTGACAACATAGACGCAGCACCTCCTGTTCCTAGAGCACACTTGCCCAAATGTGCCTGCGGTTTGAAGGAAGCACTTCCCCACCAGTTGCAGAGATCTGGACCATGGCACCAGCCAGGCACTCCATTCTCCAGCTGTTTCCCTGGTCTGCACCATCCGTGCTCTGACCAATGCTGCCACGCCTTTCCCTATTAACAATAAATCCATTTATTCCCACCTGTCCTTTCTCTCTCTCTCTTTCCTGGTAAACTGACACAGGTCTCTAAGTCTGTTCTGTTTCTCTGCTGAAAAAATATGGTCACAATGTGTGTAACTGTGTTTTTGTGTTGTAAATTTAAATGTTGAGTACGTTTGTACTTCCAGATTACAACAGCTAAAATACCAAATAATAACATTTGGTTCTCAACTGCCTTTACAGACCTGAGATCATGGCATTTCAAATAAGAACTTTTAACATAGAGACAAGAAAGCACCCATACAAAAGCAAAAAGGCCTTTTGCTCAGGGAATTGATCAGCTTATCTGCCAAGCCAGGTAAAATATTCTTTCCCCCAACAGGAAAAAATCAGTGGGCCTCTCACACTCAACAGCTAATGGCAAATGTTGCTTCTAAACCTGATATTCTCCAAGAACCAGGAGAGGACCTGGGATTGCCTGATGGCCAAAAGCTGTCTCACTTTTTTTGCTCATCTATTCCTCCCAGATCTGTCTAAAGGCATTTGACAATTCAAGGTAACTGTTCTTTTTTTAAATTAATTAATTTATTTATTTATTTATTAAAGATTTCTGCCTCCTCCCCGCCACCACCTCTCATTTCCCTCCCCCTCTCCCAATAAAGTCCCCCTCCCTCGTCAGCCCTAAGAGCAATCAGGATTTTGGTAAGCCACACCCAAAAAGAGGAACATGGGATGTACTCACTCATATAAGGTAACTGTTCTTTAACAGGCTTCATAGTCCAGGATTAACAGGTTTCAACCTTCAGAGTTTCAAACTTCTCAATTTCCTCTAATAGCCTTCTACCAGTTCTCTTACAGGTTCCTAAAAAAGTTCTATCGCTACACCAAAATCAAGTCTGGTAAAATCCAAGTTTGTTTGTTTGTTTGTTTGTTTTTTCAGAAAACATGGCATTTATTGTATATTAGTCAGCTACTCTTGAACATGAGTCTTACACTGAAGTGGGTGATAAGCATAATTAACATCTCAATTGTTAACTTTTACTCCAATAGCTAGGTTTTTATTCATTAATTCACTCTTTCATTCATTCTTTTAAGATATAATAAAATAAAATCTAATATAATAAAACAAAAAAGTCACTGTCACACCAACTCCAGTGTCGTCTGTGTGACATGACATATGTCATTATGCCGGACGGGAGCTACGTGTCCCATGGGACTAGGCTTCCTGGAGGTCAATGGCAGACAGCCTGGTATTAGCCACCGCTGAGGCATAGACGGGTTTCTCGAGTAGCTGGCTATGTGGGATATGAGCTTTGCACAATCTCTTTTATAATGATGATATTTTATATGTATACAAGACAAGGATCATTCTCTTCAGGAACAGCTCTGGGATAAGGAAGCACAGTATGGGAATGTATAAGACTACAGCAGAACCTTTGTCATACACAGGGTGTATGATGAGCAAGGGAATAGATGTGTTAATGTTGATGGACAAAGACTATTATACTATACTTTGAACTTTATGGATAGGCTTGCTAGATCCCAACCCCCATGGTGTCTGCTGCATAAGAAGGTACTAAAAAGTATAGTTCAACAGATGCAGAGAACTGATTAGACATATTTGGTCACTAGATGAAATAAAGGGTTAGGAAGAGGAAGGGCCATGATAGCGATAATGAGACAAAAACCTTCTATTCATAAGATGAAACCACTTGTCTGAGGTTTACATTCCCAAGGACAAGATTTCCTCTTCTAAAGATGCTTTATGTCTAACACCTGTTCCTGATCATATACTTTTCTTAAATATTGCTGATGTGACTAAAGAAGCTTTCATACTGTGCCAACTAATGATACATGACCTTCTGATTTGTTCTTTGTTTGAATACTATATAATGAAAACATAAATTCAGTAAAATCGCAGCAGATTCCAACCATTCTCTTGTGTGTTGTGTCTGTCTGTCATTTGCCAAACTTGTGCCTTCCTGTTACCAAGACCCTGCTTCTCCCATGGTCTGAGTGGCTCCCCTGAGGTAGTCCGTGGCAAATCACATATATTTGGACAGCACAAACCTATAGAAGAAGAAAAAAGTCCAAGAGAAGGAACAAGAATCAGAGAACCCTCTCATTAACACACTCAGGAATCCCATAAAAACCCTAAGCAGGAAGCCATAATATGTACACAGAAGACTTAGGGCAGACTCATGAAGGTCCTGTGTATGTTGCCTCCTTTCCTATGAGCTCATATGAACTTTGATCATGTTGATTTGTAGGGCCAAATTCCAAGTTTTTAAATTTTACAGTTTTAAGCATATTTTTCAGGTTACTCCTGCTGCCTAAACCAAGAACAACCTACAAATTGCTCCCATTTGAACAGGAGAAAAGCAGAAAGGTAGAGTGAAGGGAATAGACAAGAACTTCTGGCTGATAAATGAAAACAGTTTTAAACCTTGCAAATGATTTTTCATGTTTCTTTTATTTCTAACAGTCCAGACATCAATTTGGGTTCTTTTGACTAAAGTATTTATAAATAAGAGTAACACGGATCCAATAATGTCACTAAAACCATTCTTTGTATTTCTACTTTAGATAGAGGAAAAACAACATTTGAAAATTTGATTATCTTGCAAAAATAAAAGATGCTGTGGTGTATATCAAGCAAGATACTGAAATGAATGACGACTGTCCAGGAAATAGTAATTCTGATAACTATTGCTCTTTCACTGGTGCTATGTAATGCCTATTGGTGCTCAGACATGGGGCACTGAGTCCACAGAAAGCCTGAGAAAGCTTGGGAAAGAATAGAGTAAAGCATGTTTTTTGGTAGCAGCAATTTCTTGGGTCTGCTCTGCTTGCTAGAGGCAAGCAAGCACTCTCATCTAAGAAAGGCTTCCTGACTCAGCTTTAGCTGCAAAATCCTGCAGCTCATTAAGAGGTCCTGCCACGAAACACTTAAATGGTATTGATAGAAGCTGACTGCATGCTTGTTTGTTTTCAGCCGTAGCAGGAAAAAAGTTGTGCTGTTTTAAAGTGCTGGCATTCTGGTCTGTCCTGCTAGGGCAAACTCTGACTGTTTGAGGCAGGAGGGCTGACTACAGAGAGAGGACTTGAATGCTGTCTGTGGATATAGTATTGCAGCTTGTTTGCTGGCAAGGACCTTGAAACGCCACAGAGTTGTGGTGATAAACATGGCTACAGCCGGTACCTCTGCCATGAGGCTGGAAAGCTAAGGAATTGGCTGGATTTAGCTGGCAAAGCCACGGCTTTAATCCTACCCATATTGCTCAGTAATTTCAAGGCTCGTGTGGTCAGAAAAAGAGAGATATACAGTAAAAGAAAGATTCAAAGTCAAAGAAAATGTTTAAATGATTTATAGTGTGTTAAAAATATATGCAGGCTAAAAATTTAGTTCTTAAAAGTAAAAAAGGAAGAAAGAAAGTAGTTGGGTGTGGTAGTACACACCTTTAATCCCAACACTTGGGAGGCAGAGGGAGATTTACCTCTGTGACTTCAAGGTGTGGTAGCACATGCCTTTAATCCCAATGCCTGGAAGGTAGAGACAGAAGGATCTCTTAGAGTTCAAGGACAGTCTGGACTACAGAGTTATTCCAGGACAAATATATACAGAGAATATAAAACAAAAGTAAAAATAAACAAAATAGAGTTAAAATAAAGCTGCACAAAGATGGAAAATACACAGAGAATCTTGATACTGTATGCTATTATGCTCCCTTTGAATTGTTTGAATGCTGAGGAAGGAGCAACAGATGCTAAAAGATATTTGTTTATAAATGCTGCTGAACTAATCCAAGATAGATATTTTCAAAATACCTTGACTTTAAAATTTGAATCTAAGGACATGATGCTTTGGAAAGGAGTTTCTTCTTTTGTTTTCACAGAGGATGAGACCCTGTCGATTTTTTCTATTCCAATATGGTATGATAGACCACACCCTCCTGAAAGGTTGCTGTGAACACCTTTAGAAAATTACTTTGCTCAACTGCCGACTGAGATGAACCTAGCAGACAGGTTATTCCATAAAAGACCTGAATAACAGCGCCCCCATTCAGCAGGAAGCAGTTTGGAGAGAAATAACTACGTCCATATTCCCAAATATTGTTTATAAATGTTCTTTTACATTTAAAGGGGGAGATGATATAGATGTGAATAATTTGCATTGATATGAATCTTGGTTTACTGATATTAATTTAAGGTCAATTTTATTATATGTATATGTATTTCTGATATTGATTAAGGTATTGTGATTGTGTAGTTCATTTAAAAATGTAATGTATATAGGTTGTTAATGGATAATTATCAATAATAGTCAAGCTTGTAGTCATGTTAGATTTTCTAGACGTACATAGATATATTTTAGATAGGCATTCTTCATATCTTTCAGAGATTATAGAATATGGCATTTAAAATGTTTTAATAACTTAGGGTTTTTCATGACAATGAGACACTCTGCTCCTGGCAGCACCAATCTACTTCAAGCAGAAGATGGGCATCGAAGAGGCACCTTATGGAGTTTGATAGCCATTTGGGCAAGAAACTGCTCTTGCCTGGACTATTGCATAAACTGGACACAGAGAACCCGCAGAGAGAGGACTACTGAATTTGCCTAAAGGTGAGATGATCTTTCGGGGTTCCTGATTTATGAAAGAGTCTGCGAGACATTCTGTAGGACACAGCAGATAGTGACTGAACTTCCTTTGAAATTTCCTGCTCCATGGAAATGTCTGCTGAAAACTATGGGCCTGTAGACCAAAGATGGATGGCTGAAGATTGATGCCCCAATGGTACAGAGAAACTTTGGGTGACTGTACAGGCAGCGAGATGTCTCTGTCATTTCTAGAGTTTTGAAAATTGCTTACTTTTTGTTTGCTTAGGTAATATTGTATTCTTCTGGAGTCTTTGATCGAGTTGAATAATAGATAGATAGTTATAGTTTTCCTTAGTTATGATAAAGATAAAAGAGATGTAAATATTGTAATTTTTACTTGATAACTGTTTTGTTATATGTAATTTTGCTATGTTAAAGTTAAAGCCTTCCTTTTTTTGTTGTTGTTGTTTAAACAGAAAAAGGGGAAATGATGGAGGAAGGTCATTTGTCAATAAACAAACTGCCTTGGCCCATTTGATAGGCTATCCCTTAGGTGGGTGGAGTAGGCAGAATAGAATGCTGGAAGGAAGAGGAAGTGAGCTCAGATGCAGGGCAGCTCCTCTGAGAGTCAGACGCCATGCTCCCCTCTCCCTGGTAGACGTGATGAAGCTCCGACCCAGGATGGACGTAGGCTAGAATCTTCCTGGTAAGCACACCTCAAGGTGCTACACACATGAATAGAAATGGGCCAGGCAGTGTTTAAATGAATAGAGTTTGTGTGTCGTTATTTTGGGGCATAAGCTAGCCAGGCAGCCATGAGCCGGGCTGTGGGAAGAGGCCCGCAGCTCCCCACTACAGCCTATGTGTGAAATCACTTGTGAATGCTAACCACAAAAAAACTACTCTGAATATGGCCAGAGCAGTGAAGGTCTGATCCACTGAAGAGATCTTTCTTCTCTTGACCAGTCCATGATGTTCACCAATGACATGAATATGTTTCCTAAATTTTCTATGATGAACTTTACATTTAAAATGATTATTCATGTGATGTATAAGATAATATTCATTGACTCTAGTTTCTACTATAATGATGAAAAATTTTAATATCTTTGAAAGTGTTATATCTATATAATTCTTGAAAGTATATAACATTCACTTTTTGAATTACTGTATACATACCAAGCAAACCTCAGAATTGTTTCAGAGTCGGGTCATAGTTTCCCCCACAAATTCCTTGTGCTGTGCTAGACACCTTCACTAAGCACATGCAGATACACTGTGTCTTCATTCTGACTATGGAACAAGGCCAGATCAGGCACCCACTCCTCTACTGTCCAGGGTCCTAGCTGGAATCATCCACATGGATTCCTGGAAAGCCCTCCAGAACCAAGTCTCTTGCCAACCCCAAAATGGCTCCCTGAATTAAGATATTTCCTTCCCTGCTCCCATATCCATCCTTCCTCCATCTCAACCATCCCACTCCCTCAAACTCTCCCCAACCTTCCCCTTCTCTCTTCTTGCTCCTCCTCTCCTCTTCCCTCTACCCCTACCCTATGCTTCCAACTTTTGCCAGGTGATCTTGTCTGCTTCCAATTTCCAGGTGGATCTATATATGTTTTTCTTTGGGTTCACCTTATTACTTAGCTTCTCTAGGATCACAAACTATAAGCTCAATGTCCTTTGTTTATGGATAGAATCCACTAATGAGTGAGTACATACCATATTCATATTTTGGGGTCTGGGTTATCCTACTCAGGATAGTGTTTTCTATTTCCATCCATTTGCATGCAAAATTCAAGATGTCATTTTTTTTTTTACCTTCGAGTAGTACTCTAATGTGTAGATGTGCCACACTCTCTTTATCCATTCTTCCATTGAGGAACACCTAGGTTGTTTCCAGGTTCTGACTATTACAAACAATGCTGCTATGAACATAGTTGAACAAATGCTTTTGTAGTATGATTGGGCATCTCTTGGGTATATTCCCAAGAGTGGTATTTCTGGATTCTGAGGTATGTTGACTCCCAATTTTCTGAAAAAACACCACACTGATTTCCAAAGTAGTTGCACAAGTTTGCATTCCCACCAGCAATGGATAAGTGTTCCCATTATTCCACATCCTCTCCAGCATAAGGTATCATTGTTATTTTTGGTTTTAGCCATTCTGACAGGTGTAAGATGGTATCTCAAAGTTCTTTTGATTTACATTTCCCTGATAGCTAAGGAAGTTAAATGTGTCCTTAAGTATCTTTTGATCATTTGAACTTCTGTTGAGAATTCTCTGTTTAGTTCAATACCCCATTTTTTAATTGGGTTATTTAAAATTTTAATGCATAGTGTCTTGAGTTCTCGAGTAGCTGGCTATACAGGATATGAGCTTTGCACAATTTCTTTTATAATAATGATAGTCTTTATATATACAAGACAAGGATCATTCTAACATCTGTTCCTGATCATATACTTTTCTTAAATATTGCTGATGTGACTAAAAGAAGCTTTCATACTGTGCCAAGCAATGGAACATGACCTTCTGATTTGTTCTTTGTTTGAATACTATATAATGAAAACATAAATTCAGTAAAATCACAGCAGATTCCAACCACTCTCTTGTGTGTTGTGTCTGTCTGTCATTCGCCAAACTTGTGTCTTCCTGTTACCAGGTCCCTGCTTCTCCCACGGTCTGAGTGGCTCCCCTGAGCCAGTCCGTGGCAGGTCCCCATAAGATTATCAGTGCCCCCAACCAGCCATAAGTAGCCTGGAATACTATGCCCATATTCCCAAAAAAATGGACTATAGATATTTTCCTTTGTTTGGTCACCGTAGGAAAATAAATAAATAAAATAAAATAAAAATAAAAACAAAAGAGGGGAAGTGGTGGGGGACAATGGTCTGTATTCTGTCAATTATATTTTAAATAAATGCTGACTGGCCAGCAGCCGGGCAGAAAGTATAGGCAGGGCAACCAGACAGGAAATAGAGTTGGGTCAATGAAAACAGGAAAATTCTGGGAAGGAGTAAGCCCATTCCTCTGCAATCCTTCCCAGACACAGAAGAAGGAAGATGTGACTGCCTCACTGAAAAAGGTTCCAAGCCATGTAGCTAACATAGATAAGAATAATGGGTTAATATAAGTTATAAGAGTTAATAAGATGCCTGAGCTAATAGGCCAATCAATTTATGATTAATGTAGACCTCTGTGTGATTTCTTTGGGATGTAATGATTGCGGGAATTGGGCAGGACAGAAAACCACAGTCAATACTTTTATAACCATGTATTGATACAAAACTGTGCTGTATACTTTTATTACTTATTAACTCATTTAGAACTTTCTGATAGGACTAGACTCATCTCTGTATCTTATCTGAGGTTGTCCATCACACTTTGGTGTGAGAAGTTCTTCTGTTTCTGTGTTGTATTCATTGGTTAATGAATAAAAAACTGGCTTGGCCTATAGCATAGGAGGAGGAGGAAGGTGGAGTCAGAGAGATGCAATGGAGCCACTCCCAGTCACACATGCTGAAACTTTGCCAGAAAGCCACTGCTACAGGGCAATACACAGATTATTAGAGATGGGTTAAATTAAGATGTAAGAGTTAGCCAATAAGAAGTCACAGCTAATGGGCCAACCAATGTTTTAATTAATTTAATTTCTGTGTGGTTATTTTAAAGCTGAGCAGCTGGGAACTAACAAGCAGCTTCCTTCAACAACACTTTTTTATTATTGTTTAGTAATTTTATTTGTCTTGTAGATTAATGAAATTTCTATTTGTCTTTTATCCTGTTTCTTTTTTGAGGGCTATATGATCTACATTATTATTCAGTAAATAAGAAACACTTGAAAATCCCAGTGAGTATTCTGTAGATATTGTATTTTTCAATTTTAGTAAAGAGTTTATATTTGGCTACTTGTGAACTTTATGTACAATCTCAAGATGAGTTACTTACCCTAGAAAAAGGTACCAAAAACAAAATGAAGAAGAAAGAATTTAGTATAAGTCTAGTGTAGTAAAACAATGAATTTATTGAGGTTACACATTGGAGCGTGGTTAGAATTACTAACAAGAGCATGGTGACGCAAGCAGGCTACATCATTGAAAACCCACCCTATCAATATACCAACTCACTTGCAAATTTACAGGCAGGTTTGCCAGTTTCCTTTTTTTCCAGCAATTGTTATACTTACTTAAATTATACTTACTTAAAAACTTCATTTTTAAGTCATATCACTATGGAACCAGAAAAAAAATAATTAAAAATACTACTATAAATAATAATGTGTACATAATATGACTTCATGTCTAGAAAATACAAGACAATGAGCTTTAGATACAGAATTCATGTTATCTTCTAACAATACATTAAACATTAATATTACAATAAACTTTTTGTGGATGTTGACTCTGATGGTCACTGTGACAGGATCTACAGTAACACCAAAGATGAATTTCTGGACATGTCTGTGAAGGTATTTTAGTTTACAGTAACTGAAGTGGGAATATGCACACTAAGTATGAGCCAGACCATTCTGTTGGCTATAATCCCAGTATGAATATTACAGAGACAGTTAGCTAAACATTAGCATTGAGCACTCTGTGCTTCTAAACTGCAGATATAGTATGACTATCTTCCTGATCATTATGTTGTTATTCTTTCCCTACTATAATGAATAGAATCTTCAAACTGTGAGCCACAAGAACCATACCTTCTTTATTTGATTCCTTGCATATCCTAGCACAACAATTAGAAGATTAATAAGCTTCCAGGGCACCAAACAATAACAACAATAAAATGACTGAACTTGTTTAAAGACACATTAGCCAGCTTTCAAATGCCATAGAAAGAAAAAAAAACCTCATTTTCTTTTATGTTCTTTTTCCACCAGATTTCAGGTATGGCTGTTACCTGTTTCTTCCTATAGATATTGTTATATTCTATGTGTCTTTTACATAATGTATAATGATCCCATTCATTTCCCCCTCTGTACATCTGTCCTCCAATCCATTACTTTCCCCAAATAAAACAAAATTTAACAGAAGAAAGGGGGAAAGAAAATAAAAAAAGGGAAAAATGTAAAAAATCTCATGATGGAAGCTGCGATACGACACAGTGAGTCAAACCCACATCTACTTTGCTCATTTAAATTTACTTGCAAGTGTTCATTGAAGAGAGACACCTGTCTTGTTCAAGGTCTCTGGTTTCTACTACCCTATCTATTCTGGGCCCTAACTAGGGTTTTTCCTAGAAATCCTGCTGTCTCCTAGATATCCTGTTGTTGCTCTGTTTTGTGGAGATCCTAAAGCTTTTGATCTGCAAGGCAGCTCCCTTCACATGAACCAGCAAATATAGATGGGGTGGATGATGGGCTGTACCAAGTCATATCCTTGGGTCTGGGCCTGGGTAACTATAGCTTTCACATGTACCACATGTGAAAGGGGGACAACTCTCCTAACTTTTCAAATTTGGGACAGGTTCACTCACACCTGCACTAAGAGGGTTGACTCTATTTTGGTTCCCTAGTGAGGTGCTGGGCCTGCTCTCCAGAGTGTTGCAGCTGGTTGGAAGTCAGGGAGAGTGTTCCTGTTCTTATGACCACAAGATCACCTCTTCCACCTTCCTTAGGTATTGATGGGTAGAAGGGAAGTCATCACTCTTCAGTCCATGTCACCAGAAGATAGATGAAAAGTGAGGAGTGCTCTCCAATACTCATAACTTCAGGACTCGCTCACCCACACCTGTGTAACAGAGTTGGCTGTATTGTGCTGTCCTGGCAAGGAGTAGGGCCTGCTCTCCTGGGTACTATAGTTGGTGGGGGTCAAGGAGAGCGCTCCTGCACTTATGACCACTATGCCAATTTTTCTACTTGCCCCAGGAACTTCTGGGTGAGGAGAACAGCTCTCTTCAGCCCAGGCCACCACCAGAAAGATGGATAATGGGGACACTTCTCCCATGCTCACAATTTCAGGGCTGGCTCGATCACACCTGTGTTCACGTTGGCTCTGTTTACTGTCCTGTTGAGGTGCACAGACTGCTCTCCTGAGTGTTGCAGCTGGTAGGGGTCAGGGTTGGATATCCCATACTTATGACTTCACAAACATTTCTCCCATCTGCCTCAGACATTGATGGGAAGGGAGAAAAGTCTCATTTCCTCACCACCACCAAACAGATGAGTAATGGGGACAACTCTCCCATGCTCATAATTTTAGAACTGGCTCTCGCACAATTCCGTTAACAGGCTTGGCTCTATTGTGCTGCCCTGCTGTGGTGCAGGGCCTGCTTTCCAGAGTTTTGTAGCTGGTGGGGAGCAGGGACAGCTCTCTCTTTCTTGTTGCCTTGAGGACAATTCTCTCTATTGTCTTAGGCATTGATGGGTAGAGACTGAAGGAAGGTAGCTCTCGCCAGCCCATACCCCCATGTGAGAAATGGGGGTAGGGCTATATCTCTCATGATCACATTCTCAGGATTGGCTCACCTGTGCTGTCATCAGCAGGATGATCTCTGCTGTATTGCCCAGACAAAGTACAGGGCAAGTTTTCCCATGTGTTACTGCTGATCAAAGCATCATCTTCCTCATTCTCTCAGCCTACTCCCTTCCTTTCTTGTCTCTTCAGATATGTCTCTGTCCACAAGACGTAAACCATTCTGTCTTTCTCTCACCATGCCACATACTACATACTGTACCTCTGTTGATACTGATAGTATCCATCTGGCTGGTGCTTGGTGTGGGAGGGCCTTCTGTCTATATGTTACTTTCATTGGTCAAATAAAGAAACTGCCTTGGCCTCTTGATAGGAAAGCAACTTATATAGGCACAGTAGACTGAACAGAATGCTGGGAGAAAGAAAGCAGAGTCAGGCAGATGCCATGGCTCTCTGATCCGAGATGGACGTAAGTTAGAATCTTCCCGGTAAACCAGAGATTAATAGAAATGGGTTAATCAAGATGTGAGAGTTAGCCAGTAAGAGGCTAGAACTAATGGGCCAGGCCATGTTTAAATGAATACAGTTTCCATGTAATTATTTCTGGTGTAAAACTAGCTGGGTGGCCGGGCGCTGGGAGCACAGCCCACTGATCCTTTTACTACAGGTGCTTCAAGTTAGCAGGTAAGCCCGAGTTTTCTTCTTAGAGCATGAAGTAGGTAGCCCCAGCATTCCATGTAGGTCTCCTTGTGCTACACAGGTCACCCTGGTGGTGGAATGAGCCATGCTTCCTCATCACAAAGAGATAATTATAGTACCCATTGCCCAGTGATATAGACTTCTGCTTGGTGTGCTTGGCTGCATGACATGGGACGCGAGTTTCTCTAGAGTCTAGTCAGGGGTCTGGATTAGGATGCCTTTGGCCCATGGTTGGTTGGGTCCTGCCCATTCTGTCGATATTTTACTTGAAAATCCTCTCTCTTACAAAGGACATTTTTCTTGCTCTCTAAGAAATCTTCATGCACTGATAGATATATTGACTATCTCAGAATCTCAGCTTCTACACATGAGAAACAATACCACACAAATGTGAGTGCTAAACAGTTAGAGGTTCACAATAACCATGCACATAAATACTAAAATATCTTTCTTTAATGGCTATCTATCACACATATGCACATTATATACATAGTTTCTCATAGAAATATCTCTAAAATATACACAGAAAATGTGTTTAACTCTTATTTTTAATTAATGAATAAATGTGATTTGTTAGAAAAGAAAACCTAACCAGTCAGAAACCACCAGTGTGATTGGATTTGCTTGAGAAAATAAGACTTGACTAAAAAAATCTTTGCTTCTAAATATTCACATTCTTCACTCTTATTCTCTCTTACTTTTTCAACTTAGTACCCTTGTCCTCATTAAATTTATTCATCTTAATTCACTCAGTTTTTTTGATTAAATTTATATATTTCACTTATTTTGCACTTTTCCATACAGTTAAAGTAAAGTAGCTACTTAACAAAAGTTCATGTTGAAAACACACTAGTCACCCTAGATCACTCCAAGTTTATATTCCTGAGATAGCCTATTATTTTCTACCTTCAAAAATCATACGTGAATACTCACATAAGTAAAGAAAGAACATGAACTTCCTTGCTGTGATAGTTTCCTAAAACACTCTTGTGATTCAATGCTTGCAGACATAAATACTAAAATAGAATGTATTGCATGTATGAAAACTATATTAAAAATGCAATGCATTTCCAGTGACAGACGTGTTCCAAAAATTATTGATTTTTATATTACAGAATATATGAAACAAGAAAGATTAATACATTTTTTAACTTTCTAAAGTTACATATGTAGAAATTGGGCTAAATATATGCCCAAGGCTACATATCAGTTCTTATCTTATTCTTGACTATGAACTTATAGAGCTAATCACTTGCATTTAATAATTTACATATACTTACTTGCACGTATGTACTATGTATTACTCAATGTTCATATTAAAATTGCAAAAAGTCTATTAAGGGCCACAAAAAATTGCATTATAATGATAGTAGGAGTTCTACTATAAGGTTTATTTTCACATCATTCCTTGAATAACAACATACATCCTTTCTTATTTTCTATATATTTACAATATGTTTAGAAAATGCTTTGATATATGCAGAATTTTGCAAAGTTTACAAAGTTACAACTTAAAGATAAGCAGAAAGAAAAATATAAACATGCAGAATTTTGTATATGCAGGTCATCCTCTAGAATACTGAAGAAAATCTCTTACATGTTCTAAGAACCCAAGAATTGCAACATTTAGCTTGCACCTCACCCACCACATCAAGGACAGAAATCCTTGTCTCAGCTTACTGTTTCCCAAAATCAAGACATATGAATGGCCTGAAAGAAAAACAAGTCCAGTATCCACAAAAAATATATGGGCTGTATTTTTATGATGAGGTTTATTGTTACAAGACTGAAAGGCAAGTGCCAGAAAGAAAACAGTATATAGTAGCAGGAAGGCAACCACCATTTGCAGAGTCTTTATGTGGGCTGTGATGCTGATGTCTTGGGAGCCTTTGGCATTGTTTTGTATGTTCTTCAAATGTTTCCACAGGGAGAAGATGAGCAAGAAAAGAGTGATCAGGGACACAGTGAAGGGTATGAGTACGAATATAGTATTGGTAGGTAAAACAAGTTTATGAAGTTGTGCATTACTTGTTATAGAACTGTTGGATGTATTAGACTTATATTGATCATTCCATACATCTATCTATATATATATATATGTTTATGATTATGATGTTTACAAAGAATATGAGCAGAGACACCAAAAGTGTCACTAAAACCACATTTTTAACTCTCCACTTTAGGTAAAGAAAAAGAGAGTTTGGAAAATTGGCTATCTTGAGAAAATAAAAGACACTGAGACATGTAGCAAGCCATATGCTAAGATGATTGGTCAGTATCCAGGAGACATTAATTATTCTGATCATTTTTTCAGTTATTACTAAAGCTGGACACAGCACAGGTATCAATATGGTTGAGATTACTAAGAATAAAAAAGCTATTCTGGAAATGGCCAGAGCAGTAAGGATCTGGTCCACAACAGAAATCTTTCCTATCTTGACCCAGGCCATGATGTTCACCAATACCATGAATGCATTTCCTAAAATTCCTATGATGAACTCCGCACATAAAATGATTAATAATGTTACCTGTAGAACAGCACTCATTGTCACCAAAAGGATGCTTCAACTTCTCCTGCACTTCTGAAGACTTATAAATGCAAACTTCTTCTAAAATGTTGTGGTTTTCCTCACTCTTGAAATTATATAACAAACTCAGTGTGTTATGAACTCTCCTATACAATATCCAACAAACTTTAAAATTCATTTATGATTTGGTTCATATTTTTCTTCACAAACAAAATATATTGTCCAAGGCAGCTCAGCTTAGCTTCATGCAGATACTGGGTATCATATACACAAGAAATTGGCTTCCTGTACATTGTGATGAGAGAAACCCTGAATCCACATGTACTGCCTTCAAAATAAAAACATATTTACTTCCATTGTTTTTCCAGTTTACATGTTGAATAGTGATTACCATCTACTAATTTCTGGACAAGCAAAGTTATATGATTTTAACTCACTTAGAAGGCAATAATTTTTAAATTGGTAAATGAAATAAGAACTTCATTAAAAACATAAAAATGTGTAGATCGAAGATCCTTTAATTTTTTACAAAATTTGTTCTATGACCCGTCACTTACATTCTAATATGTCAAAGAATTTTATTTCATAATTGCTCATACTGAGAAGCTGATCATTTGTCTTTAAATAAATACACAACATACATTAATGAATAAATATACATATATTTACATTACACCCCATTCCCTCTCACTTTATTAGCTCATGCTTATCATTGACATTCATTTTCCATTTAATTCATGCTTAGTACTGTAATAGTTATTAAGATATGGCATAGAATTGCTTTCAAGTGTGGTTGACACATAATGTAATATATTCTCTTCACTTGTAACTATTTCATCTGTGCATGCACACAATTTGGAAATATTTCTCTTGTGCTACTAAAGAGATAATAATTTTATATAAATTCATCTACACAACATTAATCATTCTCATTTCCTGTGTCTCCCTGGTTCATACATTTGGCTCTCTATCAGCATCAAGGAGCATCAAATATGATTCATTTCCCTTTATTTTGTTCCAAAATCTATTCATTTCCTTCAGTGTAGGCATCAGGGCAGATGAGGGATGTTTGGGCAAGCCAGGATATGAAGCCTGGCATGATAACATTGTTGAGGAGATAGCAGATAGTCAAAGAATTAATAACAAAGTAGAGCAAAATGATTGAGGATATTAGAAAAAGCTATAACAAAAGCATGTAATTTTGTTATAGTGATGCACTTTTGTGTCTTCGGTCTAGTGTTTAAGAAGCTATTGCAGGAGGAAAACAAGTCTGAAATCTGTGTAGATTATGTGCTGAGATCCAGTCTGAAAACAACATTGGTTTTTAGATTTCACAGAGTCAGAATGCTGTTTTGCATATTAAATATGTACCACCACCTCAATCCCCTGAAGCAACATTGAACAAAGAAAGTGAGCCCAAACTGCCTTGAAATTTCTCACAAATGCCTAACATCCATCTGACAGATATACTGGGAACACAAAGTAACCCAGCTATTGAAAGTCTTAACGGGTAATTGATAAGAAATAGAAGCATGAGCATTCTATCAGGGCAGCAACAGGAAGTTCCTCCTGGTCTGGATCCTGCCATAAAGCAGAAAGGAATTAATACACAAAGAGGAAGCAAAGCATACTGGGGTGGGGCTGTATGGAGTGGGTATAGGTGTAGGAACTTTGGTGTCCTTTGGAACACTGACAGAAATTATGTGTGCTGGAAGAGAGAGACTCTTGTTGCTTCCCTGACCTCTGACTCTTCACTTCTAGATTTAAAAAAAAAGAAAAAACTGCTCATATGCTTAACATTATTTATAAATGGTTGGCAGATGGCTCAGGCTTATTATTAGTTGGCACTTAGATTTAAATTGATCCATATATTTTATCTATGCTTTGCTACACAGTTTATGGTTTGTTACTTCATTTTGTGCATGCCTTACTTCCGTGGCAGTTGGTTGGAATTTGGCTTTCTTGTCCAGCCTTATTCTGCCTCGTTATAGGCCAAATCAGCTTTATTTATCAGTCAATGAGAGCAATGCATATTCACAGCAGACAGAGAGACCAAACCACAGCACATTACCAGGAAAATGTGAAGAGTGAATAAATTTCTGCATGAACAGAATTTTCAAACCATGAGGCACAATATACCTTACCTACTTTATTTGATTCCTCAAGTATCCTGGTATAACAATTAGAAGATTAATAAGCTTCCAGGGCATCAGAAAACAACAGCAACAATAAAATGACTGAACTTGTTTGAAGACACATTAGCCAGCCTTCGAATGCCATAATGACACAAACCTCATTTTCTTTTATGTCCTTTTTCCACCAGATTTCAGGTATGGCTGTTACCTGTTTCTTCCTATAGATATTTTTTATTCTATGTGTCTTTTACATCATGTATCTTGATCCCATTCATTTCCCCATCTTTTTGCATATGTCCTCCACTCTTGCACTTCCCCCAAATAAAGCAAAATTTAAGAAAAAAGGGGAGGAAAAGAAAATTAAAAAGGAAAAAATGTAAAAATCTCATGCTGGAAGCTGCAGTGTAACACAGTGAGTCATACTGACAACTCCTTTGTTTATTTATCTTTAATTGCAAGTGTACATTGAAAAGAGACGTTGGTTTTGTTCAAGACCTCTGGTTTCTACTACCCTATTTATTTTAGGCCTTAGCCTAGATATCCTGCTGTCTCTTAGATATCCTGCTATTGTTCTGTGTTGTGGAGATCCTGAAGTTTGGCATCTGCAGGTCAACTCCCTTAACATGGTCCAGCAGATTATAGATGTCGTGGGTGATGGAGTATGCCAAGTCATATTCTTGGGCCTGGACCTAGGTAACAATAGCTTTGGTCTACTACATGTAAAATGGGGACAGCACTCCCAAGCATACAACTTCGGGACAGGTTCACTCACACCTGCACTAACAGGTTGGTACCTTAGTTAGGTGCTAAGCCTGCTATTCAGAGTGTTGCAGATAGTTGGGAGTCAGAGAGAGTGTTCCCATTCTTATGACCACAGGATCAGCTCTCTTATCTTCCTTAGGTATTGATAAATAGAAGGGAGGGCATCACTACTCAGCCCATGTCACAAGAAGATAGAGGAAAAGTGGGGAGTGCTCTCCCACACTCATAATTCCGGGACTCACTTACCCACACCTGTGTAACACAGTTGGCTCTATTGTGCTGTCCTGAGTGCTGTAGTTGGTGGGGGTCAAGGAGAGCTCTCCTGCACCTATGACCACTATGTCAGTTTTTCTACTTGCCCCAAGCACTGCAGGATGAGGAGGACAGATCTCTTCAGCCCATTCTACCACCGGAAAGAAGGATAATTGGTATAGTTCTCCCATGCTCACAATTTCAGGGCTGGCTCTCCCACACCTATGTTCACATTATTGACTCTATTTACTGTCCTGATGAGGTGCACAGACTGCTCTCCCAAGTGTTGTACTTGGTGGGGGTCAGGGTTGGGTCTCCCATACTTATGACCTCACAACTATCTCTCCCACCTGCCTCAAGACATTGTTGGGAAGGGAGAAAAGCCTCATTCCCTCACCACCACCAAACAGATGATTAATGGAGACAACTCTTCCATGCTCACAATTTTAAGACTGGCTCTCCCACACTTCCACTAACAGGCTTGGCTCTATTGTGCTGCCCTGCTGTGGTGCAGGGCCTGCTTCCTAGAGTTTTGCAGCTAGTGGGGAGCAGGGACAGTTTGTCCTCTCTTGTTGCCTCAAGGTCAGTTATCTCTGCTGTCTTAGGCATTGATGGGTAGGGACTGAAGGAAGGTAGATTTCCCCAGCCCATACCCCCATGTGGGAAATAAGAGTGGGGCTAGATCTCCCATGATCACATTCTCAGGGTTGGCTCACCTGTCTTGTCATCAGCAGGATGGTCTCTGCTCTGCTGCCCAGACCAAGTGCAGGGCAAATTTTCTCATGTGTTAAAAAGAGCATCAGCTCCCTCACCATCTTAGCCCACTCCCTTCCTCTCTTGTCTCTTCAGATATTCCACTGCCGACAAGACCTAAACCATTCTCTCTCTCTCTTAAATCACTATGCCACACACTACATACTGTACCTCTGTTAACACTGATATTATTCATCTGGCTGATGTTGCAAGGTTTTCTTCTTAGAGCATGTAGCATGGAGTAGGTAGCCCTAGGACTCCATTGTCCCACACAGGTCACCCTAGTAGTGGGCTGAGCCATGCTTCCTCATCACAAAGAGATCATTATAGTGCCCATTGCCCAGTGACATAGACTTCTGCTTGGTGTGTTTGGATGCATGACATGGGATGGGGAGTTTCTCTAGAGTTCTAGTCACGGGTCAGGGTTAGGATGCCCCTGGCCCATAGTTGGTTGGGTCCTGCCTATTCTGTAGATATTTTACTTAAAAGGCCTCTCTCTTACAAGAGTCATTCTTCTTGCTCTCTAATGATATCTTCATGCACTGATAGATATATTGACTATCTCAGAATCTCAACTTCTACACATGAGAAACAGTACTACACAAATGTGAGTGCTAAAGTTAAAGGTTCACAAATGACCACATACATAAATACTAAAATATTTTTCTTTAAAAGCTATTTATTACACATATGCACATTAAAAAAGAAAACCTAACCATCCAGAAACCATCAGCCTGATACGATTTGTTAGAGAATATACGGTCTGATTTAAAAAGTACTTGTTTCTAAACATTCCCATTCTTCTCTCTCATTCTCTCTCACTTTTGTAGCTCAGTACCCTTCTCTTCCTCAATCTTGTTTGTTGTCTAAGATTTCTGTCCTGCCCAGTTCCCACAATCATTAAGTCCCAAAGAAATCACACAGAGGTCTACATTAATTATAAACTGATTGGCCCATTATCCCAGGTTTCTTATTAACTCTTATAACTTATATTAGCCCCATTATTCTAGTATATGTTAGCCACATGGCTCAGTACATTTTTCAGTGTGGCAGTCACATCTTGCTTCTTCTGTATCTGGGCCAGGACTGCCAAGGAATGGGCTTCCTTCTTCCCAGAATTCTGCTGTTCTCATTGACCCGCCTCTACTTTCTGATGGTTGTCCCACTTATACTTCCTCCCTGGCTACTGACCAATCACCATTTATTTAAAATATAATTGATAGAATACAAACAATTGTCCCACACCACTTGTTCATCCTAAATTGCTCAGTTCTTTGATTAAATTTATATATTTCACTTAGTGTGCACTTTTCCCTACAGTTAAAGCAAAGTACCTACTTAACAAAAGTTAATGTTAAAAACACACTAGTCACCCTAGATTGTAGTAAGAGGTCACTTGTTCATTTCCCAGCTGCCAAGACTCCCAAAATAACCACACAGAAACTTTATTAATTAAATCACTGCCTGGCCCATTAGTTCTAGCTTTGTATTAGCTAGTTTTTACATCTTAGTTTAACCCAATTCCATTATTTTATATTTTACTATTAGGCTCATGGCCTACCATCAAGGTTTCAGCATGGCTGTCTCTGGAGGTGGCTTCATGGCTTCTCTCTAACACCACCTCCTTTCTCCCAGAATTCAGTTTAGTTTTCCTTGCCTAGCTCTATTCTATCCTATCACAGGCTTAAGACAGTTTCTTATTAACCAATGGTATTAATAGCATCATAGCATACAGAGGGGAATCCCACATCACCTCCTCTTTTCTGCTTAAATAAAAAGAAAGATTTTAACTTTAACCCAGTAAAATTACATATAACAATACAGGTATCAAACAAGAATTACAGTTACAATATTTCTATTTATTTTATCTTTTATTATAACTAAAATTATAATTATATCCTTATACAAACTATAATTACAACTACCAATTCATCAACTCCATCAATAACTGCAGAAGAATATATTATTACCTAAGTAAATGGGAAGTGCATTGTAAGCAACTTCTAAAATTCTAGAATTAACAGAGACATCTTGCCACCTGCACAGTCACCCAATGTTCTTCTGTATCATTGGTGCATCCACCTTCAGCCATAATGCCCATAGTATTCAACAGATTTTTCCATAAAGCAGGAAATTTCAAAGACAGTTCTACCTATATTGGAAGTTTTTCAGTAACATTTTTTTGCATCCTGCAGAATGTCTAGTAGACTCTTTCATGAAGCAGCAACCCTGAAGGATCATCTCACCTTTAGGCAAGTTTAGCAGTCATTTACCTGTGGGTCCTGTATATCCGGTTCACACAGCATACAATCAAGCAGTCAAAGCAAGAGCAGTTTCTTACCCAAATGGCTAACCATTTCCATAAAGAGCCTCTTCAATGCCCATATTTTTTTTGAAGTAATTGATGCTGCCAGGAGCAGATGTGCTTCACTGTCATGAAAAATCCTAAGTTCTTAAACATTTTAAATGCCATATTCTGTAGTCTTTGAAAGATTTGAAGAATCCCTATACATCTGAAAAATATCTCCGAACATCTAGAAAACCTAAGTAACATGACTACAAGATTTAATATTATAGATGACTATCTATTAACATATATTTCATAATTATACATTACATTTTTAAATGAGTTGGACAAACACAATACCTTAATCAAGATACAAATACATATACACATAGTATAACAAAATTGACCTTAACTTTGTATCAATAAACCAAGATCAATACCAATGCAAATCTCTATAGCATATCCCCTTTAAATGTAAAAAAAATATTTATAAACAATATTTGGGAATATGGGTGTAGTTCTCTCCAAACTGCTTCCTGCTTTTTGTTGGCCAAAGTATTTTTGGGAGTGTTCATGACAACCTTTCAGGCAGTCGTAGTCCATCAAACCACATTATCCTGAAATGAATCCACATTTTCTCATCCTCTGTGGAAAGAGAAGAACCTCTTTTAAAAAGCAACAAATCTTTAGACCCAAACTTTGGAATCAAGATACCTTTAAAATATATATGCTGCTTTAGCTTAGCAACCCAATATAAAAAAAAGTCTCTCTGTACTTATCTCCTCCACATTTGAAAAATTTAAAGAAACACAATAATATACATAATCCAGACTCTGTGAATTTTTCATATTTACATGGAAAAATATATAAGTATTTTTCTTATTCTACTACTTTTTCTATAAGTTTACTTTGTCTATTTAACAACTTTGCTTTACTTTAAAAAAAAACAATTTACCTCTTTTTATAATTCTCTATACTTTTTCTTCTTTCCCAAGCCTACATACATTTATCCAACACTGTGACCCATTTAAAGGTCTTTTTCATCTCAATTTGTCTTTATTGGGCATCTGTAATCCTTTTCTGAAGAGAAATGGTTCTTCTTTTTTAATGCTAAGTAGGCATGGGTAGGGACAACTTGGCCCTGCCTGTTTGTTCCACTCAGTCCAACATGTTGGAGGAGGTTTGTTCATTACGTCTAGGAGTTAGACTCTTCACCCTAGATCCAGGGTTGGGTCACGGGAGGTCTTTGTTGCCATTAATCAAGTTGTAGCACTCTGATCACAAACCCCATTTAAATGCTCCATAACTATACCTCCAGAAGAAGTCAAGAGTTCATGCTGGCAGCACAGCCTAGAAAACCACCTTTTCAAAACTGTGTGGCCTTTTTTTTCTGCTACTGCTGAATCAGGAAAACCTCTCTTAATAGAGTTGCATCAACGTGCCCACAAACAGAACAAGAAGCTGTGTTAAACTCTGGGGGTTTTGGGTTTGTTTTTTGTTTTTTGGTCTAGAATTCCTTTAGAAGCTTTCTCGGGTCTTATGTGGATATAGTCGATCATGTTGGCATGCCAATTTGCTTGTCTTCTGGCTGCCTGGCAGCTCAGACCCCAAAATAATCACACACAAAACCTATGAATAATCCTATATCACTAGATTACTCCAAGTTTATATTCCTATGATAGCCTATTGTTTTCTACCTTTAAAAAATACATGTGAATAGTCACATAAGTAAAGGAAAAACATGAATTCCCTCACTATGATATTCAGCTAAGACATTGTTGTGATTCAGTGCTTGTGGACATATATACTAAAATAGATTGTATTGCATATATAAAAACTATATAGAAAAATACAATGCATTTACAGTGACAGACATGTTCCAAAAATTATTGATTTTTATATTACATAATATAGGAAATTTGAGAAAGATTAATGCATTTTTTTAAAATTTCTAAGTTGATATATGTGAAACATTGGGCTAAATGTATGTCCATGTCTACATGTCATTTTTTAGCTTATTCTTGACTATGAAGTTATATTATAGAGTTAACCATGTACATTTAATAAACTACATATACTTACATGCAAATGTGTCTTATGTGTATTAGTCAATGATCATATTAAAATTACGGAAAGTCTATTTAGTAAAAAATTGCATCATATTGATATTAGGAGTTTTACTACAAGGTCCATTTTCACATCATTCCTTGTATAACAACATACATCTTTTCCTATTTCCTATACATCTACAATATGTTTGGACTAGTGCTTGACATACACAGAATTTTGTAAAATTTATAAAGTTACTACTAAAAGATAAATAGAAAGAAAATATACAATTATTCAGAATCTCTTATAAACATCCTCTAAAATATTGAAGACAATCACTTATATGTTCTAAGAACCCAAGAATTGCAACATTTAGCTTGCACCTCACCCACCACATCATGGACAGAAACGCTTGTCTCAGCTTACTGTTTCCCAAAATCAAGACACATGAATGGGCTGAGGGAAAAACAAGTCCAGTATCCACAGAAAACAAATTGGATATTTTTCTATGATGAGGTTTATTGTTCCAAGACTGAAAGGCAAGTGCCAGAAAGAAAACAGTATACAGTAGCAGGAAGGCAACCACCATTTGCAGAGTCTTTATGTGGGCTGTGGTGTTGATGTCTTGGGAGCCTTTGGCATTATTTTGTATGTTCTTCAAATGTTTCCACAAGGAGAAGATGACCAACAAAAAGGTGATCAGAGACACAGTAAAGGGTATTAGTGTGAACATAGTGTTGGTAAGTAAAACAAGTTTATAAAGTTTTGAATTACTTGTTATAGAACTGTGAGATGTGTTCAGCTTATATCGATCAACCCAGACATCTATATATGTGTTTATGATTATAATGTTTACAAAGAAGATGAACACAGATACTAGCAGTATCATTAAAACCACATTTTTAACTCTCCACTTTAGGTAAAGAAAAAGAGAACTTGAAAAATTGGCTATTTTGAGAAAATAAAAGTCACTGAGACATGTAGCAAACCATATGCTAAAATGATTGGTCAGTATCCAGGAGGCATTAGTTATTCTGATCATTTTTTTAGTTATTACTAAAGCTGGACACAGCTCATATATCAACATAATTATGATTATCAACAATAGAAAAGCTATTCTGGAAATGGCCAGAGCAGTAAGGATCTGATCCACAACAGAGATCTTTCCTCTCTTGACCCAGCCCCTGATGTTTACCAGTGCCATGAATGCATTTCCTAAAATCCCTATGATGAACTCCACACTTAAAAGGATTAATAATGTTACCTGTAGAACAGCACTCATTGTCATCAAAAGGATGGTTCAATTTCTACTGCACTTTTGAAGACTTAGAAATGCAAACTTCTAAAATATGGTTTTTGTCACTCTTGAAATTATAAAACAAACTTAGTGTATTATGAACTATCCTATACAATATCCAACAAACTTTAAAATTCATTCATGATTTGGTTCATATTTTTCTTCACAAACAAAATATATTGTCCAAGCCAGTTCAGCTTAGCTTCTTGCAGATACTGTGTATCATATGGACAAGAACCTGGTGTCTTGTATATTGTGATGATAGAAACACCGAATCTCCATGCACTGCCTTCAAAATAAAAACATATTTACTTCCATTGCTTTTTCAGTTTACATGTTGAATAGTGATTACCAGCTACTAGTTTCTGGACAAGCAAAGTTAAATGATTTTAACTCACTTAGAAGGCAATAATTTTTAAATTGGTAAATGAAATAAGAACTTCATTAAATACATAAAAATTTGTACATATAAGATCCTGTAATTTTTTACAAGGTTTGTACTACAATCTTTCAGTCACCTCCTAATATGTCAAAGAATATTATTTCATAATGGCTTATACTGCAAAAGCTGATCATTTGTCTCTTAATAAACACAGAACATACACTAAAGCATAAACATACATATATTTAGGTTAAACCCCCTTTGTTCTCATTTCATTAGCTCGTGCTTATCATTGACATATATTTTCTATCTAACGCTTGATTAGTACCATGATAGTTATTAAGATATAGCATAGAATTTCTTTCAAGTGTAATTGACACATAATGTAATATGTTCTGTTCACTTATAACTATTTTATCTGTGCATGCACACAAATTTGGAAATATTTCTCTTGTGCTACTAAAAAGACAATAATCTTACATAAATTCACTTACACAACAAGAATCGTTCTCATTCTCGGTGTCTCCCTTCTTCATATATCTGGTTCTCTACCAGCACCAAGAAGGCTTAAGATATTATTTATTTCTCTTTATTTTGCTCCAAAATCTATTCATTTCCTTCTGTGTAGGCATCAGCGCAGATGAGGGATGTTTAGGCAAGCCAGGATATAAAACCTGGAATAATAACATTCTTCAGGAGCTAGCATATAGTCAAAGAATCCATAACAAAGTAGAGCAAAATGATTGAGGATATTAGAAAAAGATATAACAAAAGCATGTAACCTTGTTATAGTGATGCACATTTGTGCCTACAGTCTAGAACTGAGGAAGCTAATGCAAGAGAAAAACAAGTCTGAAATCTGTATAGATTTTGTGCTGAGATCCTGTCTCAAAACAACACAGGTTTTTAGATTTCACAGAGGCAGAATACTGTTTTGCATATGAAATATGCACCATCACCTCAATCCCCTGAAGCAACATTGAACAAAGAAAGTGAGCCCAAACTGCCTTGAGATTTCTCACAAATGCCCAACATCCATCTGACAGATATACTGGGAACACAAATTAACCCTGCTATTGAAAGTCTTAACAGGTAATTGATGAGAAATAGAAGCATGAGCATACTATCAGAGCAGCAACAGAAAGGTCCTCCTGGCCTGGCTCCTGTCACAAAGCAGAAAAGAATTAAAATACAAAGAAGAATGCAAAGCATACCAGGGTGGGGCAGTATGGAGTGGCTGTAGGTGTAGGAACTTTGGTGTCTTTTGGAACACTGGCAGAAATTATGTGCTGGAAGTGAGGGACACTCACTCTAATTGCTTCCCTGACCTCTGCATTGTCACTTATAAATAAAAAAAAAATACCTTAAGTTCTACCTAAACAGGAATTCCTCAAAAGACAATATTTTCCCAGACAAGAAAGTAATGTAACAAGTGACAACTCCCCCATATTTTTCTATAGAACACAATAGCAAATTATTTTCTAAGAAAGGGGCCATTTATCAAATGACTTGTAAATTTTTTACACACATTTATAAACTAATGCAATTTATGTTGATTTTTAATAGCCACAAGTTTTTTGTTTGCATCAAATATACGTAACAAAAGAGGCTTAGCAAATCAATTTCTATCTATTCTTTTCTATATTAAGATAATTGTGATAACAATAATAATAATTCCCTACCTTAACCTTTCATTTCTACATTCTTCTTTTAAATAAGCTAAATTCTGGATTATCATCACTCTACCAAAAATTTAAACACATATATTCTTGAAATGTTTTTTTTTTCAGATTTTTTTGGAGGTGGGTATCTCCCCAGATAAGTACTGCATTTTCATCATTTCCAACCCTTCCTCTCATACCTCTAACTCCCTTGTGTCCCTCTCTACTCTTTGTAACATTTATAATTCCAAACAGGTGTAAGATGGTATCTCAGAGTTGTTTTGATTTGTATTTCCCTGATGGCGAAGGATGTTGAACATTCCCTTAAGTATAATTTGGCCATTTGAGATTCTTCTGTTGAAAATTCTCTGCTTAGTTCTGTATCCCATTTTTTTAATTGTGTTACTTAGAATTTTGATGTCTAATTTCTTGAGTTCATTATATATTTTGGAGGTCAGTCCTTTGTCTGATGTGGGGCTAGTGAAGATCTTTTCCCATTCAGTAGGCTGCTTTTTTCAGGATCCAGCAATACCACTCTTGGGCATATACCCAAAAGATGCTTAATCATACTATAAAGGCATTTGTTCAGCTATGTTCATAACAGCATTATTTGTAATAGCCAGAACCTGAAAACAACTTAGATGTCCCTCAAGCAAAGAATGGATAAAGAAAATGTGGCACATTCACACATTAGAGTACTACACAGCAGTAAAAAAACAATGACATCTTGCTGGGCGGTGGTGGCGCACACCTTTAATCCCAGCACTTGGGAGGCAGAGGCAGGCGGATCTCTGTGAATTCGAGACCAGCCTGGTCTACAAGAGCTAGTTCCAGGACAGGCTCCAAAACCTCAAAGAAACCCTGTCTCAGAAAAAAAAATGACATCTTGAATTTTGCATGCAAATAGATGAAATTAGAAAACACTATCCTAATTAGGTAACCTAGAGCCAAAAAGATGAATATGTTATGTATTCACTCATAAGTGGATACTAGATATAAACAAAGGATATTGAGCCTAAAGTTTATGATCCTAGAGAAGCTAAGTATTAGGGTGAACCCAAATAAAAACATATATAGATTCACTTGGAAATTGGAAACAGACAAGATTTCCTGACAAAACTGGAAGCATGGGGTTTGGGAGAGAATAGAGGGTAGAAGGTGAAGAGTAGGGGAGAAAGGGAAGAGTGAGAAGAACTTGAGGGAATGGGAAAGTCAAGATGGAGTAAGGACAGAGATGAGAGCAAGGAAAGAGATATTTTGATTGAGGAAGCCATTGTGGGGTTAGCAGAAACCTGGCTCGAGAGAAATCCCTAGGAATCCACAAGAATAACCCTATCTAAGACCCTAAGCAATAGAGGAGAAGGGCCTGATCATGACTTGCCCTGTAGTCAGACTTATGACTATCTTAAATATAACCATACAACCTTCATTCAGCACCTGATGGAAACAGAGGCAGAGACCTGCATCAGAGCACTGGACTGACCTCCCAAAGTCCAGTTGAAGAGTGAGAGGAATGAGAGTATGAGCAAATAGATCAAGACCATGATGGGTTCACCCACTGAAACAGTCTACCTGAGCTAATGGGAGCTTACCAGCACCAGATGGACTGGGAAGGAACAAGCATAGGACCAAACTAGTCCCTCTGAATGTGGCTGACAGTTGCATGGCTGGGGCAGACTGAGGGTCCACTGGCAATGGCACTGGGATTTATCTCTACTGCATGTGCTAGCTTTTTGGGATCCTATTCTCTTTGGATGTATACCTTGCTCAGCCTAGATATAGTAGGGAGGGCCCTGGACCTTCCACAAAGCAATGTGCCTTACCCTCTCTGAGGACTGGATGGAGGTTGAGTAGGAGGGTATATGGAAGGAATGGGAGAAGGGGAAGGAGTGGGAACTTGAATTGGTATGTATAATGAAAAAAAAAGTTTTTTTAAAAAAATAAATATAAAAAACATTTACAACTTGTTCCTCTTTAATTCTTACTCTCACATATATGTATATATATTCATATGCAACCAGACTAATTTTTTTAGTGTTATTAATATTACATATGCTTAGGGTGGATCACTTGAAATTGGATTACCTGTGAGTGTCCTTATTCCTGGAAAAGACTGGTTCTCTTTCTCTGAGAAACCATAAATTATCTGTAGCTTTTATCTAGGTCTTGCCATAAATTCTGCTCTGAGGTGGTGAACAATGCTCATACACATATGTCTGATCAAGGTGCTCTTTGTAGATTATAGAGGACCTACTAAACAAAATCCACCAAGTACATGTTCTCTAGTCGGTTCTCAGCAACTTTGGAGCCTGGCATAGAATACAATCCCATTCTAGGCACCAAAACTGTCCAGATTAATCTAAATTTTGTAACTTTTGTTGAAAAGTCATGCTTAGAACTTCTATTTTTCCCTATAGACTATATTGTGTTCTTAATGTTATTACAGCTTTAGCTTTCATATATATTTGGATATTTTTACCTACTTACTAACTTTTACCAAGCTATAAAACATTTAAAATGATTACTGTGTATCAATTATCAATTTATCATTTTCAAGAATTGGGTGAGAAAATTGTGACCCTGCTTGTATTATTTTATTATGTATTTCATTTATTAACACAATTGCCTCTAAATTTTGATATCATTTATATTTCCAAATACATTTATTATTATTTTGTGTGTGTGCTGCAAAGAAGTCTCAGACTAGTCACACTGAAAAGTGAACTCTTAGAAAAGCCATGCTGCAAAACGAACTCTTGACACCAGACCCCACAGCCTGGGAAAAGCAGATAGCAGCCATGGCAGACCCTCAAAATGTCAGAAAATAGTCTTCTTTCTTCAAATTGTTTTGTTAGGCACTTTGTCAAATAAACTTAAAAAGTAATCAGTACAGTTTCTACTGATTGAAACATACCAAAGCAATGTCTACACCTTTTTTTGTGCACATTACTTAGGTATCAAATGTAATAAGAAGTGTGTACGCCTTCACACAAATATGTCACATACTTCAGCCATTCTCTTTTTACCAGGCTGTGTGTGCAGCTTCTTCTAGTTTTGTCCTCTGAATTCAGGTAAAAGCATCCCTCTAGTAGGGCTTGCGAGCCTGGCTCTCCTGCCACAGGCTCCAATCCTGCACATAGGAAAGAGCATCATCACATTCATGTAAGCTGTAAAGTGCACAGATGAACTTCTGTAAACAGTATAACATCTTCCTCTTGTGATAGACAATTACACAGGCATACTTTTTATAGCACTTATTTCTCATCAAATTATCACTAAAGAACATAGAAAGAATGACCTCAATATTTGCATTTTCAATAAATAAACTTAAATCCAACAGTCTGAAAAGGTTTATTGGTCAAAATAAGCTGTGAAGAAAGAATCTTACTCTTCTAAACATCCATACTGTTTGGCCTCACTAAAGCTTTAGTAATACCTCACACTGGGTGTGCAACCACTCAGTCATGCTCAACTCCCTGGCTTTCACATTTTCAACCCAGTTCATGTTAAAGTAGTCATTTATTTGATTAAATTTATATATTTTACTTTCATTTCAATACTAATAATATACATGTACAATAGAAGCTCATATTAATTACATGTTTGTTAGTTCTAAGTTTTGATTCATGTGGTATTTGTTTGTTTTCCACTTTAGAGAAATAAAAAAGCTGTGGTCAAAGAAACATCTGCATTCCACTGTGATACTTAATTAACACACTATAATTCACATGATCTGGCATTCATTAGCATAAAATTACACTTCATAAATAAAAACTACAGAGAAAAATGCAATGTATTTCCTAGGGATAAACACATTTTTAGATAAAATTTTATTCTAAATAAGACCCAAAAAATGAGACCAGTTGACATGCCAATGTGAAGGGGAGAGAAATCTCACAAACCATAACCATAGATGAAGAGCTATAGGCAATTAATTATTGCTGAGTGAGACACAATCAGGCTTGTCGCAATCCCCCTTGGCCAGCAAGAAGGACGCACAACACCGGAGCTCTTCTTGCTAAGCAGTTTATTCAGGACATTTTTACAGTTTCTTTCTCTCTCTCTTCCTCTCTCTCTCTCTCTCTCTCTCACTCACTCACTCACTCTCTCCCTCTCTCCTCGGGCAAAATCTCCCACCCATTAAGTAGGCATGGGCAACCAACCCCAGATTGCCAGGTGGGCACTGCCCATAGGTCCACGCATATGCAAACATCTGACAATCATTGTGTGATAATAGCATAAGTCAGGCCTGGTTGATATTAGGAGTTGATTACCACAGAGAACACTAGCTTTTGGGATCGTGGAGAGTGGGAACCAGCACCATCAGGTGCGGCTCCACGTAGCTCTCTACACATAACCATCAGGTATGACTCCACACGGCTCTCTACAGTTCCCCCTTTTTGTTTTGCAAAGCAACAGGCAAGAGTAGAGGTCTGATCTCTGTTAAAAATGGAACATGTACTAGTGTCTGTCCAGGTGTCATCCACCCAGAGAACACTAGACCTGTCTGGTGCCCTTTTACAGAGGTGGGAGCTAGACACCAACCCACATGCAATCAGACTTGCTCTTCTTGAGGTTGATGTATGCTTACCTCAAGTGCAGTGCGCAAGCCTCACATTCTGTGCTCGCTTACATCTCTAGCCAAAATTGGAGAGACTGTCCTGCTTCAATGGCCTTGAAGGCCTGAATGATCATAACTGCATTGTGATGCTGTGAAACCCTTATGTGACAGACGCACCACAGGCACATCAGGGAGGCAAGCACCATTAAGCCTGTTAGGGCTCCTATTCCCGCCCACTCCTTCAAATGATCCACGGAGTGATCCAGGAGGATAGTCCTTCTGCCAGGCTGGTATCCATGCATGTGGAATCTTCAGTCACAATCACCACTCGCAGCTTTTCCAGTTGTTGTTTGAATTCACCAGACCAACTACCTAAAAGATATCTAGACAATTCTTTAGACAGATTAGCTGCATGAGTCATATTGAATGCTGGTCACACACAGCCCCGGATGGATAGAAATGTCTGACAGACTAGGGTATGGACTTGCCTCTCTTAACATACCCCAGCTGCCATACCCCTGTGGCACATTCATTCTTGTCAGCTGAGTGCATGGAAGACACCTTCTCCCTCATGCACCTCTTTGGCTTCCCTAGCAGCCCAGCTGATCCTGCTTCTGCTAAGTGACCATATGCTGCATTCTCATGGGTTGTCTGATCTTACACAGGATTTAAAGATAAATGCCCATGACAACCGGTGTTGCGATTGCCAGCAGTAGGGTTCCCAATCACCACTAGACCCAACCTCCCATTTGGGCTATGGTATTCTACCAACCCTTTGGCTAAAACAGATCACACAGGTATCAACAATCTGGTGTGCTAATTGTAACATTTCAAGGACTATTCAAATAACCATTGAGCTGTTTCACCACATAAGAGGCATTAGCAATATTAACAGATGTCATACAAATGAAATAATGAACAAGATATTTGTTGTACCAGCCATAGGTCCACCTGCTCCTACAATAGGGCAGTCTCTTGATTTAAATTTGCTCTGCTGCAGACTCTTCAGCGGCTGCAGAGTTTCCTTGCCCTGCAGCTACGCTGTGAGGGCAACCCTGTGGGGTCTGTGCTCCAGCTTGTCTCAGCTCCAGCACTTGTTGTTGCATTTGCTGATACTCTTAGCACTGCTGTGGCATCTGCCAGCCTAGGCACCGACTGCTGAGGCAATGTGCCTTCCACCACAGCCACCTAGCAAAGCTCTGCTCCTGCTCTGCTCCAGCTGCCTTTCTGCCCCAGCTGCACTCGTTCTGGGTCCAGACTGGTGCACGGAGTGGAGCGGAACTCAGGAAAGCAGGCTTGCTGCTCTGCAACCATTGAAGGGTCCCCACTTACACCATGTTTTAGGGAATTTGGGCGTTGTCAATCTGTCTGGCTACTTCCTGCTGAGTGGGGATGCTTCATTCTTACTGCCATTTTCCAGCCGCACTTGGAGCAGGTAGCCTCAAGGGGAAGAGGCGGAGACTCCACTTCCCCACTGAGCTGTAAGGTGGAGCCTTGGCAGCACAGAGCAGAGCAGTGGGCCACCACCCTGTCAGGGTGGGGCGGATCCCAGCTCGCTGACTGACTGCCCCGGGCTAGGATAGAGTCTTATCAGGGTAGTCCTGCGCTTCTATGCCCTGAGGCAGGTCCCAGGTGTTCCGCAGCTTAGCAGACCCTCAGCACTGCTTGGCCTTGGAGCCGCCTGGAGCTCCTTGGCCTTGGAGCCACAGCTGCTCACACTCCACTGCAAACTCAGGAGGTCTCTGTAATTCAAACCACATGAATCTAACTCCCTTCCTTAGCGTACCTTGTTCTGCGGCAAAATTCAGATCTCTACCAAGCTTGTCCCAGGATGACACATTAAGATTGCCAGAAATGACAAACCAAGGAGCAATTGTGTCACATTCAGTCAAAAACCTTTCCAATGCGCTCCTTAACAGCTCGTTAAGAGCCAGAAAAATCAGGTGTGATGTTGAAGTGCCCATTCTAAAATCCCATTCTTTTAGTTTTATTTTAAACTGTCCACTTTGGTCATGGCTCTCACTTTGATCCATCCGCTATAGTCGCGGCTCTCATTACCCCCACTCTCCCTTCTACGGGCGAGATCGGAAAACCCACATTTTTTTCTTTCTTTTGCGGATCCCCAATCTTTACCTTGAGGATTATCCGGTGCAACAAGTTCTGGGCTCCGCGGAGAGAGGTTTGGAGGTTCCCCGAACGCGTCACCACTTGTCTTGTCCCCATATGGGCCACCACTTATCGTGGTCCCCCTTGTCCAGCAAGAAGGACAGACAACACCAGAGCTCTTCTTGCTAAGCATTTTATTTCAGGACTTTATTCACAGCAATCTTTCTCTTTCTTTCTCTCTCTCTCTCTCTCTCTCTCTCTCTCTCTCTCTCTCTCTCCCCCACTCACTCACTCTCACTCTCTCCCTCTCTCCTCGGGAAAACCTCTCCCAGCCCTTAAGTAGGCCTGGGCTGCCAACCCCGGATTGCCAGGTGGGCACTGCCCATAGGTCCACGCATATACAAGCAGCTGACAATCATTGCGTGATAATAGCATAAGTCAGGCCTAGTTGATATTAGGAGTTGATTATCACAGAGAACACTCACTTTTGGGATCATGGAGGGCGTGAGCCAGCACTATCGGGTGCGGCTCCTCGCAGCTCTCTACACATAGCCATCAGGTGTGACTCCACATGGCTCTCTACACAGGCTTTCCCCTTCATAGTTTATCCAATTCCAAGTGGTCAATCCCAAATATATATAAGAGGCCATGAATTTGAGATGGTGTGTGGGCCATGAGAAGAGGTGGGCAAACATGGTGATAAAATGATTTAAATATTGCTCATATGAAATTTTCAAAAATGTAAAACTTGTTTTTTGTTAAAAAAAAGATACTTTCGTGATGGGCAATAAGTACTTTAGCTTCACTTTCCCACTCAATGAACTTGAATGAACTTCAGTTGCATACCCTAACATTGACTTTTCCAAAGCAAACCAATTTGAGAATCTCCATAGCACTGAGATTTTCATTACCTGGGGACATACAATTTTTCCTGAAAAACAGTCAGCAGTTTTCAAATGACATAGAGATACATACTGAAATTTTTCTTAAAGTAAATCAGTCAACCATTTTGATAGAAAGTGTATCCACTGTTGGTCTTAAATCAGGAGGCAATGCAAACAAAACCCCAGCATCACCAGTTGTAAGTTAATTTCCTGACATAAAGTTCTGCCAACATCTGAACAGAAGCTTGGTAGAAGAATGAAGTCCTGGACAGAGTCAAGGAAAAATGCAACATAAGCCAGAATGATGGTAATAGAGAATATCATTATTCAAAAAAGTGCAAAATAACTCCAAACATGTACTCTTGAAGAGTGATTCTTCAAGATTGTTAGGTCAGCTTCTTCAGTTATCACATTGCAGCTCTGAGAGCATATGAACGAAAATGCCTCCCTTTCCAAGATCTGCTTGTTTTTTGTGGGAAGTCCATCTTCCCTCCAGAGATCCACAGATAATCACTGTGTTAGTGCACTGTTATTCACAACCAAATCTCTCTCTATTTCTCTTTTTCACTCTGCCTCTGTCTCTGTCTCCCCCCACCTCTCTCTCTCTCTCTCTCTCTCTCTCTCTCTCTCTCTCTCTCTCTCACACACACACACACACACACACACACACACACACATACTTCAAGGCTAAAAGCAACATAATTCAAGATCCAATTGAGGGTTCCAGAAATAGAAATCCAGGCTAGAGGTCCAGCCCCTAAACCCGCTCCTGTGTTGAAAGCTGCTCACAACAGATGTCTTCTCACAGATGATCTGTGTAAAATATCACGAGGAACTTTTGAAAAATTAAATCTGTTTAGTGTTGTGCTCCATCAGCACTTTTGAAGTCCCAAGGAAGAAGCTGGGCAAGCTTCATATCTAGGTACCAAACTGCTCAGTTTATCTGGGTTCTGTGATTTCTATTGAAGATCTGTGCTTATGTCTTCTCTTTACTACTCAGTGGACCCTGCTGTGTTTGTAATGTTGTCTCTTTATATTTTCATTTTTCTCTATATTCACTTTTTGACTGCTTACAGATTTCACCAAGCCTTGTGAAATATTTAAAATTCTTGCTGTGTGTTATGTATTAGTTATCAGTTTATCAATTTGGAAAAGATTTTTATAGACTTAATTATTGTGGCTTACTATTCATTTCATTATTAGTATAATCTCTTTGTCTAAAAACACTTCATACTTTAAATTTTCAATTATTAATATAACTTTATTGTTGTATTGTGGTGTGTGTGTGTGTGTGTGAATTCAGACAAATGCATGCTATATTGGAGATCAGAGAACAATTTTGTGACATGGTACTCCCCTTCCAGCTTCTTCTGAGGTAGTTTTTGCTACTATACTGATAGTCTGGGCTGACTGGCTTATGAAACCCAAAATAACTCTCCTGTATCCCCATTCTCTTTTGCCACAGAAGTGCTGCAATTAGATACGCATGTTGCACATCCATTACTAGCATGTCAAGTACTTCTAACAGTCTCAACTGGCTCTATTTATTTTGTGTTTGAGAGTATTTCATTAGATAATAATTTTCCATAAACTTTTTTCTCGTTGTTATAGATTCAGAACACACTTTCATATTAAGAAGCTAAATAAGACCCATACCATGGCAACTCCAACTGACTCATTATGTGGGTGGTAGAATTCTCACAAGGCCCTATCCTTAGATCCAGAGTGCTAGACAATTGCTACTGAGAGAGAGAATGAATCTTCTCTAGGGACACCTCATGCAAGGCTATCCAATTTCAAATGTTTGTTCTGAAACATACATACATGTGAGCAATACTAAATGGATGCAGCAGAATATATATGAATGATATATATATATATATGAATGGAAAATATTTTTTAAAAGTTTGTGCTATTCAAAAAGTCAGAAATTTAAGGTGGAAATCGGACATGAAAGGAGTGGGGTGGAGGATGGTGGAAATTATGTAAATATTATGAAATTATCAAAGTACTTATTAAATTTGAAAAGAAGCTGTAAAATATGAAAGATTCAGTAAATCTGCTAAATGAAAATTTTATACCATCCTCTAACAAAAGGATCCTAAATATTATACTGTGGTCACCAACATCCTCACTATTCTGTCATTAACCAAGAAGGGAAACATGGATATTGGACCATGCCTGCAGTCTTTGACTATTTGTGTTCTTTTTTACCTTTGTCTCACATCCCTTTTTGGAGACTCTCACTAAGTTGACCAAACTGCCTATGAAGTCTGTAGCTTTCTGTTCCTTTCTCCTAAGAAGCTGGGACTTCTGTACCACCAGTCTCAGCCCTTACTTCTTATTCTTGTAAAACTTTATTAACCGATTTTCAACTATTTTCATGGTTGTGTCTGTTGTAGGACACATCTATATAATATAGATGTGAAATAAAAATATACAAAATTTCAAACTATGGAAAATACATATTTTGTGTTAGGTAGTTGGCTTAGTGGCTAAAAATACATGATGCTCTTTCAGAGACCTATGTTTGATACCCAGCACCCAAATGTTGGCAATCAACCGTCTCTAACTCAACAGCCTCTACTGACCTCTTTGAATAGCAGTTATAAATTTATACATTCTGAAAATATTCATACACATAAAATTAATAAATCTAAAACTTAAAAATTAAATTAAAGTTCAAATAATATCTAAGTATGTAATTTTACTGTATAGAATATTATTTGCATTACATGAAACTTAATAAACCTGTATTGATCTAAACTTGTGGTGTGTCTGCTTTTCATTGACTATATAACACATTTATGTATTTCGGATGCATTGGGCAATTTCTGTAACTTATCAGATGTGATAAATTGCATTTCATTTCTTCTTCAGTAATCTTCCTTGTCTGTTTATCCTAGATTGAAAGAATTGATAGCAGCATTTAGTCCCATTTCTTTATTAAGGTGTCAGTGACACTCACTGATTCAGCAAGAAACACATGTATATATAGTGTACACACCAACAATATCGTTTTTTTATTCATAACAAATATTAAAGAATCTATGACAATATAGCCAACCCTGTTTGTGCAGGTGTTGGTGAGCCAGCCCCGAAGTTGTGAGCATGGATGACCTTCCCCAATTTCTCATTTGTCTTGTGGCAGCATGGGCGAAGGAAAGAAGACCTCCCCAAACCCATCAATTCTTGGGGCAGGTGGCAGAGCTGGCTCTGTGGTCATAAGAGCAGGAAAGCCATCTTTGACTCACACCAACTGCAACACTTGGGAAAGCAGGCACTGCACCTCAACAGGGAAGCACATTAGAGCCAATCCTGTTACCAGGTTTGAGTGAGCCAGCCCTGGAATCATGACCATATTAGATCTTTTCCCATTTACCATTTTGGAGATAAACCCTACAGGTGCACAGGCCAGAACTCAGGGTTATAACGTGGCCTGCCCAAACATCCAACCTTGAATTGCTGGAGCACATGAATGAACATTACCTGCAGACCGAAAGCTGCAGTATCTCGACAACAGGGTCCCAGTAGAATATCAGAAAGAATCCTGGTGGGGGTCCTTTATTGATTATGTAGTGAAGATCATGAGCCTTGAACCAGAACAATGACTTTTTGCAATGAACACTGCAAGTAGAAAAGGGGGTGTATGGTGTGAAGTGTTTGGTCCTCCTACGGCTTCCAAGACAATATTTTTTCATTTTTTCACTATTTTTATCTTTTTATTCTCTCTCTCTCTCTCTCTCTCTCTCTCTCTCTCTGTTTGTGGAGGAATTGCAGGGACAGATGGCCAATGTGAAGGGACAGGGACCAAATGGGATCAAGATGCATGATGTGGAAAACACGTAAAATATTTTTAAGGTAAATAAATAAAAAATATCTTTCAAAAGACAAAATAAGCATTTGTATGAGCCTGATTGTAGACAATTTAACATTAATTTTTCTACATTACAAAATATCAACTTTTTATCAATTGCACAAAGCTAAGATTTATTTTCTAAGCATAGTTACATCCTATTCAATTTCTAAAAAGATTTTTCATGTGAATATACCTTTACAGCAATAACTTTGTAGAAATTTTCTGAATTTGACTTTGAATCTGATGGGGTTAGTGTCTTGCAATATAACTCCTTCTCTGACTTTTACTAGGGAGATGTCAACAGATGCCTATTTACTCCAGGTAAGGCATCCACAACAGCACAAAGAAATGGCTCTATTCAAGTCTAGATCAGTGAATCAATGAGTTTATTAGGATTTCTACTAGCAGGGATGGGTGACGATTCCTTACAATAGCATGGAGACATAAGAGCAGCTTCATCCCAGAAAGTCAACCCCCACTCAGCCTGGGTGACAAGTCAAAGAAGTTGACTTGCAGCTCCCAGAACATCCTGCAGATGGCTGAAACAATTCTCTCTCTTAGCAACTGTTTACAAGTACTTAACATGTTCCATGTTTAAGCCAGTCCATAACATAAACTAAATAAAAAATATAAATACTTAAGAGTATTATTTAGCTAAATATCCACATAAGTAATTATTTACAGATGCTATGATTTTGTTTCTGCAAAAGACAAAAATGAGCATTAGGCACAAAACTTCTTTCATACTTTACTAAACAGATGTTTATTTGAAGTTTGATATTAATAATCTTCTCAGGATCTAGAATTGCCAAAAGACAAAACTCTGGGCATGTGTAAGAGAGACATTCTACATTAGGTTAATTAGGGTGGGGAACTCACTCTGACTGTGAGTCATGACATCATGAATTGAGTTCCTGACCTAGGAAATGAGAAAGACATCAGAGCAGCAGAATTTATATCTGCTTCCTGACTTCAAACACAACATGACTATTTCCCTGAATGTCCCATTGTCATGCTTTCCCTGCCAAAACAAGATGTACCTTCAAATTGTCAGTGAAAGTTTCACTATTTCTCCCCTAAATTGCTTTCTCAGGTATTTAGTCACAAAGACAAGAAAAATGAGCAAGACTGATACTGACATCCAATAAATTGGTGCCAATGTTGTTGCCTAAAATTCACTTAAAACCTGAGAGGGCTTTCAGAGGAATTCTAGACACAAAAATATAGAGTTTAACACAGCTTCTTGCTGTTTGCTGGTGGCATGCTACAGCCCCTTTAAGAGAGGTTTTTATGACTCTGGCAGAAAAAAAAAGCTGTGCCATTTTAAAATGCAGGTTTTTTGGGCCATGCTGCCTATGTGACCTCTGGCTCTTTTGGGGGACCAAATATTTGAATGGGGTTTGTGAGAAGACTGTTGTAGCTTGCTTAATGGTGGCATGGACTGGCTGTGTGCCTGAGAATAGGGCTGTAGACAAGGCTCTCAGAGGCAGCAAACAGCTCTGCCATGCTTGACTGGGCATGGCAAGCATGAAGTACAGTATATACTGGAGTAACAATGCAACTTAAGTTTATAAGAAGCACTTAGCATTTTAAGAAGTGCTCCTGGATAGTAAAATTACAGATATACAATAGGACAGATTCAGACATAAAAGACCTCTAAATGGGTCACTGTATAAGGAGCTGTGGGTAGGCCTGCTTTTTGTTCCACCCGGCTCCCGGTCACCTGGCTAGCTTATGCCCCGAAATAACAAGACACAAATTGCATTCATTTAAACACTGCCTGGCCCATTAGTTTCAGCCCTTTCTTGGCTATAGTTTCAGCCCCTTCTTGGCTAACTCTCACATCTTTACTAACCCATTTCTAATAATCTGTGTAGCACCATGAAGTGGTGGCTTACTGGGAAGGATTCAGCATGTCTGACCTGGCAGCTTGCTCCATTGTGTCTGTCCTGGAGAGGAGCGGCATGGCGTCTGAGCTCACTTCCTTTCTTCCCAGCATTCTGTTCTGTCTACTCCACCCACCTAAGGGCTGGCCTATCAAATGGGACAAGGCAGTTTCTTTATTAACCAATGAAATCAACAGATTTACATATGACCTACCCATATCAGGTCACAGTGTTTGATAAATGTACATAGACTTGGGCGAGAAAAGAAAAAGAGTACAGAGAATTATAGAAAGAAGTAAATTAATTTTTAAAAATAATAAAATGAGGTCTTTAAAGAAACAGAGTACAGACAGTCACAGATTAAGAGGAGTAAAGAAAAATAAGCCACATAAAGATGGAAAATTCTCAGAGAGTATAGATTATGTATATTATTGTGTCTTCTTTGAATTTTTTGACTGTGAAGGAGCTAAGTACAGAGAAAAATTCATTGTATAGGCAGCTAAACTAAACCAGAATATATATTATAAAGGTATCTTGACTTCAGAATTTGAGTCTAAGGATACATTAATTTGGAAAAGAGGTTCTTCTTTTGTTTCCACAGAGGATGAGAACCTATGGAATCCTACCAGACTAATGTAGATTGATAGACCAAGACCCCCTGAAAGGCCACCTTGAAAACCCTTCAAAATATTACTTTTCCTAATAAACAGTAGGAAGAAGTTTGGACAGAACTATGCCCATATTCACAAATATTGTCTATAAATGTTTCTTTACATTTAAAAGGGGATATGCTCTAGAGATTTGCATTTGTATTGGTATTGCTCTATTGATACAAGATTTAGGTCAATTTTGTTATATGCATATTTCTGTTCTTTATTAAGGTATTGTGTTTGTATAGCTCATTTAAAAGTATAAAGTGTAATTAAGAACTATAGGTTAATAAATAATAATTTATAATAGTCAAGCTTGTAATCATGTTGATTAGGTTTTCTAGATATATAGAGATATTATTTCTGTTAGATAGATATTCTTCAAATATTTCAGATACCTTTAGAATATAGCACTTAAAATGTTAACATTTCAAAACTTTTCATGACAGTGAGATGCATCTGCTCCTGGAAGCAGCAAGCTACAAAAAGAGGATGATGGGCATTGAAGAGGCTCCTTGGAGTTGGTTGACCATTTGGCAAGAAACTGCTCTTGTCTGAATTGCTTTATAAACTGGACATGCAAGGACCCACAGAGAACTGACTGTTGAACTTGCCTAAAGGCCAGATGGCTTTTTGGGTTTCTGTCAGATGTTCTGTAGGATACAAAAGAAAGTGACTGGCAAACTGCCAATATAGGTGTAAGTGTTTTTGAAAGTTCCTGCTTCATGAAAAAGTCTGCTGGATACTATGGGTCTGTAGACTGAAGATGGATACCCAAATTGTGGAGAAGAATTTTGGGTGACTGTTCAGGCGGCAAGATGTGTCTGTCAATTCTAGAGTTTTGGAAGTTGCTTGCAAAGCACTTCCTGTTTACTTAGGTAATATTATATCCTTCTGGAGTCTTTGATGGAGTTGAAGAATCGATAGTTATAGTTTTCCTTAGTTATGATAAAAGATAAAATAGATATGAATATTGAAACTGTATTTCTTGCTTTATAACTGTTTTGTTATGTGTTATTTTACTATATTAAAGTGAAAACCTTCCTTTTTGTTTAAAGACAAAAGGGGAAATGGTGTGGGATATCCTTCTGTCTATGTGGTGCTTTTATTTGTTAGTGAATAAAAAACTGCTTTGAGCCTATGGCAAGGGAAGAACGGAACTAGGCAGGAAAAGCAAGGCTGTATGTTGGGAGAAAGAGGGCAGGGTCAGAGAGACACCATGTAGACCTGCCAGAGACAGACATCAGAACTATCACCAGTAAGCCACAGCTATGTGACAATACATAAATTAATATAAACTGTTTAAATTGATATGTAAGAGTTACCCAATAAGAAGCTAGTGCTACTAGACCAAGCAGTGATTTCATTAATACAGTTTATGTGAGATTATTTTGGATCTAAATGGTCAGGAACCAACAAGCAGCTCTCCCTGCAATAGACATTCTACATTAGGTTAATTGGGAAGAGGAATCTCACTCTTACTGTGAGTCACAACATCCATGAATTGAGTTCCTGACCTAGAAAATGAGAAAGCCATCAGAGAAGCAGCATTTATCTCTGCTTTCTGACTCCAGAAATAACATGAACATTTTCCTGAATGTCCTGTTGTCATGCCTTTCCTGCCATGATTAGATGCACCCTCAAACTGTGAGTGAAAGCCTTCTTATTTCTTCCTTAAATTTATTGTCAGGTATTTAGTCGCAAGACAAGAAAAATGAGCAAGACAGATACCGATATATCAAACATCCTACCTGAGCTTTCTGTACAAATTAAATAGTTATCTAGTATCACAGAAAAAAAATCAGTCTTAAATTAAGCATAAAGACTTCCCATTATTTTCTGTTTTTCCATCAGATTTTAAGTATGGCTGTCGGCAGCCTCTTCTCCCTGATACTTGACCTGAAATTTAGGGAAGGCCTCCCTCTATAGAGATTATTGCTATAATTAACTTCAAGGAAAATTGGCTTTATATACATGAAAGACAGCAACTCAACACTGTGAGTGCAAAAATGACCTACAAATTAATAACATAACATCTTTCTTTAGTTGATGCCTATTTCTCAATCAAATTTGAAATCATTTGTTTCTCATAAAATTATCTCTAAAAATCATACAGAAAATAGGCTCAATTTTTTTTTTAAATTTATAAGTTTCAAAAGCTTTCATTTAATGTAAAATCTAGGCCAAACATCAACACAACAATCTGAAAGAATTTTTTGTATCAAAATAAACATTGAAGAAAGAATCTTATGTTTTCTGAAAATTCTCAGTGGTCTCTTACTAAGAGGCACACTGGACTGACCACAGGGCATGTGACCACTCATTCATGTTAATATCTCTAAACTTCCTTCCCTTCTTGGACTCAAATAATTTTAAATAATTCCCTTATTTGATTAAGTTTGTGTATGTTTTGCCTACATTTCTCTACTAAAAACATACATGTAAAACAACATTTATGTTAATTAAATGTGAGTCACTTCTACATTAGTCTAAATTTTCATGCCTATGTTAACTTGGTTTTTTGTCACCTTAGGAAAATTCAGGTGCATAAACATAAACATAAAATGTTACAACCAAATTCCTGCTGAGATGTTTGACAAAAACACTACCATAGGCACATTTGGCATTGATAAGCATAAAAAGTAAAATGTATTATAATATGTATATAAGAATTAAATAGAAAAGAATTCCCAGTGATAAACATGTTTCAAGAATCTTAATTCACCAGTTTAATAATATACATAGGAAACTTGGGATAAACTGAAAGCATTTTTAATTAATTGCAGTCTCTTTCTCTCTCTATCTGTGTGTGTATGTGTGTTTGTGTGTGTGTACAGCTAGCAACTCTACTGATACATAAGTATAAAGATGACTTAAAAATGTAGGAATCAAATCCATCCCCAGAAACAATTAACAGTGGATGAAAATATTTAAAATGTAAAAATGCTTACTCATTGGGTAAGAATTTTTTCCTAAGTTTTCTAAATTGTTCTTACATCTGAAAAATGAATTAAGTATATCTTATGTCTGAGTCTATACTTTGTTATTATATTATTATACTTTATTATATATATTATGATATTATATATTATTATATTATTATAATTATATATTATTTTACTTTATTACATGACATTTTTAGAGAATACAGATCATTCATATACTGACACAATTACAGGCCTCACTTGAATGCATATACATAATATCTAACTTGTTATTCGTTGATCACTTTAAAATCTTTACAAGTTTAATGACTGATTAAAATAGTTTTTAAAATTGCTGCAAGATCCCTGGCAGTTTCCGAGCAGTGGCTCATCCTGGGTGGTCTGGTCCAAAGCAGTGGATCCCTGACCAGAAAAGCAGCCAGTTCAGGTGGGGTCCAGCCATGTGGTGCTGGGCTGGTCCCAGCTCCCAGCAAAGTCCCCGGAAGGTGCAGTTTCCCAGCAGTGAGTGGCTGAGCAGGCATGTGGGTGGGAGACATGTGGACAGACACATTGTATGGAATAGAATTGAATATTTATTATTTGAAGGAGGGGGTAAAGAAGGAGAGAGAGAGAAAAGGAAGAGAGAAGAGAGACAGAGAAGGGCCCGGAGAGAGATGCACACATGCCAAGAGGGGACAGACAGAATCTAAGATGGCGGGGGGGAGGGCAGGGGTCACTGGGAGTGGGCGTGACTTGTCTCAAGAGATGAAAACCATAACAATAGTGATGCCAGTTCTTATATGTAAATGATTCAAATATACATATACATTTTAAGCAATAAACATGCATGCATCTTGTCTGTAGATCTGTCATATGTCTGAGTAGTTCTTGACCTACATAGAATCTTCTAAATCCCTAAAATTATAGACATCTGAATAATTTTGAAAGTGCAAATGTTTATAAAAAGACTTCCTTATATTATATCCCATACCCATAGTGAACTCTATTCCCTTTGGTGCTCTTGACAACAGATGTGAGGTTTGCACTCTGCAGGCTGTCTTTCTCTTCTTACAGCTCTTACAAGAGCTCAGTTTGCCCCATCTCATGGAAATAGTCCTTTAATAACACCCTAGAGGATGTGCAGGACAAACAAGTAACAACTGTTAATCACAAACTAATATTCTTAGAAAACTCCTTTTTCCAGAATTGTCATTCTGTTTTACCTACTTAGCCAGAAATCCAGGAAAGCATAATGTACCTGTCTTCTTAGTTAGATGGTGTCAGCTAATCACAGATCCACACTTGCGTGGTATAATGTATTCCTCATTTATGATTTTCTAAGAAGGAACAAAATTAACCCTGTTCTCGTGAGATAGATATTGCCCATGTTTTTGCTCTTTCTTATGGTATCTGCCATCTTAATAGATAACTCTACAGTAACTGCATCTCTAATAAACCCTTTGCCTGAATGAGGATTTCCACCCTGGTCATCCCTAAATTGTGACAACTATGAACTGATTTTTTTCTAGAGTATAGAAGCTTATTCCCAATATGTTTCATGGAAAAGACCATTTTGTATCTTTGAGCCTGCACCTCATCCACAATGGCACAGAAAGCAAGGACTGACTCAGCTTCCTATTCTCTAGGATCAGGACACATGAATGGACTGAGGGGAAAGCAATTCCCATTATCTGTAAAAACAAAACTATGTGACTTCTATGCTTAAAGTCAGAATTCCAGCATAGTGAAAGAAGAGACAGGAAGAAAATCATATACAGTAACAGGAAGGTGACCACAGTGTGCAAGGCCTTTATGTAGGCTATGGTGCTGACATCTCTGGAGCCTTTGGCATTGTGTTGCATGTTCTTCAGATGTCTCCACAGGGAGAAGGTGAACAGGAGAAACAATGTCAAAGAGGCAGTGAATGGAGTGAGTGTGAACATAGTGTTGACAAGTAAAACAAGTCTAGAAAATTCAGCAGTTACCTGTGATAGTACTGTAGGACACATTTGCTTCATGTCCATCAATCCAGAAATCAATGTGTGTTTATGATTAAAATGCTTAAAACCAAGATGAGCAAAGATACAAGCAATGTCACTAATATCACCTTTTTTACTCTCCACTTCAGATGAAGAAAAATATAGCTTGAAAAATTAGCTATCTTGAGAAAATAAAAGATAATGAGACATGTAGCAAACCAGATGCTGAAATGATTGGTCACTGTCCAGAAAATTTTGATAATTCTCATCACTTTTCCAGGCATGATCAAAGTCGTGTAGATAGATGAAACCAATAAATGTACAATTAATGACCAGATCAGAATGATTCTGGAAATGGCCAGAGCAGTAAGGATCTGATCCACTGAAGAGATCTTTCTTTTCTTGACCCAGTCCAGGATGTTCACCAGTGCCATGAATGCATTTCCTAAGTTTCCTATTATGAATTCCACACTTAAAATAAATGTTAATGTAACATGTAGAATACAACTCATTGTTACTAGAAGGATGCTTTAGTTTGTGGTACACTGATGAAACTTCTAAAACACTATGAAATTCTTGAACTTTCGTAGCATTCACTGTCATGAGCCCCTATACACAGTGCTAATCAAATATCAATTCACTACTGATTTGGTCCATAATTTTTTGCAGAAAATTTTAGAACCTCCAAGTCAGTTAGGTTAGAGTCTATCTAGACATTATGTGTCTTACACATAGCAAGTCTTTGTGTAGATATGGAAGAAACACTGAATTTTCATGTGCTGTCATCAAAACAAAGATATACTTACATGCATTGGTTTTTACTAGTTTTTCTTTATAAATATTTTAGTCTAGATAATGGCTTTCTAGACAAGTAACATTAAGGAATTGTAATTCATAGACATTAACCAAATTCATACTGATACATAGAAGAAAAACTTATTAAATATATCAAAGTAATGTTTGTCCAGGTAACTACGAATGCTTCCCAAAGTTCTTATAGCAAGGTATCAGAGTTGCCTATAAGTCTCATAGATATTATTGTCCCTCAGATATTCTGTATTAAGAAAAATAATCATCTTAATTTTTCAAGGTCATGCACACAAACACACAATACTACTCAAAAGAAGAGAAACATTCAAATGTCATTGGCTCATCATTTTAATAAATCTGTTTTAAGATTAGTTTTTGCAGACATATTGTGATGATTATACTGCTATAGTTGTCAAGATGTTTTATTAAATAGTTTCCAAGTATAACTGATGTAATAAAAATATAAATTTTCTCAAATGTCATTCTTTCATCTCTGTATATGAACAAATCTAGAGAGTGTCCTATCATGCTCTCAAAAAAGAATTTCAGTGAATATATACACACACCAAGGATCTTTTCTAATCTCTGTATCTCCCTTTGTTAGTATATTTACTACACTTAGCACCTAGGACCTTCAGATAGAACCATGTCTCTCTACTTTGGACCAGTATCTCCTCCATTGCCAACATCACAAGTTTCAAGGATTATATATGATCTAGATTAGCAGGAAATGAAACAAATAGTGCTATTTTATTGTGTTTTAATAAACAAAGCTTACCTAAAGATCAGAGAAGCAAAGCAGCCAACCCCCAGAGAGCTCTTACCTCTACAGATTTTCAGACTGAAAAGAGACCACCTCCCAGCCTCTATGACAAACTAGTGTGGCTGTCGGTATTAAAGGTGTGTTCCACTACTGCCTGGCCTGTATAGCTAACTAGTGTGGCTGACTTTGCACTCTTTAGGCAAGTTTTATTTATTAAAAAAATATATATATATCACTATACCATTTTGTCTAAGTTTTAAAAGAAGGCTGTGATTAATAGAAGAAAAACTGTGTACAATTAGTACAATAACTGTATACAATATATACAGGTAATAAGTATATCAACAATGTCTAGTCCTTTACTATTTGACAAATTCAAAGAAAATACTCCATATCTATTCTATCTTTTTGAGTCCAAAGCCTTCTACCTAATTTACTTTCTATCATAAACATCCAAAAATTCCTTTTGATATCTCTCAGTCTTAACCCTTTCACACTTCTTCAGTGAATATCTTTTCTGAGTCTCATAAAAAAGGAAAACTATAGCTGTCTATCCTTTAACTACCTCAGAGATCTGAGAAGGAAATAGTATTAACTGATGAAGCAAGAAGTGCAAGGAAGAGACTTCCAAAGGATGTGAGTAATGACAGAAACAACTGAATGCCTGGATAGTCACCCAAAAGTCTTCTGCAACTTTAGGGAATCCATCTTCATGATAAAGACCTATAATATTCAACAGACTTCTCTATTGAGCAGGACTTTTGGAGGACTGTCCCACCTTATCTAGACAAGTTTTGCCAGTCCCTCTCTTTTGTGTTCTGCTTATCCAATTAAGACAGCACACTGTTGGCAGTCAAGGCAAGGGCATTTTCTTGCCTAGTAACTTGCTTTGACCACAAAGAAAATAAACTTTATATGGAGTTTCTTCAATGTCCATTATCTTTTCTGAAATAATTGGTGCTTCCAGGAGCAGATTTGTCTCATTGTCATAAAAATAGAACCTTTGTTAATAAAGCATCTTAAATATTATATTCTGTAGATCTCTGAAGTGTTTGAAGACAACCTGTCTATTTAAAATGTATCCGTTTGGCCTTGAAAACATACTTAATATGACTCTACAAGTTCAACTGTAATACATGATTAATTGCTAACCTGCATTTCCTTATTATCTTAAATACTTGCTAATAATAACTTATAAAGGCTAGAAATTTACATTGCTTTGTTACATGAGCTGCATAGATACAATGCCTTGATGAGATTAGAAATGTATGTACAATATGCTTTAACAAAATTAATTTCAAATTTATATCAATATACAATTTTTTATGCAATATACAAAAGTACAATCCAACACAGAATAGTGAAAACTAGTAGCTGCTTTTAAAAAGTACATTCATTAATCTACTATTTAATCTTATCATACCTCTATCCTCCTTTTTCTCTTTTCATAATAGATTCAATAATCTATCTTTCTATCCCATCAAAGAATGGCAATAAAACTCTTCAGAAGCTAATGATAATCAAAGAATTAATGACTAAAAGCCAATAAAAGGAACCAGGAAGACAGAAAAACAGGTGTCAAAGGCTACAGTAAAATCGATGTGGTGGTGCACAATGGTAAACTTAGCCAAGCTGTGAAGAGATGGACGTAGGAGGATAACTACTCCAAAACAACCATGAGAGATAAATAAAACACTGTTTAAAACAAACCATTTATAGAGATTACAGGCAAGGCATGAGGTATCCCAGTATGGAGACTGGATGAAAACCTCAGTAACCTGGAGCAAATGCCCAATAATTACAGAACAGCTATACTGGGAAGATAAAAGATAACATGCATAAATATGTAAAAAATTTTAGGGGAAGTTGCTAAGAATAAAAGAGTGAACATACCAACATTGCAGACACAGGAGGATTCCTGACATGGCTCCTTCCACACAACAAAAGAAAAAGGAGACAAAGAGAAATACAAAACACTCCAGGGGTGGGGCAGTGTGGAGAGGATGCTGGGTTTCTCTGGAAATGCAAGGTTTTTAAAAGTAACAGAAGTTGTATCCACCAGGAGAGAGTAACACATACCACCCGAATGGGCACCCCTGAGCTCCTCCTCTGTATCTTCTGCTCTGCACAAGAAACATTTGAGGTTCCACCTGAAGAACAAGCAGTTCCTAGGATAGCCAGACTTATCCAGACAAGATGAGACTGGCAACAGAAAGACTTCCCACATATTCCATCTTTAGAGCAACATGATAAAGCATTACCTCAGAAAGGAGGAATGTATCAGTTGAGAGAATAGAGAGTATAAGGGGCAGTTGGAAGAAATGGAGAGAGCTGAATATGATTAAAATACATTGTATTAAATGTTAAAAGATCTACCAAATAAAGGTAAAGACTCCTGATGACTTGTTGCTCTGTCAAAGCACATTGTATCAAACTTTCAAAAAACTACCAAATGAATTTAAAGAATTCTGATGACTTGTTGCTATATCCGTAGATCATAGCATATTTCAAGTCCCATCAGAGAAACTTCTTCTTGTGGTACTTGACAATTAAAATAGAGACTCTCACTTGCTCATATGTACAGAAAAAAATACTGGGGCCTTTTCAGCTCTAAAATGAACACTCATGAACACCGCTCCACTCAAATCTCAGGGATTTTCACAGAAGAGGACAATAAAAGACTGTGAGAGAAGGAAAAAATGGGTAACAGCAAGAAAACGGGTTGTCTTTTTTTTGATAAATAGGGCAATTGAACATGTGAACTCACAGCAACTGTAACAACATGTACAAACCTGAACAAGCTCAATCTAGACAAAACCCCAACATAGAGAGAGGAAAGCAACACAAAATCCTACTTCTAACTGAGAAACTACAGGTTTTGATAGCTGTGGGAGAAGAATCAGTAGAATCAATGAGTTAACCACACACTGGGGCAGCCCCATCTCAAGAATAGTGCAGCAACAAAAAGTAGACTCTATGTGGTTGAAGAGAAATGAAAAGAACTCAAAGTTTGGGTATGAAGAGAGAGGAGGTGACAGTTAGGAGAGCAGATGGAGGAGTGAGATAATATATTCAAAGTACATTGCATGAAATGTTCAAAGAATTAATAAAAATATTCTTACAATAAAAGAATCAAAGAAAATACAAAACAAACTCCTACATATCACAAGAGTAAATTCTTAATTTTCCTTTATAGGTAAGAAAATGCAGGATTAGAGTTCTTAGCCACTTTGAACAAACAAAACAAATACACCAGATGGTACAAGGATCACTTCTACCAGGAGCTTTAAGGACACCCTTCTTCACATGCTCGTTATTTGAACCCAGATGAACTACAATTGAATGCAGTGTGTTAACTTTACCTAAGGAAACAATTCTGGAGACAGTTCAAGGAGTAATAATCCTATCACCAGGGATATCTTTTATCCCAGTAACACTCAAGCCATTTTCAATGCTACAAAGACATTGGCAGATTTCCCAAAACCAAATGCTCACATGAACTGAATAAAAAATATGCTCAGTATTTACTAAGCCTGTGCTACTGTTTAGGATTAATAATCTCCCAACAAAAAAGTTTCAGCAATACTGTTTTTGGGTGAACAATAAAGTCCTATGTCTATTTTGCTCAATTTTTTCATTTACCTTTGAGAGCTTAGTATATTTGCATCATTTCTGCATCATTTTCTTCCATCTGAACTCTCCCATATACTTCTCCTTGCTCTTTCAAAGTCATCACCTTTTTTTCATAATCTTTGTTACACACACACATACAAACAAACCTTTCAGTCTGAATAACTTTTCACTGACTTTTACTTTTTGTAGACCATGTTAAGGAGGAACACAACATTAACCAAGATAAATGCTTAGTTTAATGCTAGTTTTGTAGAAAGAAAACTGCTATCCCAAAACAACTTTAACCATTCATTGTATGCCCTCACCACAGGCCCCAAATTTTAACTCTGGTCCTAAAGGTAAAGCTGAATTCTCATTTACTAGCATGCAAATGAAGGCATACTCTCTTTCACTGTTTTGCAAGCATTTTCCTTTGTCTAGCAAATGAAGTTCATGAAGTATGAATATTATGCAGCAAAGCTTTAAAAGTTTTGAAGATACAAAGATTTGTTATTTTTTTCAGTCCTCAGGTGATATCGTGAATGGTTCTTCAACATCAGGATTTTGATTCAGCAGATAAATTGGATTCATGTAATACAGCTTTTTCTTTCTAAGGTGTCTTGTTGTCTATAGGATCTCTTTGGAAAATTCTTCTTCTCTACAATTACCTGCTGATAATCAATGTCTTATAGCTTCATTATATTCAGTCAAGAAGCACACAAACACATGCACATACAAACACACACACATACAAACACACACACACACATACACACACCAATCCAAGGCTGAGAACAAGACACCATTCAAGAAATCATTGCTGTGATTACTGAGATAGAATTCCATTGTCTAGATATAGCAGTATATCTAGTGTGTTGATGAAGTGAAAACTACTAACAGACAGGAATCTTGCTAGAAGTGTTCTGTATAAGTTATTGGCTGTGGTGCTAAAAAATGCCTGCTGAATGCTGTGTTCTGTTGATTCCTAGTACCTTAGCAGCCATAGTAGAAGGAAACTGGACAGGCTTCCATCTTGGAATTGAAAATGTGAGATTTCTCTGAGACTTGTTTTTAGTGAAAATTGTTCTGTGTACTTCCATTTTTATTGCCCTGTGGATTGTATTATGTTTGAAATGTTACCATTACATAATTTGCACTTTATCTTTTATTGATATTTACTATATTTTCACCAAGAAATCCATAATTTTACTCTTATCTAGTTTTTCATTTATTGAACTTCATTTTTGACTTTTAGCATTTCACGTTCATAGGTTCCATGATGTGGAAGGTCCTTCTGTCTGTGTGTTGCTTTTATTGGTTAATAAATAAAGAAGTGGCTTGGCCTATAGCATGAGAGGAAAAGGGCAGAGTCAGAGAGATGGCGTGGAGTTGTGACCAGAGTCAGACATGCCAAAACTTGCTGGTAAGCCACTGCCATGTGGTGGTACACGAATTAATGGAGATGGGTTAAATTAATGTGTAAGTGATAGCCAAGAAGAAGCTAGAGCTAATGGGCCAAGCAGTGATTTAATTATACAGTTTATTTGTGATTATTTTAGGTCTATGCTAACCAGATGACTGTGAAGATCTAATGGCTCCCTTCCAACAGTTCCATCTCTAAATATTTATTCAACTACAGACACTTTACAAATCAGAGCCTGTCAAATAAACATCAAGATTTATTGATGAAGTGGTTTATAGAGTTCTTCACAAAAATCTTACACTTTTCTAGAAAGCCCAGCTGAGCTTCATTCAGTGGACCAGAGTCTTCCATGGTTGATGTTGAAGAAAACATAATTCTCATGTACTGTCATCAAAACAAATAAATTTATTTACATTGCTTTGACTGCTTGCATATTACATTGTAACCATTTGATTCCTGACAAGGAAAAATTATTTAATTCTAACTCACATAAAAGGCAAAGTATCTTGAATTCTATTTAATATAATAATTCCTTTAAATATTTCAAAATGAAGCCAGTTAGGCATCTATACATATTTTCCAAAGTTCTTTCTACAAGCAAAAAATTACCTTATAATCTTATATAGTTAATTATACTTCAAATATCTTGGGCTGAGAAGATTAATAATTTTACCTTTTATAAGGTCATATATGCATTCATACACATGCATATACTAATATATGCTAGTTCATTTATATGTGATATTGACATTGTAATCCCTTTCATTTCTGACTTAAATAATTCAGGTTTATCATCTACTTAAAATTTATTGTGCATTTCACTTATGATTCGTAATATGGTAGTTGTTAGGAGATGGTATAAAATTGGTTTCATTTTAAATTGTTACAGTAGTAATGTAAATATTCTAAAGAGTTGTGAATATCTTATTCAAACATGTAAATAAATATGGAATAATTCCTATTCTGTTACAAAGCAGACAATAAGTTTATATGAGTTTATTTGCACAACAAGAATCCCTTTTATTATCCATGTCTCCTACCTTTGTTACTGCGTTTGATTCCTTCACCAGTATGAGTCTTAGGCACTATTCATTTCTCTCCAGTTTTCACTGACATTTGCTTCTGTAATGTCACTGTAGGCATCAATGCACATAAAGGACAATAAGTAGCCCAGGCAAGCCAGGAAATGGAGCAAAGGGTCAGTATATTCTTTAAGATCTAATGGATAATCAAAGAATCAATAACATAAAAGTGAAGTATCAAAATAAGACATAAGAAAAACATGTGTTAAAAACTTTAATAAACTTGGCCTAGTGGTGCACACTGGTATATGTGGCTCAGCACTGAAAAAAAAAAAACTGGGCTAGTTGGTGAGACCCTGTACAAACATAACACTGACAAAACGTTATATTTATATTGAAGGAAAAGCTATAGGTTATTGCACGTGGTAGATGGATTATAACTGTAAATTGGAGCAATAGTAAGCAAAGAAAGTGACAACATTTATAGAAAAGTAACATTAACATACCTGAAAACAGAAAGGTCCTCATGGGATTGCTCTTTCCCCATAGCAAAAAAGGCAGATGACAAAGAAAAATGCAAAACACATTAAGGGAAAGGTGGGGCTGTGTGGAGGAAATGCTAGTACAATAGCTTCAAGGCCTTTAGGAAAAGTGGACAAAGCTTATATGCATGGGAGGCAGTAACACCAACACAGGAGCTTCCCAGAGCCCTTCTTCTCCACCTTCCACTCTGGACAGGAAACATTTCAGGGTCTACTGGAATAGCTGTAGCTGCTGGACTCTGTAGGCCAAGTTGCTTTGTTCAGACTCAAAACTGCAACTCTATTAATAGTGACAAGATTGCTATGAAAGTCTCTGACACAGTTTTAGGAAAAGAGCCCAAACTTCTACGGAATTGATGGAAGGCACTTCTTCAAGAGTGGAGTAACCTATATGCAGGAGACAAAGCAGCAAAGACAGAGCTACAGAACATGCATAGGCTTCCATCCCAGTGTAGGTCACTCAACAAGGTGTAAGTCATGTGTTTATAAATTCAGTCACAGGTAGAGTGGCACAGTTCATGAATATTTTAATCATGAATCTGTGAGACCTCAGATATCTTGTTTTCTATTTTCTTGGTGAATATCTTATGTCATCAAGGATATCCTGACATTTTGAACTATAATGGAACACTGTGAGCATTAGGTTTAATTTTCTAAGTGGCCATTCAGATACTGGATGGTGGCAGGGAAAATACCCAGTGAATTAAATATTTTGTGCCTTGCCTTCTATGAACTTAAAATATGCATACTTTAAAAGAGTTTAGAAGCCGGGCGGTGGTGGCGCACGCCTTTAATTCCAGCACTCGGAAATGCAGAGGCAAGCGGATCTCTGTGAGTTCGAGACCAGCCTGGTCTACAAGAGCTAGCTCCAGGACAGGCTCCAAAACCACAGAGAAACCCTGTCTCGAAAAACCAAATAATAATAATAATAATAATAATAAAAGAGTTTATAAATGTTAAGAGGAAATAAAACATACAAAATAACAATTGAGAAAAGTTTCTGTCAGGCCTTCATTGTAACTCAATGGAAAAATGCTTTTTAGTCATGTATGAGACCCTGGGTTTAATCAAAAATCATAAAAATAAAAAAAAATAAGGAAAGGAATCTTCTTACTAACTAGATTTTATGATGTTAAATGGCTTTTTTCTTATAAAATAAGTAATAAGAAATGTAATAATGTAATGATGATAACATTATCCACAGTTGAAAAGTAAATAAAATTATATTAAAATCTTTTACATGGTTTTCAAAAACTACGAATTGTCACAAATGCCATCTATTTTGGCGCTCCAGCTTGCTGCAGTTAATACTTCTTGCATTTTAATAATATACTAACATTACACTTAAAATTGTACAATAACCAGACTTTGTTCTGAGAAATGTTTCTGTTTGAGTAAATTTGCAACCTCAAAGTGAACCAAATGAAAACAGAACCAAACACTTCATGCTACACACATATTTCATAATGTGTTTATTTTTTGATGTTTTATAGTCTTCACATCATTCATTCATTAATTCATCCATTTATTAATTATGGAAAATAATTTGATAACTGTTTTGCTTTCATTTTTAGGTGCTAAGAATAAACAGAATTGATATGATTCTCTCTCCAAGGATGATTTTTTTATGTATTTGAGGAGATTGACGATGAATATGATTAATTCTGTTACTGAAATGATTTGCCTTTACTTTTACATAATAACGATAAGATTTCATAGCACCTCAATTTTAAAGAGAAATGAGCTCAATTTGCTGGCCCTTCTTGTAGACTTTGATGTTGCAATCTTATCATCCCCTGTGTAGAGCCACATCTTCCTGGACATCTTGCACAGAAAGTAGATTAATTCCAGAGCATATACCAGGGATGTAGTGCAGAGTGTGAAGTGTCCACAGTGAGGGCAGTCTCCTGTGAGCGTGAAGTGTCTACAGTGAGGGCAGTCCCATGTGAGTGTGAAGTTAATGTGAAATGTCCACACTGACAGTCCCATGTGAGAGTAAAGTGTCTACAGTGAGGGCAGTCCCACATGAGTGGGAAATTAATGTGAAGTGTCCACACTGACAGTCCCATGTGAGTGGAAGTGATTATGAAGTGTCCACAGTGAGGGCAGTCCCATGTGAGTGTGAAGTGTCTACAGTGAGGACAGTCACATGTGAGTGTGAAGTGAGTGTGAAGTGTCTACACTGAGGACAGTCACATGTGAAAAGCAGTTGTGTCCTTTATCTTGGTCTTTCCAGTCAAATTGCTTTCATAATCACTCAATAAAGCAGTCTCTTCTATGTTTACACCACAAAAATCACAATCAAAACTTGTGCACAGAGATCTATGTACAGTATTCACATTCATATGTGATAGTGTAAATGCCCCCACTCCACAAGGCAAAGATTGTAGAGGATGTCAGGTGTCTTCATGTATCACTCTGTCCCATTTTCTTGAGCTAGGTTATCTCACTGTGCCTGGAGCAGAGCTGGTGGCCAGCAAGTCTCAGCGATCCTTCAGTCTCCACTTTCCATGCCCCACAACACTGGTGTTACAGACACACACCATCATGCCCTGTTTTTTATGAATTCTGTGAATTTGAACTTAGATTACCAAGGTTGTGAAGATTCTATTACCAGCTAAGTCGTCTTTCCTGCCTCCCCTTCAAAATATGTACTTTATATGTGCCTTTGAATTGTGGATGTAGTTAGTTATTCCTTACAATTCCATGACTAATATAAAGCAAACAGCACCACAATGTGCTAGTTTGTGAACTCAATCCTATCTTTCTACAAACAGTAAATTCCCCAAACTGCTCAAATTAAGTCTTGTTCATTTGCTCCATATCCCTCCTGTAGACCAAAGGAATTCATAGTTAACTTTGAATTGAAACTGTATTCTTTTTTTGCTTGCATGCAAATAAGGACATTTTCTGTTTCAGCATTTGAAAACACTTTTTTTAAAATTTCTCCATTATTTGTGTTAAACAGCTTTAGTTTTCTGTTAATAAAATGTTAGACTTATTAAGTAGATTATTCAGAGTGTTTTCTTGGGAATCCAGGAAACCAATACTCCTTAAAAAGCTAGTACTATGCATAACTTTTTTTAAAACTGTGCACTTGTACACTTATACAGAGGCACAAACACATGCCTCATAGGAGAATTATTGTCCTATCATTTCAGATATGTTTCTCTTGTAGATAAATTAAATTCAAAGCACCTTTCATGCCCTTCAAACTTTTCAGCCTTTTATCAATGTTTGTCAAAAATACTCCTCATGTTTAGAGTTTTGGTCAAGTTACTTACTGGTTTGGGTCCACTGAGTTTTAAAACAATTTTTAAAATAATCTGCAATTTAGAGGATTAAGGTTTAAATTTTTCCTGTGATTTCCTTATGTTCTTCTGAACACCTGTTTCAAGCAGAAACAAGTGGAAGTACAATATCTCTGAGACCAGTTAGATGATATCAATTAATAGCAGAATCATTTCATCCTGGCCAAACACTTTCTTCCTTCCCTCTCCCTCCTACAGATAGAAAATGGATGCTTAAAATTTAGAAAACCTGCTTTCCCAGGGAGGCTGGTAACTTGACCTTTTCTGCACAGACTGTTGGCAAAAACTACTTGCTTATTTCCCAGCTTCCCTGCCCCAAATTATCACTCAGAAACTATATTAATAATAACACCGTTTGGTCTATTATTTCATTCTTCTTATTGGCTAGCTCTTTTATCTTAAATTGAGCCATTTCTAGTAATCTGTGTATCATCACATGGTTGTGGTCTATAGGTAATGTTCTTTTCAGCATCTGCCATCTGTCTCCTGCAGCAGTTACATGGCTTCTCTTTGACTCTGCCTACTATCTCCTCTTCTCTCTTCTTGGAATTCCTACCTTTCACTATTCTGCAATGCAATAGGCCCAGGCATATTCTTTATTAATTAATGGTATTCAGAGAATACAGAGGGGAATCTGCTGTTGGACAATGGTCTTGTACCCTGTAAAAACTTGTCACTTGAATTGCTTTAGTAAAATGCAGATTGACAATTAGCAAGGCAGTAAGTATAGATGAGACATCAAGAACAAGAGAATTCTGGGAAGGGGAAAGGCTCTGTCTGAAATCATTACCCAGCCATGGAGGAAGCAAGATGTGAATGATCACTGATAAAATGTACCAAGCCATGTGGCTAACATGAACAAGAATTATGGGTTAATGTGTGATATGAGTTAGTTAATAAGGAAGTTTGAGCTAATAGGTTAACCAGTTTACAGTTAATGTAGGCCTCTGTGTATTTCTTTGGGACTAAATAGCTATGACACCAGATAGGAGAGAAATTTCTGTCAACAAATGGTGCCAACATGGACAACTATGTCCACATAAAACCTGAGAGGTCTTGAGAAGTAATTTTGGATATAAAATAACAAAGTTAAACATGGTTTCTGGTACTAGCATTTTCTCGGGTGAGCTTTATTTGCTAGAGTCAAGTGCATCTCATTTAAAAGAGGTTTCCTGACTCAGCTTTCGCTGCAAAATCCTTGCAGCACTATTAAGTGCCCCCACCAGCAAACAATTAAATGGTGTTCATGAATAAATAGTCTGCAGCATGCTTCTTGGAGGTGCCAGGGAACTTGAAACTTCACAGAGTTGTGGCAATAAACATGAATCCCGCCAGTACCTCCACCATGAATGTAGACTCTTAGGAAGCTAAGGAATGGTGTAGATCTAGTCATCAAAACTAAAGCTTTAATCCTACCCATATTGCTTAGCAAATTAAAGAATCATGTGGTCAGAAAAAGAGAGATATACAGTAAAGATAGATTCAGACAAAGAAAACCAATAAATGGTGTATAGTGTGTTTAAAAATATAAGTAAACTTGGGAAACAAAAGAGAAAGAATAAAGTCCTTTAAAAAAGAAAGAAAAAGAGAGAGAGAGAGAGAGAGAGAGAGAGAGAGAGAGAGAGAGAGAGAGAAAGAAAGAATAGTTGGGTGTGGTGGCATACACATTTAATCCCAGGACTTTGGCAGGAGAGTTAGGCAAATCTCTGTGAGTTCAAGGACAGACTGGTCTGCAAAGTGAGTTCCAGGACAGTCAAAGACACACAGAGAAACCCTGTCTCATAAAACCAAAACATAAAAATAAAAGAAATAGAGTTCAAAATTAAGTCCCATAAAGCTGGAAATTGGGCAGAGAATATGGATACTGTATGTTATTGTGCTGCCTATCATATCATATCATATCAAAAGATATGTTACTATGGAAAATAAGTTTTGCTTTTGTTTTTATAGGAAATGAGAGGCTGTGGATTCATTCTGCATTAAGAAAAAAATCAGGATTGACAAAAGGTAGACACACTGAAAAATCTCTGATATTAGCTGATGATCCAGATTATCCATCATTTCAGAGGACCTATGTTGGAGTTTCCTCTGAATTCTGCATCCAGAACTGACTCAAGACTGCTTTTTGAGATGATCAAGTCTCACAGAATATTTTCATCAGGACTTGACAATATTTCTAAATATTCTTTAGGTCCACATAAGTTTATCAGTGCCCCTTAATCAGCAGGAAGTAAACTAGAAAACTATGCACACATTCTCAAGAAATGGGTTATGGTTGTTTGTTGGTCTCTAAAGTATTGGTTACAAGTTATTATGGATAATGATCAAGAAAAAAATCTAAACAAAAGAGATTAGATTCAGAGTTCTTATGTGGAAAAAGAGGGCAAATGCTGTGGAACAATGGTCTTGTACTGTAAAAATCTGTCACTTGTATTCCTTTAATAAAATGCTGATTGGGAGGCAGCAAACTCCACAGGAGTAGGACTGAGCCAACTACCTAGTCCAGAGCAGACCTAAGGCAGCGAACACCACAAGAGCTGGACTGATCCAGTGACCTGGGCCAGAGAGAGACTGAGGCAACAAATTCCGCAGGTGTAGTTCTGAGCCAGCTGTGTAGGCTAGAGCAGGCCTGAAACAGCAAACACCACAGGAGCAGGACTAATACAGTGACCTGGACTGGAGCAGATCTGGGATGGTGAACTCCACGGAGCAGGAGCATATCTAGACCAGAGACATTTGTAAAAGCAAAATTGGGCCAGAAACCAAGGCTGGAGAAGGCCTGCAATAGCAAGCTCCATGGGAGTGGGACTGAGCCAACAACCTAGGCCAGAACAGGCCTAAGATGGCAAGCTCTGGAGAAGAAGGAAAAGATCCAGACAATGCACATTTAATGAGGCAGGACTGAGACAGCTATCTGGAATGGTACACACCTGAGACAGAGAACTCAACAGGAGCAGGTACAAGGGAGCAACCACTGAATGAGTGGGTGAGAACCAGAGATCTCTGTGGGTCCAGGTGTGAGTCTGGGACCTTTGAGAGAGTAGACCTGAGTCAGGACCCCTGTGGGTCCAACAAGAATCTGGGACCTGTAAGAAACTAGGCCCAAGCCAGGACTTTTATGGGTTTGGGCACGAGTCTGGAACCTCAAAGTAAGTAACCAGGAACCAGAGACCTTTGCAGGTCCAGGCATGAGTCTGGGACCTCTGAGGGAGTAGAGCTGAGACAGAACATCTGTGGTTCCAGGTGCACCCAAGTCTGTGACCTCCATGGGAGTAGAACAGAACTAGAGAACCTTGCAGGACCAAGCCCAAGGCAGGGACCTCTGCAGGAGTGGATACAGACCAAAACCATTTACAAAAACAGGTCTGAGTCAGTACCTTAAGCCAGAGCATCCCTGAGATAATGAAATCCATGGGAGCTGAGCAAGCCCAGGAGAGCTGAGAGACCTGCAGGTACACAAAGTGAACAAAGGGGTAACTGGAACCATGGCACTGACTGCACCATAAGAAGCAACCATCTGAGGATTAGATTCAGTGGCACCTGGTAGATTGATCACCAGAGTCACAGATAGCCCAAACTACACCAATTAGAGGAAAACATGGGTAGACAAGGTATGAACACATGCAACACCACAAAGAGCAACACAATACCAGTAAAATCTAGTGACCCCACAACAGCAAGACTTAAACAACCAAATATAGATGAAGCAGAAGAAAATGTCCAAAAAAATAACTTCAGGAGAATGTTGGAGACACTTAAAGAGAAAATGAGAAATTCTTTCAAATAAATGGAGGAAAAGACAAACAAAAAATTGGAAGATATCAACAAGTCCTTTAAAGAAAACCAAGAAAAAAGTAATCAAACATATGAAAGAAACTATTCAAGACTTGAAAACTGAAATAGAGACAATGAAGAAAACACAAACCAAGGGAATTATAGAAACAGATCATGACAAAATGATCATGAACCACAAATGCAAACATAAACAACAGAATACAAGAGACAGAAGAGAGAATCTCAACTGCTGAAGATACAAGAGAGGAAAAGAACTCATCAGTCAAAAAAAAAAAACATTAAGTCTAACAAAAGCTTAACACAAAGTATCAAGGAAATATGGGACACCATGAAAAGACCAAACCTAAGAATAATAGGTGTAGAAGAAGTTCAACTCAAAAGCACAGAAAGTATAGTTGACAAAATCATAGAAGAAAACTTTCCCAAACTAAAGAAAGATATGCCTATGAAAATACACGAAGCATGTAGAACAGCAAATAGACCGGATCAAAAAAGTCCCCTTACCACATAATAATAAAAACACTAAACATTGATAAAAACACTAAAGAAAGAATATTAAGAGCTAAAAAGGAAAAAGGCCACGTTAAATATAAAGGCAGAATTATCAGACTTAGACCAGACTTCTCAATGGAGGCAATGAAATTCAAAAGATCGTGGCCAAGCATCATGCAGATATTAAGAGACCACTGATGACAGCCCAGACTACTATACTCAGTGAAACTTTCAATCACAATAAAAGGACAAAACAAGACATTCCACAACAAAAGCATATTTAGCGAATATCTAGCCACAAACCCAGCCCTACACAAAGTAGTAGAGAGAAAACTCCATCCCAAGGAAGTTGGCTACATCACAAAAAACACAGACAATTGATGAGCTCACAGCAGCAAATCCCAAAGGAGAGAAAAACATACAAATTAACATCACCAACAACAAAAATTTAATTAACAGGAGATAGAAATTATAGGTGATTAATATCCCTTAATATAAATGGACTCAACTAACCTATAAAAAGGCACAGGCTTCTTATGCCTGTCAGAATGGCTAAAATCAAAAATACCAATGATCACCTATGCTGGAGAGGATTGGAGTAAGGGGAACACTCATCCATTCCTGGTGGGAATGCAAACTTTGCAACTACTTTGGAAATTAGTGTGGTGGTTTCTCAGAATATTGGGAATCAACCTACCTCAGGATCCAGCAATACCACTCTTAGGAATATATCCAAAAGATGCCCAATCATACTACAAAAGCATTTGTTCAACTATGTTCATAGTCATTTGTAATAACCAGAACCTGGAAAAAAACCTAGATGCCCCTCAATGGAAGAATGGATAAAGTAAGTGTGGCACATCTACACATTAGAGTACTACTATCGGTGAAAAACAATGACATCTTGAATTTTACATGCAAATGGATGAAAATAGAAAATACTATCCTGAGTGAGGTAACCCAGACCCAAAAATATGAATATGGTATGTACTCACTAATTAGTGAATTCTAGCCATAAACAAAGGACATTGAGCCTATATCACAAAATATAGTTTGTGATCCTAAATAAAGCTAAGTAATAAGGTGAACCCAAAGAAAAACATATACAGATCCTCCTAGAAATTGGAATCAGACAAGATCGCCAGGAAAAAGTTGGGAGCATGGGGGTGGGGTGGAATGGGGACAAGGGGACAGGGGAGAGAGAAGGGAGCTGAAAATAGCATAAAATATCTCAGAGTAACTCTAACCAAACAAGTGGAAGACTTGTATGACAAGAACTTTAAATCTCTGAAGAAAGAAATTGAAGAAGACACCAGAAATTAGAAAGATCTGCCATGCTGTTGGGTAGTAGAATTAAGATAGTAAAAATGGCAATCTTACCGAAAGCAATCTACAGATTCAATGCAATGCTCATCAAAATTCCAGCTAAACTTTTCACAGACCTCAAAAGAATGGTACTCAAATTCATATGAAATAGCAAAAGCCCCAGCATAGCCAAGACAATCCTGTACAATAAAAAAACTTCCGGAGGCATCACAATCTCTAACTTCAATCTGTACTACAGAGCTACAGTACTGAAAACAGCCCGATATTAGTTTAAAAACAGACAGGAGGACCAATGAAACTGAATCAAAGACCCAGATAATAATCCACACACCTTCAAACACCTGATTTTTGACAAAGAAGCAAAAAATATCTGATGCGGGAGTGTCATATATTAATCTGTTGATTTCATTGGTTAAGTAATAAAGAAACTGCTTGGCCTGATAGGTTAGAACATAGGTGGAGTAAACAGAATAGAATGCTGGGAAGAAAAAGGGAAGTGAGCTCAGATGCGAGGCTGCTGCTCTCCAGGGCAGATGCGATGAAGCTCAGACCCAGGATGGACATAGGCTAGAATCTTCCTGGTAAGCGCACCTCATGGTGCTACACACATTAATAGAAATGGGCCAAGTAGTGTTTATATGAATACAGTTTGTGTGTCGTTATTTTGGGGCATAAACTAGCCAGGTGGCTGGGAGCAGAGTGGCAGAAATGCAACCCGCAGCTCCTTCAACAAATATCAAATAAAAAAGAAAGCATATTTAACAAATGGGGCTGGCATAACTGGATAGCAACATGTAGAAGAATGAAAATATACCCGTATCTATCACCATGCACCAAACTCAAGTCCAAATGGATCAAAGAGATCAACATAAATCCAGGCACACTAAACCTGAAGAGAAAATGGGAAGTACATTGAAGGCATTGGCAAAGGAGACTCCTTCATAAATATAATCCCAGTAGCACAGACACTGAGAGAAACAATTAATAAATGGGACCTCCTGAAACTGAAAAGCTTCTATGAAGAAAAGGACATAGTCAATAATACAAAATGACAGCCCACAGAATGGGAAAAGATCTCTAACAACCCCACATTAGACAGAGGTCTGATCTCCAAAATCAATAAAGAACTCAAGAAATTTGTCATCAAAATAACAAATAATCCAATAAAAAATGGAGTACAGAGCAAAACAGAGAACTCTCAACAGAGTAATCTAAAATGGCAGAAACACATGTAAGGAAATGTTCAACGTCCTTAGTCATCAGAGAAATGCAAATAAAAACAACACTGAGATTCCATATTACCCTTGTAAGAATGGCCAATTTCAAAAACACTGATGGCAACTTATGCTGGAGAGGTTGTTGGATAAAGGGAACACTCCTGCATTGCTGGTGGGAGTGCAAGCTGATACATCACCTTTGTATATAAGTATGGCAATTTCTCAGAAGACCCAGAAATACCACTTTGGGGTATATATCCAAACAATGTTCAATCATGCCACAAGGACATGAGCTCAACTATGTTCATAGCATGGTGTAGGAGGTTGTTCTGTTCATGTGTTGCTTTCATTGGTTAATGAATAAAGAAACTACTTTGGGCCTGATAAAACAGAACTTAGGTAGGCGGAGAGACAAAACTGAATTCTGGGAGGAAGAAAGTGGAGACAATGAGAAGCCATGGTTCCTTCGCCTCAGACAGATGCCAGTTAGAATCTTGCTTGTAAGCCACAGCCATGTGGCAATACATAGATTAATAAAAATGTGCTAAATCAAAATATAAGTGTTAGCCAATAAGAAGTTAGAGCTACTGGGCCAGGCAGTGTTTAAATTAATACAGTTTCTGTTTGGTTATTTCAGGTTTAAACTAGCCAGACAGCTGGGACGAACAAGGGGTCCTCTCCTCCCTACAACAATAGCAGCATTGTTTGTCATAGTCAGAACCTGGAAACAACCTAAATGCCCCTCGACCAAAGAATGGATAAGGAAAATGTGCTATATTTATACAATGGAGTACTACACAGGAGAAAAAAAACGACATCTTGAAATTTGCAGGCAAATAGATGGATCATATCGAGTGAAATAACCCAAACCGAGAAAGACAATTATCATATGTACTCACTAATAAGTGGTTTTTAAACATAAAGAAAAGAAAATCAGCCTACAAATTACAATCCCAGAGAACCTAGACAACACTGAGGACCCTAAGAGAGACATACAAGTATCTAATCTATGTAGGAAGCAGAAACAGACAAGATCTCCTGAGTATATTAGGAGCATGGGGACCATGGGAGAGGGTTAAAAGGGAAAGAGAGAGGCAGGGAGGAGGAGAGCAGAGAAAAATGTAGAACTCAGTAAAAATCAATAAAAAAATATATAGGAAAAAAACTATGAAGACGACAAAATAAAAAATAAAATGCTGATTGGCTAATGGCCAGGCAGGAAGTTTAGATGGTGTTACCGGAAAAGGAGAATTCAGGGTAGAGAAAAGGCTCAGTCTGCAATTGTCACCAAGACACAGAGGAAACAAGATGGCAATGCCTTGCTGATAAAGGTACCAAGCCATGTGACTAACACAGACAAGAATTATGGGCTAATGGATGATGTAAGAATTAGATAATAAGAAAGCCTGAGCTAATAGACCAACCAGTTTATAATTAAAGTAGATATCTGTATGTTTCTTTGGAACTGAATGGCAGTTGGACTGGGAGGGACAGAAACTTCTGTCAACAGGAATCTCACATCAGCATCCTATCATGTTAATAACCCATTGCTCTCCTGACTCTAATAAACTCTTTTCCTGAAAAATGACCCATCTTCCTCCCTATCACTTCATTCCTTATCATCTCTAAAATGTAACACTTATAAATTGAGTACACCCTAGGGGGAAAAATATATCTTAGGGAGTATATTGTTTTTCATTAAAATGTAAAAACCTACAATTAGACCCAAAACACAGAAAGAAAGACCTGATTAAGCTTCCTGTACTTTAGAATTAGAACACAAGATGAACTGAGGGAAAAGCAAATCCCAGAGCTACTAATAACAAAATTATAAACTTTTCTGCTTAAAGCTACTGATACAAAATAATAGGAAAAGCAACAGAAAGACAGCAGTTACAATAACAAGATGTTGATCACCATTTTTAAGACTTTTATGTGGGCTGAGCTGCTGACATTTCTGGAGTCTTCAGCAATGAACTACTTGTCCTTAATATGGCTCCACAGAAGATGTGCAGAAGGAAAAAAATCAGGGTCATGAAGGAGTGAATGAGTGTGAACATACTGTTGGTGAATAAAATAAGCCTAGAAAATTGACCAGAGTTGCTTGAAATTGGCCTATAGAACACTTTATGCTCATGTCCATCAATATAGACATAAACACATCTGTTTATGACTAAAGTATTCAAAGACAAGAGAAACAGAGATGCCAGCAATACAATCAAAATAGAGAAAACTACAACCAGACAAATGCAAAAAACAAGCATCTATGGGGTGACCAGTGCCATTTGATACATCTACAATACAAATTTTACACTTAACGCCCTGAGAATATTGTGGAAAAGGGAGCAGAATTATTGTAAAATGTACAACCATGACATCTGCTGCATGATAATATCTTTTGTATATGATAGGAAAAGTTCCACTCATGATATTTCAACAGTATGATATTCTAAATAAGGCCTTAAAAATGACCCCAGTCAACATGCCATTGTAAATGTGAGAAAAAGCTCACAAACCACAACCATAGATGAAGAGCTATAAGCAATTAATGGTTACTAAATGAGAAACAATCAGGCTTTACTTTTCATAGTTTATCTAATTCCAAGTGGTCAACCCTACATACATATACATGAAAATAACACTAAATTAACTCACCATCATCTATTTATGAATTTAATGACCTGTATATGTGTAACAATAATAACTAAACAGTATGAGGCCATATTGTGAGAGGGAGTGCAGGTCATGAGAAGAGGTGGAGGGAAGATAGTGAGGGAAACATTTAAATATTGCTCATATAAAATTCTCAAAAATGTAAAACTTGTTTTTTAAAAAAGAACTTTTATGACAAGTAGTAGGAGCATTCATCTTCACTTGCCACTGAATGAACTTGAATGAACAGCAATTGCACAGCCTAAAACTGACTTTCCCAAAGCAAACCAATTTGAAAGCAACAGAGCAGTGAAATTTCCATCACCTGGGGCCATAAAATTTCTCTTGAAAAATAGCAGTTTTCTAATGACATAGAGATACTGGAAAATTTTCTTGGAATAAATCCTTCAACCATGTTGAAAGAAAGTATGTCCAGTGTTGGTCTTAAATGAAAAGAAACTGCAAACAAAACCGTAGCATCGCCAACTATAATTTAATCTCCTGACATAAAGTTCTGCCAACATCTGAACAGAAGGTTGGCTGGGGAATGAAGTCCTGGGCAACATAAAATAGGACAATGGGCAAGTACAGTGTTGGTTATGGAAAACATCATTATTCAAAAAAGTACAAAATAACTCGAAAAAAATATGACCACAAGCCCCAATCTTTTGGATTGGGATTTATGGATTCCCATTTGCTAACATGCAAAGGAAGACATATTCCATTTCATTGTTTTGCAAAGTTTTGCCTTTATAGCTCCTGTGTGATTTGAATTAATCAAACTGAGAAGTTAGCTGATAAAATTTCTAAACCATATGATTTTCATTGGGTTCACTTTCTGTTTAGACGCTCACCTTCCTGGACGTAGATAGAAGACCTTCGTCTTCCCGCAGGGCAGAGAATTTGGACTGCTCTTCAGTATCGAGAGGGAGGGGGAATGGTGTGGGGGGAGGAGAAGAGGAGTGGGGATAGGGGGAGGGGAGTGGGGGGAGGGGGCAATATTTGGGAGGAGGGGAGGGCAATGGGAAACAGGGAGCAGGTGGAAATTTTAATTAAAAAAGAATGAAAAATAAATAAAAAGGAAAAAAATTTTCTAAACCATGTGTGGGGGCTGCAGAGAATGACTGAAGTGAGATATGAGCCTTAATCCTCAGATGACAAGAGTGATTCTCCAAAATTTTTAGCTCAACTTCTTCAGTTATCACATTGTTGCTATGAGAGCAAATGAAAGAAAATACCTCCCTTTCCAAAATCTGCTTGTTTTCTGAGGGAAATTTATCTTTCCTCCAGATATCTACAGATAATCACTATGTGTTATAGCACTGTTATTCACACCCAAATCTCTCTCTTTCTCAGTCTCTGTCTCTACCCCCATCTCGCTCTCTCTCTCGCTCGCCCTCTCTCTCACACACGTGCACACACATACACACGCATACAAACACACAGACACACACGCAAACACATTCCATGGCTAAGACAACAACAACATTCAAGATCCAATTGAGAGTCCCAGAGAGAAATCCAGGCTAGAGGCCCACCCCTAAACCTATTTCTGTGTTGCTGAGAGCTACTCATAACAGATGTCTTGTCAGACGTGATCTGTGTAAAATATCATGAGGAACTTCTGAAAAACTAAGTCTGTTTAATGCTATGATCCACCAAAACTTTGAAGTCCTGAGAAAGAAGCTGGGCAAGCTCTGCATCTATATACTACACTAACTATCCAGTTATCTAGGTTCTGTGATTTCTATTGAAAATCTGTGCTTATGTGCTTTCTGTATGCCTGAGTCGACCCTGCTGTGTTTGTAATGTTGTCTCTTTATATTTTTACTTTTCTCTATATTCACTTTTTTGACTGTTACAGATTTCACCAAGCCTTGTTAAATATTTAAAATTCTTCCTATGTTAAGTATTATCATTTTATCAATTTGAAGAAGATATTCTAGACTTAACTATTGTCTTACTATTCATTCCTTCATTAATATAGTCTCTTTGTCTAAATAAACTACATACTTAAATTTTTACTTATTACTGTAACTATCATTGTTGTATTGTGAAGTCTCTGTGTGTTTGTTTGTGTGTGTGTAAGCACATACATGCCTTAGTGGAGGTCAGGGAACAACTTTTGTGACATGGTACTCTCCTTTCATCTTGTTCTGAGGCAGATTTTCTCTTGTAGTTTCTTCCACTATCACTGGTAGTCTGGGCTGGCTGGCTTATGAACACCCAGTTAGCTCTTCTGTATCCCCATTCTCTCTTGCCTCAGAAATGCTGCAATTAGATATGCATGATACATCATCCATTCCTTTCATGCTTCTAACAATCTCAACTGATGATTCTATTTCATTATGTTTGAGAGTATTTCATTATATATTACTTTTTCATAAACTTTTTTCTCATTGTTATAGGCTCAGAACACATCTTCATATTAAGAACCTAAATAAGACCTGCACCAACTGACCGATTATTTGGGTGGTAGAAATCTCAAAAGGCCCCATCCTTAGGGCAGGAGCAATGGACAATTTATGGCTACTGAGAGAGATGAATCTTCCCTAGGAATCTCAGGCAAGGTTACCTAATTTCACATGTTCCTTCTGAAACATATACATATGTAAGGAATACTAAATGAATGCAGCAGAGTATATATGAATACATATATATATATGAAAAACTATTTAAAGAAAACTATGTCATTCAAAAAGTCATAAATTTAAGATGGAAGGGGGACATAGAATGATTAGGGAATAGATGGTGGAAATTATATTACTACTGTATTATGAAATTGTCAAAATAATAATTAAATATAAAAGAAGCTTTAAAACTTGTATTCCTTATTCTTGTACAACTTATTCACCAATTTTCAATGATTTTCAGGCTTTTGTCTATTATTGGACACTTATATAATGCATAATATGTGTAATAAAACTATATAAAATTTCAAACTGTGGAAAATACATGTTTTTGGGTTAGAGAGTTTGCTCAGTAGCTAAAATTACATATTGCCCTTTCTGAAGACCTATGTTTAATACCCAGCACCCACATATTGGCTATCAACCATCTCTAACTCTACTACCAGAGGAGTCAACAGCCTCTACTGACACATAAAAAAACCTGAAAATTCTAAAAGAAAAATTAGAAAATATTATTTAAATATGCAATTTGTACTTTAAAAAATATTACTTGCAATACATGAAACTTAATAAATCTGTATTGATCTAAACCTGTGATATGTCTGCTTTTCATTGACTGATATAATACATTTATGAATTTCTGATAAATTGCACTTCATTTTTCAGTAATCTTCCTTTCCTGCTTATCCTAGATTGATAGAACTGACAGCAGCATTTAGTCCCATTTCTCTATTAAGGTGTCTGTGAGCATCATGGATTCAGCAAGAAACACACGCATATATACTGTAGATACCATCAATATTGCTGTTTTATTCATAAGAAATATAGAAGAATCTTGTACAAATAGAGACAATCCTGTTGAGTGTAGGTGTAGGTGTGAATAAGACAGCCCTTATGTTGTGAGCATGGAAAAGCTTCCCCCATTTTTCATATATCTTGTAGCAGACTGGCTGAGAGAATGAAGCCCTCTCCCAAGTGCATCAATGCCTGGGACAAGGTGGAAGAGCTGGCCCTGCGGTCATAAAATTTGGAGAGCCATCCCTGACACTCACCAGCTGCAACACTTGGGAGAGCAGGCTCTGCACCTAGAGCCATCCCTATTAACAGAGGGGTGGGTGAGCCAGCCCTAGAATTGTGAACATGGTAGAGCTGTCCCTATTTCAGAGGGGATGGACCAAACCTACAGGTACCCAGGCCCAGACCCAGGGATATAATTTGGCCTGCCCTAATATCCAGCCAACTGTGATTTACTAGAACACATGAAGGAACCTGAACTATGGACCCAAAGCTGTAGGACCTTCAAAGCACAGGGAGGCAGTGGGGTGTCTAGGAAGAGTTCTAGTGGGGGTCAAGTATTGATCATGTAGTAGAGACCAGGGACTTAAACCAGAGCAGGATAGGCAAGTTTGTGGGTAGGGAGTGGCTAGTAGTTTGGGTGGCAGCTGGTTGGGGTTGGGTTTGGGAAACTCCCTGTTGGCTGGCCATGAAAAGCCAAGAGAGTTGGGGGAGGGTCATGGGGCTCTGTACCATGGGGGAAATCCTAGAAAATGGGGCATCCCATCACGTGTGGCTGTTCACTCACCTCTTAAGCCCCCTCAGTATTGGAGCATGCTGTGCTTTGAATATATTTTAAAAAGTAAATAAAGTAAAACTATCTTTCAAAGATAAAAAAAGATTTTGTGTGTATCTGATTGTAGATAATTTAACATTAATTATTTTACATTATAAAATATCAACTTTATTACCAATTGATAAGATAAGATTTATTTTCTTAGAATTTTTACATTCTATTACATCGATATTGTACTATCTCCTTTGTTCTTAACAAGTGCAAGCAAGCATTCCCATTTAAGAGAGGCTTCCTGGCTCAGCTTTAGCTACAAAACCCTGCAGCTCTTTAAGAGGTCCTGCCACGAAACACTTAAATGGTATTGATAAAAGCTAATCATATGCTTTTTGGTTTTAAGTCACAGCAAGAGAAAAGCTGTGCTATTTTAAAATGCCATGCCAGCTTTCTGGACCGTCGTGCCAGTGCGAACTTTGACTTTTTCAGATAGGTGGTCCAACTATGGAACATTTGAGTATTGTTTGTAAGCACACTGTTGCAGCTTGCTTGCTGGCAGGGACCTTGAAATGCCATAGAGTTGTGGCAATAAAGATGGCTACAGCCAGTACCTCTGCTATGAGGGTGGAATCACAGAAAGCTAAGGAATGGGCTGTATCCAGTCATCAAAGCAATGGCTTTAATTCTCTCCATATTGCTTAGCAAATTAAAGACTTGTGTAATCAGAAAAAAAGAGAGATACTGTAAAGAGAGATTCAAAGAGGAAGAAACCCCCTAAATTTTTTACAGCATGTTAAAAATAAATGCAGGCTTGAAAAAAGGGTTTATGTTTTTAATATAAAAAAGAAAGAAAGAGAATAGTTGGGTGTAATGGTACACACCTTTAATCCCAATGCCTGGGAGGCAGAGGCAGACAGACCTCTGTGAATTCAAGGTGTGGTAGTGGACACCTTTAATACCAGCACTGGGAAGGCAGAGACAGGCAGATCTCTGTGAGTTCAAGGACAATCTGGTCTACAGAGTTCCAGGACAATGATACACAGAACCCCTGTTCCAAAAAGCAAAAAAGTAAAAATGAAATAGAGGTTAAAATAAAGCCATGTAAAGATGAAAAATATATAGAGAATATTGATACTGTATGTTATTATGCTTCTTTGAAGTTTTTGAATGCTGAGGAAGGAGCAGCATCTGCTAAAAGATATTTGTTTATAAATGCTGCTAAATTAATCCAAGATAGGTATTTTGAAAATCCCTTGACTTCAAAATTGAAGTCAAAAAGTATGTTTCTTTGAAGAAAAGATTTTGCTTTTGTTTCCACAGTAAATGAGATGTTGTGGATTCATTATGAGTTAAGAAAAATCAGGTTTAATCAAGGAAGACCATCTAAGAAATCTCTGGCAGAAACAGCTGGCCCAGATGTCAGAGTTTTACATCCAGAACAGATTCAAGATGCTGCATGAGATGATTAAGCCTCATAGGATACTCCAGTCAGGACTTGATCATAACTCTAAATTTTCTTTAGGTCCCCATAAGATTATCAGCACCCCTAAACAGCCAGAAGTGGCCTGGAATACTATGCCCACATTCCCAAAAAATGGACTATGGATATTTTCCTTTGTTTTAAAAAAGGGGGGGAGTGGTGTGGGAGAATTGTCTGTATTCTGTCAATCATGTTTTAAATAAAGGCTGAATGGCCAGGCAGGAAGTAAAGTTAGGGCAATGAGAACAGGAGAATGCTGGGAAGAAGGAAACCCATAACTCCCCAGTCCTTCCCAGACCACTAAAGAAGCAGGATGTGACCTACCCCACTGAAAAAAGTACCGAGCCAAGTAGCTAACAGATAAGAATAATGGGTTAATGTAAGTTATAAAAGATAATACAAAGCCTGAGCTAATGGGCCAATCGGTTTATATCTAATGGACACTTCTGTGTGATTTTCTTTGGGACTTGCCGGCTATGGGAACTGGACAGGACATAAACCCAAACAAGCCCAGCCTCTCATGTTACAAGTATCTGCTCCATTGCCACCATCACAAGCTTCAAGGATGAAGCATGACCTAGACAAGCAGGAAATGAAGCAGTGTAGTTATATTTATTCTATTTTAATAAATAAAACTTACCTGAAGATCAGAGATGTGAAGCAGACAATCTCTATGAAATCTTCAGATTGAAAAGAGAATAAGTTTCTGTCTCATACCACCTTTTATTTGTCTCTAGTTTTGGGATGAAAGGCATGCACCACCAACTCCCACCCTCTATTGCTAGGAGTGTGGCTGCTATGACTAAAAGTGTGTGCCACCACAGCCTGGCCTGTATGACTGACTAGTGTGACTGGCTTTTCACACTTCAGGAATGTTTTATTTATTAAAACACAAATAAAATATCACTATATTTCCCATTTTTGTCTAAACTAAAGAAAGAAGGCTATAAATAATATAAGAAAAGCTATATGCAACAAGTGCAATAGCTATATACAATGTATAGAGGTACTAAGAACATCAACAAGCCGGGTGGTGGTGGCGCACGCCTTTAATCCCAGCACTCGGGAGGCAGAGACAGGCAAATCTCTGTGAGTTCGAGACCAGCCTGGTCTACAAGAGCTAGTTCCAGGACAGGCTCCAAAACCACAGAGAAACCCTGTCTCGCAAAACCAAAAAAAAAAAAAAAACATCAACAATGTATAATCCAATTGCATTTGATGAATTATTCAGAGGAAATGCTTGATATCTATTCTATCTTTGTGAGTCCAAAGTCTTCTACCTAATTTACTTTCTATCATAACCATCCAAAACTATCTTTTGCTATCTCTCAGCCTTATTCATTTTATATTTCTTTAATGAAAATCTTTTCTGAGTCTCATAAACAAGAAAAATTACAACTGTCATGCCTTCAACTACCTCAGAGACCCAAGAAGGAAATAATATTAACTGAGTAGGCAAGAAGTACAAGCAAGAGACTTTCAAAAGAATGTGAGTAATGACAGAAACAACTGAATGCTTGAATAGTCACCCAACATTCCTCTGTAACTTTAAGGACTCCGTCTTCAGCCTAAACACCTATAATATTCAACAGACTTTTCTTTGAAGCAGTATTTTTGCAGGTCTGTCCCACCTAGTCTAAACAAAATTTGGCAGTCACTCTCTTTTGTGTCCTGTTTATCCAATTAGGATAGCATACTGTCAACAGTCAAAGCAAGGGCATTTTTTTTTTGTCCAGTGACTTGCTTTTGTTTTTTTTTTAATTTTTTATTGCTTTATAAATAATACTATTCAAAATTTCCACTTCCCCCCTCCTTCCATTTACCTCCTTCTCCCCCTCCCCCTCCAGTCCTAAAAGAGGGCAGGATATCCTGACCTGTGCGAAGTCAAAGGCCCTCCCCGCTTCATCCAGGCTTAGGAAGTTATACATCTAAATAGACTAGCCTCCAAAAAGCCAGTACATGCAGTAGAGCCAAATCCCAGTGCCATTATCATTGACTTCTCAGTCTGTCCCAATTGTCAGCCACATTTAGATGGTCCAGTTTGATCCCGTGCTTATTCAGAACCAGTCCAGCTGGATTTGGTGAGCTACCATTAGGTCAGGCACACTGTTGGGACTAATGAGTCCTGGTCTTCACCTGGATGTTGGGATTAATGAGTCCTGGCCTTCAGCTGATTTTCCCTCCTTTTCTAGAACCTTCTAATTGAAGTTACTAGAAGCTGTGCCTAGCTTAGAGGATCAGAGGATGGGATTTTCACCTGTTTGCCATTAACTGCAGTGTATTTAAGCCTACATGGTGCTAATAAAGACGGGCTTTGGTATCAGTGTTTTAAGGTCTGTGTGTCGGTCTGTCTCTGCGTGTGTTTCCTCAACCTCCAGCCCCTTGTCCGAAGCTCGCAAACTGGGGTCCAGTGCATTGAGCACAGACCGGGGCCGCAGTGTCCGGCAGCACACTGTCTCAGTGGGTGGACAAATCCCTCTTGGTCCTGAATTTCTTGATCATATTCTCTCTCCTTTTGCTCCTCAACTGGACCTTGGAAGCTCATTCCAGCTCTGATGTGGGTCTCTGTCTCTATCTCCACCTGTCACTATATGAAGTTTCTATAGTGATATTCAAGATAGTCATCAGTCTGACTATGGGACAAGACTAGTTCAGGCTCCCTCTCCTCCACTGCCCAGAGTCTTAGCGGGTGACATCCCCATGGTCATCTGGGAACCCCTTTAGAGCTAAGCCTCTTGCCAACCCCAAAATGGCTCCCTCAATTAAGATAACTTCTTCCCTGCTCCCATATCCATCCTTCCTCCATCTCAACCACCCCACTTCCCCAAGCTCTCCCCAACCCTCCCCTTCTCACTTCTCTCTCCCCTATCCTCTTGCATCCACCCTACTCCCACCCCCATGCTCCCAATTTTGCTGGTGATCTTATCTGCTTCCAATTTTCAGGAGGATCTACATGTGATTTTTCTTTGGGTTCAACGTGTTACTTGGCTTTTCTAGGATCACAAACTATAGGCTCAATGTCCTTTGTTTATGGCTAGAATCCACTAATGAGTGAGTACATACCATATTCATATTTTTGGGTCTGGGTTATCTCACTCAGGATAGTGTTTTCTATTTTTATCCATTTTCATGCAGAATTCAAGATGTCATTGTTTTTTACTGCTGAGTAGTACTCTAATGTGTAAATGTGCCATACTTTCTTTATCCATTCTTCCACTGAGGGGCATCTAGGTTGTTTACAGGTTCTGGCTGTTACAAATAATGCTGCTATGAACATAGTTGAACAAATGCTTTTGTAGTATCATTGGGCATCTCTTGGGTATATTCCCAAGAGTGGTATTACTGGATCCAGAGGTAGGTTGACTCCCAATATTCTCAGAAACCACTACAATGTTTTTCAAAGTAGTTGCATAAGTTTGCATTCCCACCAGGAATGGATGAGTGTTTCCCTTACTCCAATCCTCTCCAGCATAGGTGATCATTGGTGTTTTTCATTTTAGCCATTCTGACAGGTGTAAGATGGTATCTCAAAGTTGTTTTGATTTGCATTTCCCTGATCGCTAAGGAGGTTTAACACGTCCTTAAGTATCTTTTGGTCATTTGAAATTCTTCTGTTGAGAATTCTCTGTTCAGTTCAGTACCCCATTTTTAAATTGGGTTATTTAGAATTTTAATGTTTAGTTTCTTGAGTTCTTTATATATTTTGGAGATCAGACCTTTGTCTGATGCAAGGTTGGTGAAGATCTCTCCCATTCAGTAGGATGCCTTTTTGTCTTAATGACTGTGTCCTTTGCTTTATAGAAGCTTCTCAATTTCAGGAGGTCCCATTTAGTTATTGTTGCTCTTATCGTAAGTGCTACTGGGGTTGTACATAGGAAGTGGTCTTCTGTGCCCATGTATTGCAGACTACCTCCCACTTTCTCTTCTATCAGGTTCAGTGTGGTCGAATTTATATTGAGGTCTTTAATCCATTTGGACTTGAGTTTTGTGCATGGTGTTAGATATGAATCTATTTTCATGCATTTGACAAAATTCAACAGCCCTTCATCATAAAGGTCTTAGAGAGACTAGTGATACAAGGAGCACATCTAAATAAAATAAAAACAACATACAGAAAGCCAACAGCCAACATCAAATTAAATGAAGAGAAACTCAAAGTGATTCCACTAAAATCAGGAAAAAGAAAAGACTGTCTATTCTCTCCATATCTCTTCAATATAGTGCTTGAAGTTTTAGCAATAACAATAAGACAAAATAAGGAGATCAAGGGGATTCAAGTTGGAAAGGAAGAAGTCAAACTTTCATCATTTACAGATGATATGATAGTGTACATAAGTGATCCCAAAAACTTTATCAGACTACTCCTACAGCTGATAAATACCTTCAGTGATGTGGCACAATACGAGATTAACTGAACAAAATCAGTAGTCCTCCTATACACAAAGGATAAAGAAGCCGAGAGGGAAATTAGAGAAGATCACCTTTTACAATAGCCACAAATAGCATAAACTATCTTCAGGTAACACTAATCAAGGATGTGAAAGATCTATTTGAAAAAAAACTAAAAAAGAAATTGAAGAGGATACCAGAAAATGTAAGGATCTCCCATGCTCTTGGATTGGGAGGATCAACATAGTAAAAATGGCAGTTCTACCAGAGGCAATCTATAGATTCAATGCAATCCCCATCAAAATCCCCAAAAAAATTTTTCACAGACCTTGAGAGAACAATAATCAACTTTATATGAAAAAACAAAAAATCCAGGATAGCCAAAACAATCCTATACAATAAAGGATCTTCCGGAGGCATTACCATTCCTGACATCATACTCTATTACAGAGCCACAGTAATGAAAGCAGCTTGGTATTGGCATAAAAACAGAGATGTTGACCAATGGAATTGAATGGAGGACCCGGATATTAATCCACAAACCTATGAACATCTGATTTTTGACAAAGAAGCTAAAATTATACAACGGAAGGAAGAAAGCATCTTTAACAAATGGTGCTGGCATGACTTGCTTTTGTTACAAGGAAAGTAAACTGTATGTGAATTTTCACCAGTGTCCATTATCTTCTCTGAAGTAATTGGTGCTGCCAGGAGCAGCCTTATTTCATTGTCATAAAAAGGAGCTTTGTTAATAAAACATTTTAAATATCGTATTCTGTAGTTCTCTGATGTGTTCAAAGAAAACCTGTACTTTTTTTTAAATGTTTATGTTTGACCTTGAAAACATACCTAATATGACTCTACAAGTTCAATTGTAATAGATGACTAATTGCTAACCTGAATTTCCTTATTTTCTTTACTACTTGAAATAATAACTTTAAAGGGCTAGAAATTTACATTGCATTGTTACATGAACTGTATAGAAACATTACCTTGAATAAGATTAGAAACAGAGGTACAGTGTGTTTTAACAATTTTTTTTTTTTTTGGTTTTTCGAGACAGGGTTTCTCTGTAGCTTTGGTGCCCGTCCTGGAACTAGCTCTTGTAGACCAGGTTGGCCTTGAACTCCCAGAGATCCGCCTGCCTCTGCCTCCCGAGTGCTGGGATTAAAGGCGTGCGCCACCACCGCCGGCCGTGTTTTAACAAAATTAATATCAAATTTATATCGATATAAAAAATTTCTATACAATATACAAAAGTCCAATCCAATGCAGAATACTAGTTAAAATTAGTTATTATTTTGAAAAAGTAGATTTAATAATGTATTATTTTATCTTATCACATCTATATCCTTGCTTTTTTATTTTCATAGTAGATTCAATAATATACCTTTCTATCCCATCAAAGCATGACATTAAAATTCTTCAAGAGCTAAGGGTACTCAAAGAATTCATGACTCAAAGTCAATAAAAGAAATAATGAAGACAGAAAAACAGGTGTCAACGGCTACAGTAAAATTTGTGGTGGTGCACACTGGTAAACTTAGGCTAACTGTGAAGAGATGGATATAGGAGGATAACAATCCAAAACAAGTCTGAGAGATAAATAGAAAAACTTAGGCTAACTGTGAAGAGATGGATATAGGAGGATAACAAATCCAAAACAAGTCTGAGAGATAAATAGGATACAATTTAAAACAAACCATCTAGAGATTACAGGCAAGGCATGAGGTATTCCAGTGTATAGAATGGAATACAGCCTAAGTCCAACTGGAGCAAATCCCCAAAAATTACAGAACAGCTCTATTGGAAAGATAAAAAGGTAACATACATTAACATGTAAAAAATTTTAGGGGAAGTTGCTCAGAATAGAAGAATGAGTATACCATCATTGCAGACACAGAAACATCCTCATGACATGGCTCTTTCCATGCAACAATAAAGAGAAAGAAGACAAAGAGAAATGCAAAACACTCCAGGGGTGGGGCAGTGTGGAGAGGATGCTAATACTGGAAATGAAAGGTCTTTTTTAAAGTAACAAACCTTGTGTCCACTAGGAGAAAGCAACAAATACCACCCTAATGTGAAACCCTGAGCTCCTCCTCTGCATCTTCTGCTCTGCACAAGAAATGCTAGGTGTTCCACTTGAACTGTAAGCAGTTCCTAGGACCACCAGACTTGTCCAGACAAGATAGCAATGGCATCAGGAACTGTTCCCACATATTTCATCTCTAGAGCAACATGATGAATCATTTCCTCAGAAAGGAGGAAGAATATAAATTTGGGTGGATAGAGGATATAAGGAGGAGGTCTGAGAAGAATTGGGGAAAGCTGAATATGATCAAAATACATGTATTAAACATTCAAAGAACTACCAAATAAGCTTAAAGACACATCAAACTGAATCTGAAAGACATACGGAAAATATATTCAACATTTTTTCAATGTACAAACAAATAAGTAAACAATACGAAAAGAAAAATGTTGATAAAAACACACCTAATAATCTGAAGGATATCCTTCTAAAGAGTCACAGAATCCTTATGACAGATTTAGCATCACTGAAAACAGGCCACATTAATACATACACACATGTATTTTACATATTAACAAAAATTATTTTAAAATGTCAAAGTGATTAATTTGATAAAGAAAAAATATATTTTGCTAATGTTATATGTTCATATATTTATTTAGTCCATACTCATATTTATTCATGTAGAGCACCATAAGTATTTCCATATTTTCTACCAAGGATGTAATATTTAGTGTATACCTAATCTACACAATTCGTAATGCTACAAGTAAAGTACAGAAGGTTGAAATTTATACAAAAATAACTCATTAAAAACTAATATACCTCTACAATACAAAAGATAATGTACATTTTAGGAAACTGAGGGCTCCACATCACGAAACCTGCACCTCAGCCACCACACCATGGAAATAATGCCTGTCTAAGCTTAGTATTTCCCAGAATCAAAACATAGGAGTGACTGGAAGGGAAAGCAACTTCAGTAACACAAAAAAGCAGAGAAACTGAATTTTTCAGCTCATAGTTAATGTTAAAAAACTCCAAAAGAAGTGACAGAAAATAAATACTGTACAGTAATAGGAAGGTAACCACCATTTGGAGAGCCTTTTTGTGGGCTGCCTTGCTGACATCTCTGGAGCCTTTGGCATTGTACTGCATGCTCTTCAGATGTCGCCACAGGGAGATGATGAGCAGGAGAAACACGGTCAGGGTCACGGTGAAGGGGATGAGTGTGAACATAGTGTTTGTGAGTAAAACGAGCCTATAAGCTTGAGAATAATTACTTGAGATAACACTGAAGGATGAATTTGCTTCAATGTTGTAAATGAAGACATCAATGTGTGTGGTTATGACTAAAATATTTAAAAACAAAAGGATCAGAGATGCCAACAATGTCCCTGAAACCATTTTTTTTACTCTCCACTTCAGATGAAGAAAAATAGAGTTTGAAAAATTAGCTATCTTGAGAAAATAGAAGATGCTGAGACATGTAGCAAGCCAGATACTGAAATGATTGGTTACTGCCCAGAAAATATAAATTTGTCTCATAATTCTTCTAGTTATTATTATGTCTAGGTATTGTTCAGATACAAATACACCTACAGTTATTGAAAAAAGCAAAGCAACTCTGGAAATTGAAAGAGTAGTTAAGATCTGATCTATGAAACATATATTTCTCCACTTTAACCAGTCCATAATGTTCACCAAAACTGTGAATGCATTGCCTAAATTTCCCATTAGAAATTCCACACTTAAAGTAGTTAATAATATATAATGTAGGACACCATTCATTGTTTCCAAGATGATGTTCAGGATTCCACTATAGTACTAAATATTTCTGAATACATTCTTTTGATGTATGTCTAGCTGATTCTTGAGAATTTTTAACACAAAAATCAAATGTACTCGTGTGTACAATGTCAAAGAAATATCAAGATTTACTAATGAAATGGTTTATAATATTCTTCTCAAAAATCTTACACCTTGCAAAAAAACTCAGCTGATCTTCATCCAGATGCTTCATACCTTACACAAAATGATTGGAGTCTTCCATAGTTGATACTGAAGAAAGCAGAAATCTTATGTACTGTCATCAAAAGAAATAAATTTATTTTCACTGTTTTGATTGTCCAAATATTAAATTTTAATCATTTAATTTCTGACAAGAAAAATTATAAAATTCTAACTCACATAAAAAGCAAAGTATCTTAACTTCTATACAACAAAATTTTCCATTAAATATTTTAAAATGAAGCCAGTTAGGCACCTATACATACTTTCCAAAGTTCTTTCTACAAGCAAACAATTACATAATAATCTTACATAGTTAGTTATGCTTCAAATACTGGGACTGAAAAGATTAATAATTTTACTTTTTATACAATCATATATGCATCCATACATATCCATATACTAATATATGTTCATAAGTATGCATTTATTTAGATTGTAATCCCTTTCATTTCTGACATAAATAATTCAGGTTTATCATGTACTTAAAATTTATTGTGCATTTCGCTTATGATTAGTAATATGATAGGTGTTAGATGGTATAAAACTGCTTTCACTTTAATCAATGTAATAATGTAAATATTTTAAAGACTTGTGACTATCTTATTCAAACATGTATAATAATATATAGTAATTCCTATTTTGTTACAAAACAGACAATAAATTTACATGAATTAATTTGCACAAGAATCTTTTTCATTATCCATGTCTCCTACCTTTGTTAATGCATCTGATTCCTTCACCAGTATGAGCACTAGGCACTATTCATTTCTCTCTGGTTTGCAATGACATTTGCTCCTATATTGTCACTGTAGACATTGAGGCATATAAAGAACAATACATAACCCGGGAAGGAAAGGGAATGGAGCAATGGATCATAACATTCTTTAAATCAAATGGATAGTTAAAGAAGCAAGAACAGAAAACAGAAGTATCAAAATAAAAAGGCAGAAAAGCATGTGGCAAAACTTTAGTAAACTTGGTCTAGTGATGTACACTGGTATATGTGGCTCAGCACTGAAGGAAACTGGGCTAGTTGGTGAATTCCTGTATCAACATAACACTAACAAAAATGTTTAGATTGTAGGAAAAACTATAGGTTATTGCGTGTGAAAGATGGATTATAACTGGAAATTGGAGCAATAGTGAGCAAAGAAAGTGACAAAATTTCTAGAACAGAAACATTAACATACCTGAACACAGAAAGGTCCTCATGGGATGGCTCTTTCCCCATAACAAAAAGGCAGGAGAAGACAAAGAGAAATGCAAAGCACATTAAAGGTGGGGCTTTGTGGAGCAAATGCTAGTACAAGAGCTTCAAGGCCTTCTGGAAACATGACAAAGCTTGTATTCATGGGAGGCAGTAATACCAGCCCAGGAGCTTCCCTGAGCTCCTCTTCTCGACCTTCTACTCTGAAAAGGAAACATTTTAATTTCTACTGAAATAGCTGTAGCTGCTGGACTCTGTAAGCCAAGTTGCTTTTTTTCAGATGCAAAACTGCAAGTTTATTAATAGCAGCGAGATTGCTGTGAAAGTCTCTGACACAGTTGTAGGAACAAAGCCCAAACTCCTACTGAATTGATGTAAGGCACTCCTTCAAGAGAGGAGTAACCCATATTCAAGAGACACATCAGCAAAAACAGAGCTACAAAACAAGCATAGTCTCCCATCCCAGCATAGGTCACTCAGTAAAGGTTTAAATTGTGTGTTTATATATTCAGCAACTATTTGTGTGACACAGTACATGAATATTTTGATCATTATTCTGTGTGAGACCTCAAATATCTTGTTTTCTGTTTTCTTGGTGAATATCTTGTGTCATTAATGATATCCTTCCCTTTTTCAATGATAATAGAACATTGTGAGCATTAAGTCTAATTTTCTAAGTGGCCATCTAGTTACTGGATGGTGGCAGGAAAAATATCCACTTAAAGATTTTGTTCCATGCCTTCTATGAACTTAACAACATGCATTCTTGAAAAGAGTTTAGAAATGTTATGAGGAAAAAAACATACAAAAGTAACAACTGAGAAAGTATGCTGGTAGGCCTTCAGTATAGCTTAGTAAAAGAATATGTTTCAATCCTATATAAGACCCTGGGTTTAATCAACAACCATAAAAATAAAAAAGGAAAACATTCTTCTTACTAACTAGATTTTATGATATTAAGTGGCATTTTGCATATAAAAAAAGTAATAAGAGTTGTAATAATGTAATGATAGTAACATTATTCACAGTTGAAAAGTATATGAGATTTTATTAAAATCTTTTACATGGTTTTTAAAAATTACCATATTGTCACAAATGCCATCTACCTTGGTGTTACTGCATGCTGCAGTTAATACTTCTGACATTTTAATAATATACTAACATTTCACTTAAAATTGTACAATAGTCAGGCTTTGCTGTTAGATATGTTTCTGTTTGTATAAGTTTGCAACCACAAAGTGTAGCAAATGGGAACAGAACCAAAAATTCATGCTACACACATATTGCATAATGTGTTTATTTGTTGACCTCTTGACAGCCTTTGCACAATTTACTCATTAATTCATCCATTTTTTAACTCTGTAAAATAATTTGACAGCTATTTTGTTTTCATTTTTAGGTGCTAAGAATGAGTGTGAAGTGTCTACACTGAGGACAGTCACATGTGAAAAGCAGTTGTGTCCCTCATCTTGGTTTTTCCAATCAAATTGCTTTTATACTCACTCAACAGAACAGGGTCTTCTATGTTCACAACCAAAAAATCACAATCAAAACTTGTGAACAGAGATGTATTACAGTATGTACAGTCATGTGTGATAATACACACCCCACAGGGCAAAGACCATAGAGAATGTCAGATGTTTTATCTATCCCTCTGTTCCATTTCGTTGAGCTAGGATATCCCATTGTGCCTGGGACAGAGCTGGTGGCCAGTAAGCCTCAGTGATTCTCCAGTCTCCACTTCCCACCCCCCACAGCACTGGTGTTACAGACACACACCATCATGCCCTGTTTCTTATGAGTTCTGTGGATTTGAACTTAGATTCCCATGGTTGTGAAGATTCTCTTACCAGCTAAGTCATCTTCTCTGCCTCCCCTTCAATATATCTGCTTTATATGTGCCCTTGAATTGTGGATGTAGTCAGTTATTCCTTACAATTCTAGGACCAATGTCCAGCAAACAGCACCAATGTGTTAGTTTGTGAACTCAATCCTATCTTTCTACAAACATTAAATTCCCATAACTGTTCAAATTAACTTTTGTTCGTATATTCAGTGTCCCTCCTGTATACCAAAGGAATTCATAGTTGACTTTGAATTGAAACTGTACTCTTTTATGTTTGCACGCAAATAAGGACATATTCTGTTTCAGCATTTGAAAATGCTTTTGTTTAATTTCTCCATTTATTGTGTTAAACAACTTTAGTTTTCTGTTAGTAAAATCTTAGATTTAATAAGTAGATTATTCAGAGTGTTTTCATGGGAACCCAAGAAACTAATACTCTTTCAAGAGATAGTAACTATAAATAATGTTGTTTAATAACGTGCTCTTGTTTATTTATACAGAGGCACACACATGTGCCTCATAGGAGAATTATTGTCCTATCATCTCAGATGAGTTTCTCTTGTAGATAAATACATTCAAAGCACCTTTCATGTTCTTCAGGCTTTTTCAGCCTTTTATTAAGTCAAAATTTTTCTCATGTTTAGAGTTTTGGTAAAGCTACTGGTTTGAGTCCATTTAGTTTTAAAATAGTTAATTTTTAAAAAAAATAATCTGCAATTTAGAGGATTAATGTTTAAACTTTTCCTGTGATTTCAATATGTTCTTTTGAAAACTTGTTTCAAGCAAAAATATATGGAAGTAGGATATCTCTAATCCCAGTTAGATGATATCAGTTAATAGCAGAATCATTTCATTCCAAGATGCATGCGCCGGGCGGAAACTGGTGGGCAGACGCACGCGCTAGTCAGAGACCAGCGCGCAGATGTGGCAGATGTGGGATAGTCTGAGCATGAAACAGTGGAGCCCACACTGAGAGCAGATCACCCCACTACAATTAAATCAAGTAGGTTTCTTGGGACCTAACCTGCAGACTGGGTGGCCTTTTATTGGCGAGATCCACTAGCCTGTCCCTGAAGACACTCCTGGGTGGGGAGAGTGTTCTTGGCCCACGGTGGGTCACAGGAAACGGAGCAGGGGCATTCCCAGACCCCCTTGACGTCTCGGTTAGTCTGTGAGGGCTGGTCCCCTCTGCTGGGACTGCTCCTCCTCTGCTGCGACCTCTCTCTACCTGGCCCATTCCAGCTTGCTCTCAGGGGCCCCCTTCACTCTCCCTTTCTTACGCGGGGCTGCAGGGATCACCCACTTTAGCCTGTTTGGGCTCTGGGTCAGGAGCGCAGGACAGAGGGCAGTGGAGTTTCTCTGTTTTGGTGGCTGGCCCACAGAGTGGTAGGCCTTTTGTTGGCGAGATCCCTGGCGAACGGGGAGCATGGCCCTGTTCCTGAAGACCCTTCTGAGTGGTGAGAAGGATCTTGGCCTGCGGTGGGAGACAGGAAATGGAGAGAGGGCATCTTGTAAGTGAGGCCCATGGCCCAGCAGGGAAACCTGATCCTGCTTTAAAAGACCCATTAGATAGCATCGATAGGAGGAGATGGGCAGGCACCAAGGCAAGAATTCACCCAACAATCTGAAAAACAACATGAAAACACCAGAACCCAATGATCTTACATCAGAATGACTTGAACACCCTAACACAGAAGAAGTGGAAAAAATTGGCTTTATGAAAGCAATAGAGTCCCTTAAACAACATGTAAAAAATGCCCTTATAGAAATGGATGAAAAGTATAACAAAAAGTTTGATGAAATGAGTAAATAAGTGAATGATACCCTGGGAAACCAAGAAAAAATGATCAAACAAGTAATGGAAACAGTTCAAGAATTGAAAACTGAAATGGAAGCAAGGAAGAAAACACAAACTGAAGACCAGCTGGATATGGAAAATCTAGCTCAACGAACAGAGACTACAGAATCAAGCATAATCAATAGAAAACAAGAGATAGAAGAAAGAATCTCAGATTCTGAGGACACTATAGAGAAAATAAATGCACTGATCAAAGAAAACAGCAAAGTCAACAAATTCTCATCACAAAAAATTCAGGAATTATGGAACACAATAAAAAGACCAAACCTAAGAATAATAGGGATACAAGAAGGAGAAGAATCACAACTCAAAGGCACAGAAAATATTTTCAACAAAATTATGGAAGAAAACTTTCCCAACCTAAAGAAAGATGATCCTTTGAATATTCAAGAAGCATACATGATGGAGGAGTTAATTTCATTGGTTAAATAAAGAAACTGCCTTAGCCCTTTAATAGGACAGAAAATTAGGCAGGCGGAGTACACAGAACAGGATGCTGGGAGAAAGAAGCGGAGTCAGTGAGTCACCATGATTCTCCCACTCCAGACAGATGCAGTTTAAGATCTTTCCTGCTAAGCCAGCTCGTGGAGCTACACAAAATATTAGAAATGGGTTAGATCAATATGTAAGAGCTAGCCAATAAGAGACTGGAACTAATGGGCCAGGCAGTGTTTAAAAAAATACAGTTTCTCTGTAATTATTTTGGGGAATAAGCTAGCCGTGCGGGTGGCCAGGTGCCAGGAACGTAGCCCGCCGCTCCTAATACTACACATACAGAACACCAAACAAACTGGATCAAAGAAAAACATCCCCTCGCCATATAATAATCAAAACACAAAATATACAGATTAAAGAAAGAATATTAAGAACTGCAAAGGAAAAAGGGAAAGTAACTTATAAAGGTAAACCAATTACACCTGACTTCTCTATGGAAACCATGAAAGCCAGAAGGTCCTGGATAGATGTACTGCAGAAACTAAGAGACCATGGATGCAAACCCAAACTACTATACCCAGCCAAGCTATCGTTCACTATCAATGGAGAAAACAAGACATTCCAGGTTAAGAACAAATTTAAACAATACGTAGCCACAAATCCAGTCCTGCAGAAAGTAATAGAAGGAAAATCACAACCCAAAGAATCCAACATTGCTATCACTGCCTACAATAACTCAGGCATCTAGCGACACTTCACTAGCACAAGTCAAGAAGGGAGACACACAAACTCTACTACCAAAAACAATAAGAATAACTGGAGCAAACAACCACTGGTCATTAATATCACTTAATATTAATGGTCTCAATTCACCTATAAAAAGGCATAGGCTAAGAGATTGGATATGAAAACAGGATCCAACATTCTGCTGTTTGCAAGAAACACATCTCAACCACAAAGACAGGCATCTACTTAGAGTAAAGGGTTGGGAAAAGGTTTTTCAAGCAAATGGTCCTAAAAAAAAGCAGATGTGGCCATAATAATTTCTAACAAAACAGACTTCAAACTAAAATCAATCAGCAGAAATCGAGATGGACACTTTATAGTCATAACAAGAACAATTGATTAGGATGAAGTCTCAATCCTGAATATCTACGCTCCTAATATAAAACCACCCACGTATGTAAAAGAAATATTACTAGAATTTAAGGCAGGCATCAAACCACACACAATAGTAGTAGGAGACTTCAACACACCTCTCTCACCAATGGACAGGTCAATCAGACAGAAACCTAATAGAGAATTAAGAGAATTGTTGGAGGTAATGAAGCAAATGGACTTAACAGACATCTATAGAACACTCCACCCAAATAGGAAAGAATATACCTTCTTCTCTGCAGCTCATGGAACCTTCTCGAAAATTGACCACATACTCGGAAACAAAGGAAACCTCCACAGATACAAATAAATATCAGTGTCCACCTGTGTCTTATCAGATCACCACAGATTAAAGTTAGGAGGCAACAACAATGCTACCCCCAGAAAGCCAACAAACTCATGGAAACTGAACAGTCAACTACTGAACCACACCTGGGTCAAGGAAGAAATTAAGAAAGAAATTAAAGTCTTCCTGGAATTTCATGAAAATAAAGAGAGAAGATACTCAAAACTATGGGGCACGATGAAAGCAGTGCTAAGTGGAAAGTTCATAGCACTAAGTGCCCACTTAAAGAAAACGGAGAAAGCATACATTGGGGACTTAACAGCACACCTGAAAGCTCTAGAAAAAAAAGAAGCAGATGTGCCCAGGAGGAGTAGAAGTTTGGAAATAATCAAACTGAGGGCAGAAATCAACAAAATAGAAACACAGAAAACAGTCCATAGAATCAATAAAACAAAAAGTTGGTTCTTGGAGAAAATCAACAAGATCGACAAACCCCTATCCAAATAAATAAGAGAACATGCAAATAAATAAGATCAGAAATGAAAAGGGGGACATAACCACAGACACAGAGGAAATTCAGAGAATCATTAGATCTTATTACAAAAGGCTATATGCCACAAAACTGGAAAAAGCAAAAGAAATGGACATTTTTTAGATAAGTACCATATACCAAAGCTAAACCAAGAACAGGTGAACGAATTAAATAGACCTGTTAGTTGTGAAGAATTAGAAATTGTTATAAAAAATCTCCCTTCCAAAAAAAGTCCAGGACCAGATGGTTTCAATGCAGAATTCTACCAGAACTTCCAAGAAGAGTTAATACCTATACTCCTTAACGTATTTCACAATATAGAAACAGAAGAGTCATTGCCTAATTCCTTTTATGAAGCTACAGTTACCCTGATACCAAAACCACACAAAGACCCAACCAAGAAAGAGAATTACAGGCCTATCTCATTCATGAACATAGACGCAAAAATTCTCAATAAAATACTGGCAAACCGAATCAAAGAACACATCAGAAAAATTATCCATTATGATCAAGTAGGCTTCATCCCGGAGATGCAGGGCTGGTTCAACATACGCAAAACTATCAATGTAATCCACCATATAAATAAACTGAAAGAAAACAACCATATGATCATTTCATTAGATGCTGGAAAAGCATTCAACAAAATTCAACACCCCTTTATGATAAAGGTCTTGGAGATTAGGGATAAAATGATCATACCTAAATATAATAAAAGCTATCTACAGCAAGCCAATAGCCAACATTAAATTAAACGGAGAAAAACTCAAAACCATCCCACTAAAATCAGGAAGACGACAAGGATGTCCACTCTCTCCATACCTCTTCAATATAGTGCTTAAAGTTCTAGCAATAGCAGTAAGACAACATAAGGGGATCAAGGGGATTCAAATTGGAAAGGAAGAAGTTAAGCTTTCGTTATTTGCAGATGATATGATAGTATAATAAGCGACCCCAAATATTCTACCAAAGAACTCCTACAGCTGATAAACACCTTTGGGAATGTGGCAGGATACAAGATCAACTCCAAAAAATCAGTTGCCTTCCTATACACTAAGGATAAGGAAGCAGAGAGGGAAATCAGAGAAGCATCACCTTTCACGATAGCCACAAATAGCATAAAATATCTTGGGGTAACTCTACCAAGGACGTGAAAGATCTATTTGACAAGAACTTTAAGTCTTTGAAGAAAGAAATCAATGAGGACACCGGAAAATGGAAGGATCTCCCTTGCTCTTGGATTGGGAGGATCAACATAGTAAAAATGGCAATTCTACCAAAAGCAATCTATAGATTCAACGCAATCCCCATCAAAATCCCATCAAAATTCTTCACAGATCTGGAAAAGACAATAATCAACTTTATATGGAAAAACAAAAAACCCAGGATAGCCAAAACAATCTTATAAAATAAAAGATTGTTGGGAGGCATTACCATCCCTGACTTCAAACTCTATTACAGAGCTTCAGTATTGAAAACAGCTTGGTACTGGCATAGAAACAGAGAAGTCGACCAATGGAATTGAATAGAAGACCCTAGCTTTAATCCACAAACCTATGAACACCGGATTTTTGATAAAGGAGCTAAAAGTATACAATGGAAAAAAGAGAGCATCTTTAGCAAATGGTGCTGGCAAAACTGGATGTCAGCCTGTAGAAGAATGAAAATAGATCCATATCTATCACCATGCTCAAAACTCAAGTATAAATGGATTAAAGACCTCAATATCAGTCGGAACACACTGAACCTGATAGAAGACAAAGTGGGAAGTACTCTACAACACCTGGGCACAGGAGAACACTTCCTACGTACAACCCCAGCAGCACAGACATTAAGGGCATCATTGAATAAATGGGACCTCCTGAGACTGAGAAGCTTCTGTAAAGCAAAGGACACTGTCACTAAGACAAAAAGGCAACCCACTGACTGGGAGAAGATCTTCACCAACCCCGCAACAGACAAAGGTCTGATCTCCAAAATATATAGAGAACTCAAGAAAGTAGACCATAAAGGGCTAATCAACCCAATTAAAAAATGGGGCACTGCGCTGAACAGAGAATTCTCCACAGAAGAAGTGCGAATGGCCAAAAGACATTTAAGGTCATGCTCAACTTCCTTGGCGATCAGGGAAATGCAAATCAAGACAACTTTAAGATACCATCTTACACCTGTCAGAATGGCTAAAATAAAAAACACCAATGATAGCCTTTGCTGGAGAGGTTGTGGAGAAAGGGGTACACTCATCCATTGCTGGTGGGAATGCAAACTTGTGCAACCAATTTGGAAAACAGTATCGCGGTTTCTCAGGAATTTCGGGATCCACCTACCCTTGGACCCAGCAATACCACTCTTGGGAATATACCCAAGAAATGCCCTATCATACAACAAAAGTATATGCTCAACTATGTTCATAGCAGCATTGTTTGTAATAGCCAGAACCTGGAAACAACCTAGATGCCCTTCAATGGAAGAATGGATGAAGAAAGTATGGAATATATACATATTAGAGTATTAATCAGCAGTAAAAAACGATGACTTTTTGAATTTTGCAGGCAAATGGACGGAAATAGAAAACACTATACTGAGTGAGGTGAGCCAGACCCAAAAAGAGGAACATGGGATGTACTCACTCATATTTGGTTTCTAGCCATGAATAGGGGACGTTGAGCCTATTATGCGTGATCCTAGAGAAGCTAATTAAGAAGGTGAACCCTAAGAAAAACATTTAGGCGATGAAAGGAGACAGAGACAAAGACCCACATTGGAGCACCGGACTGAAATCTCAAGGTCCAAATCAAGAGCAGGAGACAGAGCATGAGCAAGGAACTCAGGACCGCAACGGGTGCACCCACACACTGAGACAATGGGGATGTTCTATCAGGAACTCACCAAGGCCAGCTAGCCTGGGTCTGAAAAAGCATGGGATAAAACCAGACTTGCTGAACATAATGAACAATGAGGACTACTGAGAACTCAAGAACAATGGCAATGGGCTTTTGATTCTACTGCACGTACTGGCTTTGTGGGAGCCTAAGCAGTTTGGATGCTTACCTTTCTAGACCTGGATGGAGGAGGATGGTCCTTGGACTTCCCACAGGGCAGGGAACCCGGATTACTCTTAGGGATGATGAGGGAGGGGAACTTGATGGGGGAGGGGGAGGGAAATGGGAGGTGGTGGCAGGGAGAAGGCAGAAATCTTTAATAAATAAATAAATAAAAATAAAAAAAGAAAAATTATGCATTATGATCAAGTAGGCTTCATCCCAGAGATGCAGGGCTGGTTCAACATACCTATCTATGCTATGATCAACATAGCAAATCTATCAATGTAATCCACCATATAAATAAACTGAAAGAAAAAACCATATGATCATTTCATTAGATGCTGAAAAAGCATTCGACAAAATTCAACACCCCTTTATGAAAAAGGTCTTGGAGAGATTAGGGATACAAGGGTCATACCTAAATATAATAAAAGCTATTTGCAGCAAGCCAACAGCTAACATTAAATTGAATGGAGAAAAACTCAAAGCCATCCCATTAAGATCAGGAACACGACAAGGCTGTCGACTCTCTCCATATCTCTTCAATATAGTGCTGGAAGTTCTAGCAATAGCAATAAGACAACATAAGGGGAATCAAGGGGATTTGTATTGGAAAGTAAGAAGTTAAGCTTTCGTTATTTGCAGATGATATGATAGTATACATAAGCGACCCCAAAAATTCTACCAAAGAACTCCTACAGCTGATAAATACCTTTAGTAATGTGGCAGGATACAAGATCAACTCCAAAAATTCAGTTGCCTTCCTATACACTAAAGATAAGGAAGCAGAGAGGGAAATCAGAGAAGCATCACCTTTCATGATAGCCACAAATAACATAAAATATCTTGGGGTAACTCTGACCAAGAAAGTGAAAGATCTATTTGACAAGAACTTTAAGTCTTTAAAGAAAGAAATTGAAGAGGACACCGGAAAATGGAAGGATCTCCCTTGCTCTTGGATTGGGAGGATCAACATAGTAAAAATGGCAATTCTACCAAAAGCAATCTGTAGATTCAATGCAATCCCCATCAAAATCCCATCAAAGTTTTTCACAGATCTGGAGAAGACAATAATCAACTTTATATGGAAAAACAAAAAACCCAGGATAGTCAAAACAATCTTATACAATAAAAGACTGTCTGGAGGTATTACCATCCCTGACTTCAAACTCTATTACAGAGCTACAGTATTGAATACAGCTTGGTACTGGCATAAAAACAGAGATGTCGACCAATGGAATCGAATAGAAGACCCTGACTTTAACCCACAAACCTATGAACACCTGATTTTAGACAAAAGAGTAAAAGTATACAATGGAAAAAAGAGAGCATCTTCAACAAATTGTGCTGGCAAAACTGGATGTCAATCTGCAGAAGAATGAAAATAGATCCATATCTATCACCATGCACAAAACTCAAGTCTAAATGGATTAAAGACCTCAATATCAGTCTGAACACACTGAACCTCATAGAAGAGAAAGTGGGAAGTACTTTACAACACATGGGCACAGGAGACCACTTCCTACGTATAACCCCAGCACCACAGACATTAAGGGCATCATTGAATAAATGGGACCTCCTGAGACTGAGAAGCTTCTGTAAAGCAAAGGACACTGTCACTAAGACAAAAAGGGAACCCATTGACTGGGAGAAGATCTTCACCAACCCTGCAACTGACAAAGGTCTGGTCTCTAAAATATATAAAGAACTCAAGAAACTAGACTGTAAAAGGCTAATCAACCCAATTATAAAATGGGGCACTGAACTGAACAGAGAATTCTCAACAGAAGAAGTTCAAATGGCCAAAAACACTTAAGGTCATGGTCAACTTCCTTAGCGATCAGGGAAATGCAAATCAAGACAACTTTAAGATACCATCTTACACCTGTCAGGATGGCTAAAATAAAAAACACCAATGATAGCCTTTGCTGGAGAGGTTGTGGAGAAAGGGGAATTCAAACTTGTGCAACCACTTTGGAAAGCAGTGTGGCGGTTTCTCAGGAAATTCAGGATCAACCTACCTCTGGACCCAGCAATACCACTCTTGGGAATATAACCAAGAGATGCCTTATACAACAAAAGTATATGCTCAACTATGTTCATAGCAGCATTGTTTGTAATAGCCAGAACCGGGAAACAACCTAGATGCCCTTCAATGGAAGAATGGATAAAGAAAGTATGGAATATATACATATTAGAGTACTGCTCAGCAGTAAAAAACAATGACTTCTTGAATTTTGCATGCAAATGGATGGAAATAGAAAATACTATCCTGAGTGAGGTAAGCCAGACCCAAAAAGAGGAACATGGGATGTACTCACTCATATTTGGTTTCTAGCCATAAACAAAGGACGTTGAGCCTAGAATTTGTGATCCTAGAGAAGCTAAATAAGAAGGTGAACCCAAAGAAAAACATTTAGGCATCCTCCTGAACAGTAACCTTCATCAGGCGATGTAAGGAGACAGATACAAAGACCCACATTGGAGCACCGGACTGAAATCTCAAGGTCCAAATCAGGAGCAGAAGGAGAGAGAACATGAGCAAGGAACTCAGGATCGTGAGGGGGGCACCCACACTCTGAGACAATGGGGATGTTCTATCGGGAACTCACCAAGGCCAGCTGGCCTGGGTCAGAAAAAGCATGGGATAAAACTGGACTCGCTTAACATAGCAGACAATGAGGACTACTGAGAACTCAAGAATAATGGCAATGGGTTTTTGATCCTACTGCACATACTGGCTTTGTGGGAGCCTAGACAGTTTGGATACTCCTCTTACTAGACCGGGATGGAGGTGGATGGTCTTTGGACTTCCCACAGGGCAGGGAACCCTGATTGCTCTTAGGGTTGATGAGGGAGGGGGACTTTATTGGGTGAGGGAAATGGGAGGTGGTGGTGGGGAGGAGGTAGAAATCTTTAATAAATAAATAAATAAAAAGAATCATTCCATTCCTCCTACAGATAGAAAATGAGCTCTTAAATTAGAAAACCTGCTTTCCCTAGGAAGCTGGTAACTTGACCTTTCTGTGCAGCTTGTTGGTGAAGGCTACTTGTTTACCTCCCAGAATCTATATTGAAAACAACACTGCGTGTTCTATTAGCTCATTCTTCTTATTGCCTAGCTCTTTTATCTTAAATTATGCAATTTCTAGTAATCTGTGTATCACCACATGTTTGTAGCCTATTGATAATATTCTTTCCAGCATCTGCCATCTGTCTTCTGAAGCACCTACATGGCTTCTCTTTGACTCTGCCTACTTTCTCCTCTTCTCTCTGCTTGGAATTCCAACCTTACACTATTCTATTTCTTTTTTTCGAGACAGAGTTTCTCTGTGGCTTTGGAGCCTGTCCTAGAACTAACTCTTGTAGACCAGGCTGGTCTTGAACTCACAGAGATCTGCCTGCCTCTGACTCCCAAGTGCTGAAATTAAAGGCATGTGCCATCAGTGCCTGGTATTGAACCTTACATCATTCTGCAATGCAATAGACCCACACAGATTCTTTATTAACCAACTGTGTTTACAGAATACAGAGGGGAATCTGCTATTGGAAAATGGTCTTGTACCCTTAAAGACTTGTCACTTGTATTGCTTTAACACAATACCAATTGACCAATAGCCAGACAATAAAAATAAACAAGGAAACCAGAACAGGAGAATTCCAGGAAATGGAAAGTCTCAGTCTGAAATCATCAACCAGACACAGAGGAAGCAAGACGTAATTACCTAACTGATAAAAATTACCAAGCCATGTGGCTAACACAGACAAAAATATTATGGGTAGAGAAGGAGCTGCAGGCTGCATTCCTGCCACCCAGCTCCTGGCCACCTGGCTAGCTTATGCCCCAAAATAACAACACACAAACTGTATTCATATAAACACTGCTTGGTCCATTAGCTCTAGGCCGATCACCCATCTCTAATAATCTGTATAGCATCAGTCTTAAGGGGAATGATTCAGCATGTCTGACCTGGTGGCATGCTTCATTGCATCTGCCCCAGAGAGGAGAGGAAATGGCATCTGAGCTCACTTCCTCTTCCTCCCAGAATTCTGTTCTCTTTACTCCACCCACCTCAAAGCTGGTCGATCAAATGGGCCAAGGCAGTTTCTTTATTAGCCAATGACCTTCCTCCATCATATGGGTAATGTATGTTGTAAGAATTAGTTAATAAGAGAGTCTGAGCTAATAGGCCAACCAGTTTATAATTAATGTAGGCTTCTATGAGTTTCTTTGGGACTGAATGACTGTGGGACTGGACAGAACAGAAATTTCTATCAATAAATGGTGCCCATATGAACAACTACATCCACATAAAACCTGAGAGGTCTTGGGAAGTAATTCTGGACACTAAAGAAAAGCTTCTTGGTACCAGCATTTTCCCAGGTGAGTTTTGTTTGCTAGAGTCAAATGTGTCTCATTTAAGAGAGGCTTCCTTGATGTGGGAAGGTCATTGTTTAATTAATAAAGAAACTGCTTGGCCTCATAGGTTAGAACATAGGTGGGTGGAGTAAACAGAACAGAATGCTGGGAGGAAGAGGAAGTGAGGTAAGATGCCAATGCTGCTCCTCTCCAGGGCAGATGCAATGAAGCAAGCTGCCAGGTCAGACATGCTGAATCTTTCCCGGAAAGACTGGGGCTACACAGATTATTAGAGATGGGTTGATCGGAATATGCGAATTAGTCAGTAAGGGCTAGAGCTAATGGGACAAGCAGTGTTTAAAAGAATACAGTTTGTGTGTTGTTATTTTGGGGCATAAGCTAGCCAGGCAACCAGGAGCTGGGGCAGCAGGAATGCAGCCCACAGCTCCTTCTATACTTCCTGACTAAGCTTTAGCTTAAAAAGTCCTTGAAGCACTTTTAAGAGTCCCCACTACCAAATATTTAAAAGGTGTGAATGAGTAGACAACAGCATGCTTCTTGGTGGTGTCAGAAACTTTGAAACTACACAGAGTTTCAATAAACATGACACCTACCAGTACATTTACCATGAAAATAAACTCTTAGAAGTTAAGGAATGGGGTAGATCTAGTCATCAAAACTAAAGCTTTAATCCTACCCATACTGCTTAGCAAATTAAAGAATCATGTGGTCAGAAAAAGAGAGATTTATAGTAATGATAGATTCAGACAAAGAAAACCATTAAATGGTGTATAGTGTGTTTAAAAATATGTGTAGGCTTGGGAAACAAGATAAAAAGAATAAAGTCTTTTAAAAAAGAATAGTTGGGTGTGGTTGCTGCACACTTAATCCCATGATTTGGCAGGAGAGGCAGGCAAATCTCTGTGAGTTCAAGAACAGACTGGTCTACAAAGTGAGTTCCAGGACAGCCAAAGATAGACAGAGAAACCCTGTCTCATAAAACCAAAACATAAAAATAAAAGAAATAGAGTTCAAAATTAAGCCACATAAAGTTGGAAAATGGAAAGAGAATATGGATACTGTGTGTTATTGTGCTACCTTTGCATTGCTTGATGGCTGAGAAAGGAACAACAGCTGCTAAACGACATTTGATTATAAATTCTGCAGGATTAATACAACATACATATTTTTGAAAATGCCTTGACTTCAAAATTTAAGTCAAAACATATGTTACTTTGTAAAAGAGGCTTTGTTTTTGTTTCCACAGTAAATGAGAGGCTGTGGATTCATTCTGGGTTAAGAAAAATCAGGTTCAACAAAGGTAGACACTCTAAAAAAAATCTCTGATATTAGCGGGTGGTCCAGATTATCCAACATTTCAGAGGACCTATATTGGCGTTTCCTCTGAATTCTACATCCAGAACAGACTCAAGACTGCTTGTTGAATGATCAAGTCTCACAGAATATTTCAGTCAGGACTAGACCATATTTCTAAATTTACTTTAGGTCACCATAATATTATCAGTTCCTAATCAGCAGGAAGTAGCCTAGAAAACTACACACACATTCTCAAGAAATGGATTACGGTTGGTTGTCTTTTTTCAGAATGTTGGTTACAAGTTATTATTAATAATGGTCAAGAAGAAAGATAAACAAAAGATTAGATTCAGAGTTCTTATTTGAAAAAAAGGAGGGCAAATGCTGTGGGACAATTGTTCTGTACCATGTAAAGACTTGTCATTTGTATTGCTTTAATAAAATGTTGATTGGGAGGCAGTGAACCCCACTGGAGCAGGTCTGAGCCAGCATCTTGGCCTGGAGTGGACCTAAATCAACAAATTCTACAGAAGTAGGACTGAGCCTGCTACCTAGGCCACGATAGACCTGAGGCAGCAAACTGGGCTGGAGCAGACCTGGGATAGTGAACTCCACGGGAGTAGGAGCAGATCCAGGCCAGGGACATTTGAGGAGGCAGAACTGAGCCAGCAACGTGGGGTTGAGCAGAACTGAGTCATCAAAATCCACAGGAGTAGGTACAGGGGACCAACCTCTGAATCAGTGGGCCAGAGCCACAGACCTCTGTGGGTCCAGTAGAGTCTGGGATCTTTGAAGGAGTAGACCTGAGTCAGGATCCCTGTGGGTCCAAGTGAGTCTGAGACCTCCAATGAACTAGACCTGAGCCAGGACCTCTGTAGGTCTGAGCATGAATCTGGGACCTCTGTGGGAGTAAGGAAGAACCAGAGACCTTTCCGGGTCCAGGCATGAGTTTGGGACCTCTGAGGGAGTATACCTGAGCTACAAACTCTGAAAGTCCAGGTACACCCAAGTCTGGGACTTCCAAGGGAGTAGATTGGAGCCAGAGAACTTTGTAGGGCCAACCCCAAGACAGGGACCTCTACAGGAGTTGATCCAGACCAGTGACATTTACAGAAATATGTCTGAGCTAGCAACCAAAGCAGAGCAGGTCTGAGACAGCCAACTCCATGGGAGTTGAGCAAACCCTGGGAGCACTGAGAGACCTCCAAAACCACAAAATAACCAACAAGGCAACTGGAATCTTGGGACTGACAGCACCACGAGGAGAAAACATCTGAGCCTTAGATTCAGTGCCACCTGGAAGATTAACCACCAAGTCACAGACTGCCCAAACTATACTAATAGAAGGAAAAGATGGGTAGACAAGGTATGAACACATGTAACACCAAAAAGAGCAACATGATAACAGTAAAATCTAGTGAACCTACAACAGCAAGACGTGAACAGTCACATGTAAATGAAACAGAAATTAACTAAAAAATAACTTAAAGAGAATGTTTGAGACCCTTATAGAGGAAATGAGAAATTACCTCAGAGAAATGGTGGAAAAGACAAACAAAAATGGAAGATATCAACAAATCTCTTAAAGAAAGCCAAGAAAATGTAATCAAACATATGAAAGAAACTATTCAAGACTTGAAAACTGAAATAAAGACAGTGAAGAAAATATAATCCCAGGAAATTATACAAACAGAAATCATGACAAAATGATCGAGAACCACAAATGCAAGCATGAACAGCAGAATATAAAAGATGGAAGAGAGAATATCAAGTGTTGAAGATACAATAGAGGAAAAAACTCATCAGCCAAAGAAAACATTAAATCTAACAAAAGTTTAACACAAAATATCAAGGAAATATGGGACCCCATGAAAAGACCAAACATAAGAATAATATGTATAGGAGAAGGGGAAGTCCAACTCAAAAGCATAGAAAATATAGTTAAAAACATCATAGAAGACAACTTTCCCAAACTAAAAAATGATATGCCCATGAAGATACGAGAAGCTTACTGAATGCCAAATAAACTAGAACAAAAAAAGTTCTCTCACCACATAATAATCAAAACAGTAAATATACATAAAAAAGAAAGAATATTAAGAATATTAAAAGCTAAAAAGGAAAAGGCCAAGTAACATATAAAGGCAGACCTATCAGAATTCACCTGACTTCTCCAAGGAGACAATGAAAGTCAAAAGGTCCTGGTCAAGTATTATGCTGATATTAAGAGACCACAGATGTCAGACCAGATTACTATACACAGCAAAACTTCCAATCATCATAGAAGGACAAAACAAGATATTCAATGACACAAACAAATTTAACCAATATCTACCCACAAACCCAGCTGTACACAAAGTACTAGAAGGAAAACTCCAGCCCAGGGAAGTTGGCTGCATCAACAAAAACACAGACAATTGATCTCACAGCAGCAAATCCCCAAAATGGGGAAAACACACAAAAATAACATCACCAATGATGAAAGCTAAATTAACAGGAGATAGCAATCACTGGTCATTACAATCCCTTAATACAAATAGATTCAACTCACCTATAAAAAGATACAGGCTAACAGATTGGATACAAAAACAGAATCTATCCTTCTGCTGCATACAAGAAACACAACTCAACCTCAAAGACAGACATAACCTAAGAGTAAAGGGTTTGAAAAAAATTTCCAATCAAATGAACCTAATAAACAATCTGGTGTAGCTATCCTAATATCAGGCAAAACAGAATCCAACCTAAAATCAATCAAAAAAAGACAAAGCTATACAACTGAAAACAGACTGATATTCACATAAAAACAGACTGGAGGACTTATGGAACTGAATCAAAGACCCCAATATTAATACAGATATCTTCAAACACCTAACTTTTGACAAAAAGAGCAAAAAATATCAAATTGAAAAAAGAGAATATTTAACAAATGACTTGTAGAAGTAGGAACTGCTAATTTCATGTCTGTCACAGGAAAAATTCCATCAAGAGGAAATCTCAATACTGAACATCTATGCCCCAAATCAGAGAAACATTGTCCTTCACAATAGCCACAAATAGCATAAAATATTCAGATTAATTCTAACCAAACAAATGGAAGACCTGTTTGACAAGAACTTTAAATCTTTGTAGAAAAAAACTGAAGAAGTCACCAGAAAATGTAATGAACTTCCATGCTCATGGGTAGGTAGAATTAACATAATAAAAATGACAATCTTACCAAAAGCAATCTACAGATTCAATGCAATGCCCAGCAAAATTCCAGCAAAATTCTTCACAGACCTTGAAAGAGTAGTACTCAACTTTACATGGAAAAATAAAACCAAAACAAAACAACAACAAAAAAAACATAGACAAAACAATCCTGTACAGTAAAGAAACTTTTGTAGACATCACAGTCCCTGACTTCAAACTCTACTACAGAGCTAGTGTACTAAAAATAGACTGATATTGGCATAAAAACAGACAGGAGGACCAATGGAACTGAATCAAAGACACCAATATTAATCCACATACCTCTAAACATCTAATTTCAACAAAAAAGCAAACAATATCAAATTGAAAAAAGAGCATATTTAACAAATGGCCTGTAGAAGCAAGTACTGCTTATTCATCCCAGCCACCCAGGTCTGAAATAATCACACTGAAACTATATTAATTAAATCACTACTTGGCCCATTAGCTCTAGATTTTTATTGGATAACTCCTACATCTTAATTTAGCCCATTTTTATTAACCTATATTTCACCACAAGGTTGTGTCCTACAAGCAAAGTTTCAGCACATAAACCTCTGACCACGGAACCATATCAACCCTCACTCCACTTTCTTCCTCCCAGGATTCAGTTCCATCTTCTCTGCCTACTAAAGTTCTACCCTATCAACAGGCCAGGTCAGTTTCTTTATTCATTAACCAAGAAAAGAAGTACACAGACATAAGGACCTCCCACACCTATGGTCCTGGCATAACTGAATATCAACATGTAGAAGAATAAAAATAGATCCATATCTATCATCATCCACAAAACTCAACTTCAAGGGGAACAAAGACTTCAACATAAAGCCAGCCATATTGAACCTCATAGAAGAAAAAAAGGGAAGTACACTTGAACACATTGGCACAAGAGACCACTTCCTAAATATAACCCCAGTAGCACAGACACTAGAGGAAACAATTAATAACTGGGACATTCTGCAACTGAAAAACTTCTGTAAAGAAAAGGACACAATCAACAATACAAAATGACAGCCGACTAGTAGGCACTGGATGTTTTTAGTTTTCCAGGTGAGGCACATTCTCCACAGTAACTGGGAATCACTGGACCACATTCATCATGGAGCCCTGCGAGAGGCCCCTCATTGTGCTTCCTGAGCTATCGGGTTGCCTTGTCTATCTTTTGTTGACCTACATTCATTGGCCCAATGTCGGCCTTTGCCACACCTCCTACTTATACCTGAAGGCTGAGTCCTCCTATCCTTTCCAATCTGTTGTAATAAGAGCGGCAGGGCTGCATCCCCGGCACCCAGCTGCCCGCATGGCTTTACCCAAAATAATTACATGGAAACTGTATTCTTTTAATCACTGCCTGGCCCATTGGTTCCAGCCTCTTATTGGCTAGCTCTTACATATTGATCTAACCCATTTCTAATATTCTGTGTAGCATCATGAGCTGGCTTACCAGGAAAGATCTTAACCTGCGTCTGTCTGGAGTGGGAGAATCATGGCGACTCACTGACTCGGCTTCTTTCTCCCAGCATTCTGTTCTGTTTACTCCGCCTACCTAATTTTTGTCCTATTAAAGGAGCCAAGGCAGTTTCTTTATTACTTAACCAATGAAACAACAGATAGAAAGATGACCCACCTCCATCACCAATCTAGAGGAGTCATTATTCCTAGGAATTCCATGTCTACAGCCCCTTCTCAGATGGCAATGTTATCTGCAATTATATAACTTTCAACTTTATTGATTTATTAATGACCTGTTATGAGATCTGGTAAATTGTTTTAGGTGTAATAATCTTTATTGTCCTTCAGTTATCATTCATTGTTGCAGAGTCACAACTAGTGGTGCAACCTGGTACCAGAAACAGTCCTGAGTCACTTAGCTTTACCCACTGTGATGTTGGTTAAATACTGAGAAATATGCTTTACTTGACAAATTAAGAACAATTAAATCAATTACATATGCAGAGCAAGAAGCCCAAAACTCAGGAGCCAGGATACAAACCAGAAGATGCGTGGAAGCTGCACAAGTCACCATGAGACAGAGAATGCTCCAAGAAATGCAGCAGTGGGGGGAGTTGTGCACAAACTTGGGAAATTTCCAAGTCATTGCATGCAGTTAACTTCACTGTGGTGGGGGTTTAACAAATAACCACTTATGTAAAAGCAAGACAGGCAAGTAGGGGTGGGAGACTTTCTGGACTGTGGACCAGATGGGCCTTTAGGACATCCACCCAGTAGATGTGGAGTCCAAATCCATGTGGGCACCAGATGATGAAGGACACTAAAAAAGAAATCCCACAATAATCAGAAATGAGTGTAATAAAAGATTATTTAGGGTTAGACTCACAAATCAAATCATTTGCTCAAACAGGGAACAGCAACTGATTCCAGAAGCCAGAAAACAGAAAGAGAAAGGCTGGATGGACACTTTACATCAGCATATATAGCATATGAGGCCATTCCCAAGTGGGCAGGTAACTTAAAGGCTACTGACTACAGGAATTCCTACAGCACCTGCCCTGTACTCAGATTGATGAATATCTTAAATGTCACCATAGAACCTTCATCCAGCAACTGACAAAAACAAAGACAGAGACCTGCCCTGGAGCACCGGGCTAAGTTCCCAAAGTCCAGTTGAAGAGTGGGAGAAGTGAGAACATGAGCAAAGAGGTCAAGACCATGATGGGGTCATGCATTGAAATAGTCCACCTGAGCTAATGAAAGCTCACAAACTCCAGACTGACAGGGAAGGAATAAGCATAGGACCAAACTAGACCCTTTGGATGTGGGTGACAGTTGTATGGCTGGGGCAGACTGTGAGGTCACTGTCAGTGATATAGATATGAATAATTTGCACTGGTGTGGATTTTAAGGTCAATTTTGTTTATATGTATATGTAGTTCTGCTCTTTATTAAGGTATTGTGATTGTGTAGTTCATTTTAAAAATGTAATTTATAATTAGGAAATATAGGTTGTTATTTGATAATTATCAATAATAATCAAGCTTATAGCCATGTTAGTTAGATTTTCTAGATATATAGAGATAAATCAGCTAGATAGGCATTTTCATATCTTTCAAAGACTGCAGAATATGGCATTTTAAATGTTTTAATAACTTAGAGCTTTTCAATTCTAGAGACAGTTCAAGGAGTAAGAATTCTATCACTAGAGACATATTTTTCTCCCAGTAATACCCAAAACATTTTCAAATGCTATAAAGACATTGACAAATTTTCCAAAACCAAATATTCTCACACTAACTGGGTGAAAAGCATGCTCAATAGTAACTAAGCCTGTGTTACTGGTTATGATTAATAATCTCCTAACAAAAAGTTCTAGCAATATTGTTTCTGGGTGGACAATGAAGTCCTATTTCCTTTTTGTTCATTTTTTTCATTTACCTTTGAGAGTTTAATGTATTTGTATCATTTCTTTGTCCATTTCCTCTGTCTGAATTCTCCGATATGTAACATTATCCACGTTGGGTGCCATTCTGTAACATGAAGGCCTGCTCATTGGGGTTTCTGAACTGCCCAGTTCCCATAGCCATTAAGCCCCAAAGAAATCACACAGAGGTCTCCATAAGTTATAAAACTGTTTGGTCCATTAGCTCAGGCTTCATGTTAGCTCTTATAACTTATGTTAGCCCATTATTCTAGTCTATCTTAGCCACATGGCTCAGTACCTTTTTCAGTGGGGTAGGTCACATCTTGCTTCTGAGGTCTGAGCAGGACTGGGGGAAGAGCTTCATTCTTCCCAGAATACTCCTGTTTCATTGTCCTGCCTCTAATTCCTCTCTGGTTGTCTCGCCAATATCTATTGGCCAATCAAAGTTTATTTAAAATGTAATAGACAGGATACAGACAATTCTCCCACACCATGTATCTCTCCTTTCTCTCTTTCAAATTCATGTCCTTGTTTTCATAATTTTTACACACACATACACACAAAACTTTCAGTCCAAATGATTTTCTACTGTCTTGTACATTCTGTGGACCTTGTTAAGGAGGAATACAACATTAACTAGGACAAACCCTTAGTTCAATGCTAGTTTCATGTAAATAAACACTACTATCCCTAAATAACATGAATGATGCACTGTATGTCCTCACCACAAGTTCCAGAATTCAACCTCTGGTCCTGAAGGCAAAGCTGAATTCCGATTTACTAACATGCAAATGACAGCATAGTCTTTTTCACTTTTTGCAAACATTTTCCTTTGTCTAGCCTCTTTGAAATTTGAGTTCATGAAGTATGAATGTTATTTGGCAAAGCTTTAAAAGTTTTAAAGTTACAAAGTATTTTTTTAATAAAAAAGAAAGATGAATGCAAGGATAGGTGAACTTCAGTCCTCAGGTGATATCATGAATGGTCCTTTAACATCAGGAATTTGTTTCAGCAGATAAATTGGATTCATGTGTTAGTTTTTTCTTTCTAATGTGTCTTGTTGTCTATAGAATCTCCTTGGAAAAGCACTCTTCTCCACAATTATCTGCTGGTAATTAATGTCTTATAGCATCATTGTATTCAAACAAGAAGCACACATAGACGCACACACACACACACACACACACACACACACACATCAACCAAGGCTGAGAACAAGACACCATTCAAGGAAACATAGCTATTATTATTGAGCTAGGATTCCACTATCTAGGTACAGCAGTAAATGTAGTCTGCTGATGAAGGGAAAGTTCCTAGCAGACATGAATCTTGCTAGAATTGTTCTCTGTAAGTTATTTGAAGTAGTGTTTTAAAAAAAAGCCTGCTGAGGGCCATGTTCTGTGGTATCCCAGGGCCTTGACAGCATAGTAAAACAAAGATGGACAGGCTACCATCTTTATACTGAAAATGTGAAATTACTCTGATTTGTTTTTTAGTGAAAACTGTGCTGTGTACATCCATTTTTTTTGCCCTGTGAATTGTATTGTTTAAAATATTAATATTATGCAATTTACATTTTATCTCTCATTGACATTTACTATATCTTTATTTTCACCAAAAAGTCTATACTTTGTCTTTTATCTATTTTTTCTTTTCCTAAACTTCATCTTTGACTATTAGTATTTCAGTCATAAATTTCATTCAACTGCAGATATTTTACAAAGTATTTCTCTTAGCTCTGAATTATTTTCTTATTGTTTCTTAAAGAACAGAATAACAAGCAACTGTAGACTGTACAATTTTTCTGTTTTCCATTTCAGTCAGTTAACCTCCATTCAAAAAATGAATTTATTCAACAATATTGAAAAAGTAGTCTGAAATTTATAAATGTCAATGAGCCATATATAAGTACTATAACATCCTCCTATTGTTACACATGTACACATTTTATAACATATATGCCCCCATAAATTGGATCTGAAAGATATACAGAAAATATATTCAACATTTTTTAATGTGCAAACAAATAAATAAGCAATATTCAAAGAGAAAAATGTTGATAAAACACACCTAGTATCTGAAGAGTTTCCTTCTAAAGATTCACATATCCTTATGACAGATTTAGCATCGCCGAACATAGGCCACATGAATACATACACACATGTATTTTACATATTAACAAAAACCATTTAAAAATGTCAAAGTGATTAATTCTATATAGAAAAGATATATATTCATATGTTTAGTCCATATTCATATTTATTCTTTTAGAACACCATAAATATTTCCATATTTTCTTCCAAGGCTATAATATTTAGTGTAATACCTAATCTACACAATTCAAAATGCTACAAATAAAGTACAGAAGGTTGAAATTTATACAAAAATAACTTATTAAGAACTAATATACTCTAAAATACAAAAGATGATTTACATTTTAGGAAACTGAGAGCTGCACATCACTGAGCCTGCACCTCAGCCACCACACCATGGATATAAATGCCTGTCTAAGCTTAGTATTTCCCAGAATCAAGAAATAGGAGTGGCTTGAAGGGAAGGTAACTTCGGTAACACAGAAAAGCAGAGAAACTGAATTTTTCAGCTCATGCTTAATGTTACAATACTGCAAAAGAAATGACAGAAAATAAATACTGTACAGTAATAGGAAGGTGACCACCATTTGCAGGGCCTTTATGTGGGCTGCTTTGCTGACATCTCTGGAGCCTTTGGCATTGTACTGCATGTTCTTCAGATGTCGCCACAGGGAGAAGATGAGCAGGAGAAACACAGTCAGGGTCATGGTGAAGGGGATGAGTGTGAACATAGTGTTAGTGTGTATAATGTGCCTTGGAGCTTGAGAATAATTTCTTGAGACAACTCTGAAGGATGTATTGGCTTCAATTCTGTCAATCCGGAGATCATTATGTATGCTTACAACTAAAATGTTTAAAACCAAGAGAAACAAAGAGGCCAACAGTGTCCCTGAAACTATTGTTTTTACTCTCCACTTTAGATGAAGAAAAATAGAGTTTGAAAAATTAGCTATCTTGAGAAAATAGAAGATGCTGAGACATGTAGCAAGCCAGATACTGAAATGATTGGTTACTGTCCAGAAAATAAAAATTTGTATCATAATTCTCCTAGTTAGTATTGTGTCTGGGTATTGTTCAGATAGAAATATACCTGCAGTTATTGAAAAGAGTAAAGCAACTCTGGAAATTGCCAGAGTAGTCAAGATTTGATCTATGAAGCATATCTTTCTCCACTTTAACCAGTCCATAATGTTCACCAAAACTGTGAATGTATTTCCTAAATTTCCCATTAGAAATTCCACACTTAAAGTAGTTAATAATATGTAATGTATGACACCATTCATTGTTTCCAAGACAATGTTCAGAATTCCACTATAGTACTAAATATTCCTGAATACACTCTTTTGATGTATGTCTAGCTGATTCTTGAGAATTTATAACATGCAAATTAAATGTACTCATATGTACAATGTCAAGTAATCATGGAGATTTACTAATGAAATGGTTTATAGTATTCTTCTCAAAAATCTTACACTTTGCAAGAAAACCCAGCTGTACTTTATCCAGATGCTTCATACTTTACACACAATGTACTGGAATTCTCCATAGTTGATGCTGAAGAAAGCAGAATTCTTATGTACTGTCATCAAAACAAATAAATTTATTTTCATTGTTTTGACTATTCACATATTAAATTTTAATCATTTAATTTCTGACAATAAAAATTATAAAATTCTAACTCACATAAAAAGTAAAGTATCTTAACTTCTATGCAACAAAAATTCCAATAAATAGTTCAAAATGAAGCCAGTTAGGTACCTATATATATTTTCCAAAGTTCTTTCTAGAAGCAAACAATTACCTAATAATCTTACATAGTTATGCTTCAAATACTGGGACTGAGAAGATTAATAATTTTACTTTTTAGAGAATCATATATGCATGCATACATATCCATATACTAATATATACCAGTTCATAAGTATGCATTTATTTAGATCATAACCCCTTTCATTTCTGACATAAATAATTCAGGTTTATCATGTGCTTAAAATTTATTGGATATTTCACTTAAGATTAGTAATATGATAGTTGTTAGATGGTATAAAATTACTTTCATTTTTAATCAATACAATAGTAATACAAATATTCTAAAGACTTCTTACTATCATATTCAAACATGTATATAAATACAGAGTAATTCCTATTTTGTTACAAAACAGACAATAAATTTACATGAATTTATTTGCACAACAAGAATCCTTTTCATTATCCATGTCTCCTACCTTTGTTAAGGTGTCTGATTTCTTCACCAGTATGCACACTAGGCACTATTCATTTCTCTCCAGTTTTCACTGACATTTGCTCCTGTAATATCACTGTGGTCATTAAGATATATAAAGGAGAGTTCATAACCGAGGCAAGACAGGGAATGAAGGAAAAGTTCAGAATATTCTTTAAGACCTAATGTATAGTCAAAGAAGCAATAACACTAAAGAGAAGTATTAAAATAAGAAGTATTAAAATAAGAAAGCAGAAAAGCATGTATCAAAAACTTTTATAAATTGGCCTAGTGCACACTGGTATACATGGCTCAGCACTGAAGGAAACTGGGCTAGTTGGTGAGTTCCTATATCAACATAACAGTAACAAAAATATTTAGATTGTATGAAAAACTATACGTTATTGCACGTGAAAGATGGATATAACTAGTAATTGGAGCAATAGCAAAGAAAGTGACAAAATTTCTAGAATATTAACATTAACATACCTGAACACAGAAAGGTCCTCATGGAATGGCTCTTTCCCCATAACAAAAAGACAGAAGATGACAAAGAGAAATGCAAAACACATTAAGGGTGGGGCAGTGTGGAGCAAATGCTAGTACAAGAGCTTCAAGGCCTTTAGGAAAAGTGACAAAGCTTGTATCCATGAGAGGCAGTAAAGCCAGCCCAGGAGCTTCCCTGAGCTCCTCTTCTCCACCTTCCACTCTGGACAGGAAACATTTGAGGTTCTACTGGAGTAGCTGTAGCTGCTGGACTCTGTAATCCAAGATGCTTTTTTTCAGATGCAAAACTGCAACTTTATTAATAGCAGCAAGAATGCCATGAAATTCTCTGACACAGTTGTAGGAACAAAGCCCAGACTCCTACTGAATTTTGGTAAGGCACTCCTTCATGAGAGGAGTAACCCATATTCAGGAGACACTTCAGCGAAAACAGAGCTACAGAACAAGCATAGTCTCCCATCCCAGCATAGGTCACTCAGTAAAGGTTTAAGTTGTATGTTTCTATATTTAGCAACTGTTTGAGTGGCACAGATCATGAATATTTTGATCATTATCCTGTGTGAGACCTCAAATATCTTGTTTTCTATTTTCTTGATGAGTATCTTGTGTCATCAATGATATCCTTCCATTTTGAACTATAATGGAACATTGTGAGCATTAGGTCTAATTTTCTAAGTGGCCATCCAGGTACTGGATGGTGGCAGGAAAAATACCCATTTAATCAAAAATTTTGTTCCATGCCTTCTATGAACTTACAACATGCACTTTTGAAAAGAGTTTAGAAATGTTATGAGTAGAAAAAAACAAACAGAAGTAACAACTGAGAAAGTATGGCAAACAAAATCCAAGAACATATTAAAATCTTTTACATGGTTTTCAAAAACTACCATATTGTCACAAATGGCATCTACTTTGGAGTTTCAGCTTGCTGTAGTTAATACTTCTGACATTTTAATAATCTATTAATATTTCATTTAAAATTGTAAATAACCAGGTTTTTGTTCTGAGAAATGTTTTTGTTTGTATAAGTTTACAACCTCAAAGTGAACCAAATGAAAACAAAAGCAAACTTCATACTACACGCAGATTTTATAATATGTTAATTTGTTGACCTCTTTACAACCTTCTCATAATTCACTCATTCATTCATCTATTTATTAATTCTATAAAATATTTTGACAACTATTTTGTTTTCATTTTTTGGTGCTAAGAATAAACAGAACTGGCATGATTTCCCCTCCCAGAATGCTTTTTCTGTATTTGAAAAGATAAACATGAAGTAGAACATGATTGATTGATTCTGTGACTGAAATGATCTGCCTTCACTTTTACATAATAATCACAAAATGTCATAGCACTCAAATTTAAAGAGACAGGAGGTCACTATTGCAGGCCCTTCATGTGGACTATGATGTTGAGATCTTGTCATCCTTTGTGTGGAGCCACATCTTCCAGAGCTTCTTGCACAGAAATTAGACTGAGTACAGAACAGGGATGAAGTGCAGAGTGTGGACTTTCTGTAGACCATGTTAAGGAGGAAAGCAACATTAACCAAGATAAATGCTTAGTTCAATGCCAGTTTCATAGAAAAAAACTGCTATCTCCAAACAATTCTAACCATGCATTGTATGACCTCACCACAGGACCCAGACTTCATCTGCTGGTCCTGGAGGTAAAGCTGAATTCTCAGAGAGTCCGGAATCAACCCTTGCTTATTCAGTCCCAGACCAGCTGGCCTTGGTGGGCTCCCAATAAATCAGTTCCACTGTCACAGTGGGTGGGTGCATCCCTCGTGGTCCTGATTTTTTGCTCATGTTCTCCCTCCTTCTGCTCCTCATTTGGACCTTAAGAGCTCAGACCATTGCTCCAAATTGAGACTCTGTCTCTACCTCGATCCATCGCCAGATGAAGGTTCTAAGGAGATATGCAAGATATTCATCAGTATAGGATAGGGTTATTTCAGGTTCCCTCTCCTTAGTTGCCCAAGGTACCAGCTGGGGACATATTCCTGGACACCTGCGAACCGCTCAAGAGTCAAGTCTCTTGCCAACCCTAAGATGGCTCCCTTAGATAGGGTATATACTTCGCTGCTCCCGTATCAATCCTTCCTATATCCCAACCATCCCAATCCCCCGAACTACTCCCATCCTCCCCTTCTCATGTTTCTCATCCTGATTCCGGACTCTCTGAGCATGGCGGACAATGAAGGCAGATGAGAAGCCAAGGACAATGGCACTAGGTTTCGATCCTAATACATGAACCGGCTTTGTGGGAGCTTAGCCTGTTTAGATGCTCACCTTCCTGGAAGTAGACAGAAGACCTTCGTCTTCCCGCAGGGCAGAGAATTTGGACTGCTCTTCAGTATCAAGAGGGAGGGGGAATGGTGTGGGGGGGAGGAGAAGAGGAGTGGGGATAGGGGGAGGGAAGTGGGGGGAGGGGGCAATATTTGGGAGGAGGGGAGGGAAATGGGAAACGGGGAGCAGGTGGAAATTTTAATTAAAAAAGAATAAAAAAATAAAAAAAAAAAGCTGAATTCTCATTTACTAGCATGCAAATAAAGGCATACTCTCTTTCACTGTTTTGCAAGCATTTTCTTTTGTCTAGCCTCTTTGAAATTGCAGTTCACGAGTATGAATATTATGCAACATAGCTTTAAAAGTTTTAAAGTTGCAAAGATTTGTTATTTTTTCAGTCCCCAGGTGATATCATGAATGGTTCTTAAACACCAGGGTTTTGTTTCAGCCAATAAACTAGATTCATGTAATAGAGTTTTTTCTTTCTAAGGTGTCTTGTTGTCTATAGGATCTCCTTGGAAAATTCCTCTTCTCTACAATTATCTGATGGTAATTAATGTCTTATAACTTTATTATATTCAGTCAAGAAGCACACACATACATACACAAAAAAAAAAAAAACAATCCAAGGCTGAGAACAAGACACCATTCACAAAATCATTGCTGTGATCACTGAGATAGAATTCCATTGTCTAGATATGGCAGTATATCTAGTGTATTGATGAAGTGAAAGCTACTAGCAGATGGGAATCTTGCTAGAAGTGTTCTGTATAAGTTATTGGCAGTGGTGCTAAAAAAAAAAAAAGCCTGCTGAATGCTGTGTTCTGTTGATTACTAGTACCTTAGCAGCCATAGTAGAAGGAAACTGGACAGGCTTCCATCTTTGTATTGAAAATGTGAGATTTCTCTGAGATTTGTTCTTTAGTGAATATTGTTCTGTGTAATTCCATTTTTATTGCCCTGTGGATTGTATTATGTTCAAAATGTTACCATTACATAATTTGCATTTTCTCTTTTATTGATATTTACTCTATTTTCACCAAGAAATATATACTTTGACTCATATAGTTTTTCATTTTTTGAACTTCATCTTTGACTTTTAGCATTTCACATTCATAGGTTCCATGGTGTGGGAGGTCCTTCTGTCTGTGTGTTGCTTTTATTGGTTAATGAATAAATAATTGTCTTGGCCTATAGCATGGGAGGAAAAGGGCAGAGTCAGAGAGATGCAATGGAGCAGTGACCAGAGTCAGACATGCTGAAACTTTACTGGTAAGAAACTGCAATGTGGCAATACACAGACTAATGAAGATGGGTTAAATTAATGTGTAAGAGATAGCCAATAAGAAGCTAGAGCTAATGGGCCAAGCAGCAATTTAATTATAGAGTTTATTTGTGAATATTTAGGGTCTAAGCTAGCTGAATGTCTGGGAAGAACTAATGGCTCCCTTCCAACAGTTCTATCTATAAATATTTATTCAACTGCAGATACTTTACAAATCAGAGCATTTCTCTCAGCACTGAATATATACATACTTTTTTTATTGTTTCTTAAGCAACAGAGTAACAAACAACTACTCGCAGCACAATTTTCCTGTTTCCCAATTCAGTCCTTTATCCTCTTTTTAATAAGTGAATTTATTCATACAATATTCAAAAATAAGTTAAAATTTTCAAATATCAATGAGCCATGTATAAGTACTATAGCATCCTCCTCCACCTAGCTACTGATTACACATATCCATATTTTATAGCATGCATCCCCATTAAATTGTCTCTGGAAGACATACAGAAAATAAACTATCATTTTTCCAATAAATAGATAAATAAATAAACAAGGTTAAGAGAGGAAAAATTGATAAAACAAACCTAGTAATACGAAAGGTTTCCTTCTGAAGATTCACAGAATTCTTACAACAGATTTAACATCATTGGACACACTCCACATGAATAAATACACATATAAATATTGTGTAGTGATGAGGCAAGCAGGCCTGCTTTTCATCCCGCCCAGCTCGCACATGGTTAGCTTAGCCCCAGCAATAATAATACTGAAACTGTACTCTTTTAAACACCGCCTGGCCCATTAGTTTCAGCCTCTTCTTGGCTAACTCTCATAACTTGCTTATGAACCCATTTCTAATAATCTGTGTAGCATGATGAGGTGGTGGCTTACCGGGAAGGATTCTAGCCTATGTCCATCATGGGCCGGAGCTTCATTGCATCTGCCTCATTTTCCTTCTTCCCAGGATTCTGTTCTGTCTACTCCACCCACCTATGTTCTGACCTATTAGGCCAAGCAGTTTCTTTATTAATTAACCAATGAGAGTAACAGATAGACAAATGACCCTCCTCCATCAATATTACATTTAACATACATCATTTTTAAATGACAGTGTCTAATTCTAGAAAGAAAATTTAATTTTGCTATTATTATGTGTTCATATATTTATTTAGTCCATATTTATTTCTATCATTGTAGAACAATACAGATATTTCCATATTTTCTGCCAATGTTGTAACAGTTAAAGTAGTCCTAAATTACACAAAATTTGGCCAAATTCACAATGCTACAAGTGAAGTACAGAAGGTGGAAATTTATAAAAAATAATTTATTAAGAATTAATATACCTCTAAAATACAAAAGATGATCTACATTTTAGGAAACTGGGAGCTTCACATCACTGAGCCTGCACCTCAGCCACCACATCATGGAAATAAATGCCTGTCTAAGTTTAGTGTTTCCCAGGATCAAGACACAGGGTGGCCAGAAGGGAAAGCAAATTCAATAGCCCAGAAAAGCAGAGAAACTGAATTTTTCTGCTTATATTTAATGTTACAAAACTGCAAAAGAAGTGACAGAAAAAAAAAAAAAAAACAAACAACAACAGCATACAGTAACAGGAAGCTGACCACCATATGCAGAGCTTTTACGTGGACCGCAGTGCTGATATCTCTCAAGCCTTTGGCATTGTACTGCATGCTCTTCAGATGTCACCACAGGGAGAAGATGAGCAGGAGAAACACGGTCAGGGTCACAGTGAAGTGGATGAGTGTGACGATAGTGTTGATGAGTAAAACGAGCCTTGGAACTTGAAAATAATTACTTAAGATAACACTGAAGGATGCATTTGCTTCAATGATGTAAATGAAGACATCAATGTGTGTGTGACTAAAATGTTTAAAAACAAGATGAGTAGAGATGCCAAAAGCATCCCTGAAACCTTTTTTTTTGCTCTCCACTTTAGATGAAGAAAAATAGAGTTTGAGCAATTGGCTATCTTGAGAAAATAGAAGATTCTGAGACATGTAGCAAGCCAGATACTGAAATGATTGATTGCTGTCCAGGAAATACAAATTTGTTTCACAATTCTTCTAGTTATTCTTATGGCAAGAAACCATTCAGATACAAATAAACTTGCAGTTAGTGAAAAAAAGCAAAGAAATTCTGGAAATTGCCAGAGTGGTCAAGATCTCATCTATGAAACATATCTTTCTCCTCTTTACCCAGTCCATAACGTTCACTAGCACTGTGAATGTATTGCCTAAAGTTCCCACTAGGATTTCCACACTTAACGTAGTTAAAACTATGTAATACAGGACACCATTCATTGTTTCCAAGACAATGCTCCAAATTCTACTATAGTGCTAAATATTTCTTTTTTTATTTTTTTGTTACTTTTCTATATATTTTTCAATTTATCTTTAAATTGGTTATGATCAGAGTTGGACATAAAGTATTTTAAAGGCACCCAGAGTGTAAAAGTAGAAAGGGTATCATTTCTCCTTTATTCCTAGTGCATTAACTTCCATGACTGATACATTTATGAGGTTAAATTTGTTTTTACAATAATCATGTAGAGCCCACGTCCAAATAATATGCAATTTTTCAATACGTGCATCTTTCAATAATTACTTTCAAGACCTACTTTACATAGTTCTTCACCTTTCAAGATTCTCCTCTCAACATTTGAACTCTATTCAAAGTCTTTAATTAATCAATTTCTTAGAAATTCCTATATTTTCACGTATCGTATTATCATCAGGAGTATTAACGTATGCATATTAGAAGACAGATTCGAGTTTGGAGCCTCAGGCTTCCAATGGGACATTGCTGTCCTCAGAGCTAAGAGGAGACAGCTTTTGTCCAGATTCCAGTCACAAACATGTAGCCAACCTCTTACTCCATGTTAATTTATATTTCTTAATTATATATGACATTTTTAAATGAACAAGACAGTCACAATAACTTAATCAAGAACAGAAATCTATGTACAAAATTGCCCTTCTATTTGTATCAATAAATCAAGATCTATACCAATGTAAATTTCTATAGCATATCCCCCTTTAAATGTAAACAAACATTTATAAACAATATTTGGGAATATGGAATAGTTCTTCTCCAAAGTGCTTCTTGCTGTTTATTGGGCAAAGTAATTTTTTGAGGGGTGTTCAAGGTAACCTCTCAGGGGTCCTTCATCCATCAAAACACAAATTCTCATCTTCAGTGGGAACAAAAGAAGAACCTCTTTATCAAAGCAACATATCCTTAGACCCATACTTTGAATTCAAGATACCTCTAAGACTCCTTCACAGTCAATAAATTCAAAGAAACCACAATAATATACATAATCCAGATTCTCTGTGTATTTTCTATTTTTACGTGGCTTATTATACTCCTTTAATCTATTACTGTCTGCTCTCTGTCTCTTCAAAGAGTTTGTTTTATAGAAATATATATATATTAACAGAAGTAAGCTTTTATTTCTATGTTTCTTGGATTAAGCTGTCTGAATTGATTGCTTTGAGAGGATTAGTCAAAGAAACCAAATCCCATATCTTCATCTGATTCCTCCGACTCTTCCTTGGCTTCAGCCTCGCTGGGGCTACAGCGGCAGCAGAAGGAGTTGTGTATAGCAAATGCTAGTTAGTACAAGAGCTTCAAGGCCTTTAGGAAAAGTGACAAAGTTTGTACACATGAGAGGCAGTAATGCCAACCCAGGAACTTCCCAGAGGTCTTCTTCTCCACCTTCCACTCTGGACAGGAAACATATAAGGGTCTACTGGAATAGCTGTAGCTGCTGGACTCTGTAGGCCAAGTTGCTTTGTTTAGATTCAAAACTACAACTCTATTAATAGTGGCAAGATTGCTGTGAAAGTCTCTGACACAGTTTTAGGAAAAGAGCCCAAACTTCTACGGAATTTATGGAAGGCACTTCTTCAAGAGTGGAGTAACCTATATGCAGGAGACAAAGCAGCAAAGACAGAGCTACAGAACAAGCATAGACTTCCATCCCAGTGCAGGTCACTCAGCAAGGTGTAAGTCATAGGTTTATAAATTCAGTCACAGGTAGAGTGGCACAGTCCATGAATATTTTAATCATGAATCTGTGAGACCTCAGATATCTTGTTATCTATTTTCTTGGTGAATATCTTGTGTCATCAAGGATATCCTGACAATTTGAACTATAATGGAAGATTGTGTGCATGAGGTTTAATTTTCTAAGTGGCCACCCAGGTACTGAATGGTGGCAGGGAAAATATCCAGTGAACTAAATATTTTGTTCCTTGCCTTTAATGAATTTACAATATGAAAACGTAAAAAGAATTTAGAAATGTTAGGAGGAAATAAAACACACAAAAGTAAAAATTAAGAAAGGTTGCTGGCAGGCCTTCAATGTAGCTGAGTAGAAGAATATTTTTATTCATGTATGAGTCCCTGGGTTTACTCAACAATCCTAAAAATAAAAAATAAGGAAAGGAATCTTCTTACTAACTAGATGTTATGGTGTTAAATGGCTTTTTTGTTGTACAGGAGAGTAGGGCCTTTTGTTTCATCCCACCACCCCCCCCCCCCGCTAGGTAGGAGCTGCGGGCTGTGTTCCTGCTGCCCCAGCTCCAGGTCGACTGGCTAGCTTATGCCCCCAAATAACAACACACAAACTGTGTTCTTTTAAAACACTGCTTAGCCCATTAGCTCTAGCCCTTACTGGCTAATTCTCATATCCCGATTAACCCATCTCTAATAATCTGTGTAGCACCAGTCTTACTGGGAAAGATTCAGCATGTCTGACCTGGTGGCTTGCTTCATCGCATCTGGCTCTGAGAGGAGCTGCCCTGCATCTGAGCTCACTTCCTCTTCCTCCCAGCATTCTGTTCTGTTTACTCCACCCACCTATGTTCTAATCTATGAGGGCCAAGCAGTTTCTTTACTTTTTAACCAAGGACCTTCCCACATCATTTCCCCTTTTTCTGTTTAAACAAAAAAAAAGGAAGGCTTTAACTTTAACATAGCAAAGTTACATATAACAAAACAGTTATCAAGTAAAAATTACAATATTTACATCTATTTTATCTTTATCATAACTAAAGAAAACTATAACTATAACTAACTATTCTTCAACTCCATCAAAAACTCCAGAAAGATACAATATTACCTAAGCAAACAAGAAATAAGCAACTTTCAAACTCTAGAAATGACAGAGACATCTCACTGATTTGACAGTCACCCAAAGTTTTTCTGTACCATTGGGGTATCCATCTTTGACCTACAGGCCCATAGTTTCCAGCAGACATTTCCATGAAGCAGGAAATTTCAAAAGGCAGTTCAGTCACTATCTGCTGTGTCCTGCAGAATGTCTCACAGACTCTTTCATGAATCAGGAACCCCGAAAGATCATCTCACCTTTAGGCAAGTTCAGCAGTCCTCTCTCTGAGGGTTCTCTGTGTCCAGTTTATGCAACAGTCCAGGCAAGAGCAGTTTCTTGCCCAAATGGCTATCAAACTCCATAAGAATCCTCTTCGATGCCCATCTTCTTCTTGAAGTAGATTGGTGCTGCCAGGAGCAGAGTGTCTCATTGTCATGAAAAGTCCTAAGTTATTAAAACATTAAATAGCATATTCCGTAGTCTTTGAAAGATATGAAGAATGTCTATCTAAAATATATCTATGTACATCTAGAAAATCTAACGTGACTACAAACTTGATTATTATAGACAACTATTCATTAACAACTTATATACATGACATTTTTACATGAGTTACACAATCACAATACCTTAATCAATATCAGAAATACATACATATGTAACAAAATTGACCTTAAATTTAAATCACTAAAGCAAAATCCAAATCAATGCAAATTATTCATACCTATATCATATCTCCCTTTAAATGTAAAAGAACATTTATAAATAATATTTGGGAATATGGACATAGTTATTTCTCTCCAAACTGCTTCCTGCTGAATGGGGCCGCTGTTAATCAGATATTTCAGGGTATAACCTGTGTGCTAGGTTCATCTCAGTCATCAATTGAGTTAAGTAATGTTTTGAAGGTGTTCACAGCAACCTTTTAGGAGGGCGTGGTCTATCATACCATATTGGGATGGAAGCAATCCCCAGGGTGTCATCATCTGTGAAAACAAAAGAATCTCTTTTCCAAAGTATCATATCCTTAGTTCCAAATTCTGAAGTCAAGGTATTTTCAAAATATCTATGTGGGATTAGTTCAGCAGCATTTATAAACAAATATCTTTGAGCAGCTGTTGCTCCTTCCTCAGCATTCAAACAATTCAAACAGAGCATAATAGCATACAGTATCAAAATTCTCTGTGTATTTTCCATCTTTTTGAGCTTTATTTTAACCTCTATTTTGTTTATTTTTACTTTTATTTTTTGCTTTTTGAGACAGGTTCTCTGTATCTTTGACCTGTAATAACTCTGTAGACCAGGTTGTTCTTGATCTCTCAGAGATCCACCTGTCTATGCCTCCCAGGCATTGGGATTAAAGGTGTATGCTACCACACCTTGAAGTCACAGAGGTCAATCTCCCTCTGCCTCCCAAGTGTTGGGATTAAAGGTGTGTACTACCACACCCAACTACTCTCTTTCTTCCTTTTTTTTTTACTTTTAAGAACTTTAACTTTTAGCATGCATATATTTTTAAACACACTGTAAATCATTTAAAGGTTTTCTTTGTCTTTGATCTCTTTACTGTATATCTCTCTTTTTCTGATCACATGAGCCTTTAAATTACTGAGCAATATGGGTAGGTTTAAAGCTGTGGCTTTAATAGCTGGATCCAGCCCATTCCTTAGCTTTCCAGCCTCATGGTAGAGGTAACAGCTATAGCCATTTTTATTGCCACAACTCTATGGCGTTTCAAGGTTCCTGCCAGCAAGCAAGCTGCAACACTATATCCACAGACAACACTCAAGTCCTCTCTCTGTAGTCGGCCCTCCTGCCTCAAACAGTCAGAGTTTGCCCTGGCAGGACGGACCAGAATGCCAGCATTTTAAAACAGCACAACTTTTTTCCTGCTATGGCTGAAAACAAACAAGCATGCAGTCAGCTTCTATCACTACCATTTAAGTGTTTCGTGGCAGGACCTCTTAATGAGCTGCAAGGTTTTGCAGCTAAAGCTGAGTTAGGAAGCTTCTCTTAGATGAGAATGCTTGCTTGCTTCTAGCAAGCAGAGCAGACCCGAGAAATTGCTGCTACCAAGAAAACATGCTTTACTCTATTCTTTCCCAAGCTTTCTCAGGCTTTCTGTGGATGCAGTTGTCCACACGTTGGGGGCCATTCCTTAGTGGGGGCTGCGGGCTATGTTCCTGCTGCCCCAGCTCCTGGTCGCCTGGCTAGCTTATGCCCCGAAATAACAACACACAAACTGTATTCTTATAAACACTGCTTGGCCCATTAGCTCTAGCCCTTACTGGCTAATTCTCATATCCCGATCAACCCATCTCTAATAATCTGTGTAGCACCAGTCTTACTGGGAAAGATTCAGCATGTCTGACCTGGCGGCTTGCTTCATAGCGTCTGGCTCTGGGAGGAGCTGCCCTACATCTGAGCTCACTTCCTCTTCCTCCCAGCATTCTGTTTTGTTTACTCCACCCACCTATGTTCTAACCTATGAGGGCCAAGCAGTTTCTTTATTTTTTAACCAATGACCTTCCTCCATCAATCACACAGAAATTATATTAATTAAATCACTGCTTGGCCCATTAGCTCTAGTCTCTTATTGGCTAACACTCACATCTTGATTAAGCCATTTCTATTAAATCTGTGTATCACCAGGTGATTGTGGCTTACCAGCAAGATTCTAACCTATGTCTGTCTCAGACAGGAGACTCATGATATCTGCCTGACTCTGCTTTTTTTCCTCCCAGCATTCTGTTCTCTCTATTCTGCCTACCTAAGTTCTGTTCTATCAAAAGGCCAAGGCAGTTTCTTTATTCAACCAATGAAAGCAACACATAGACATAAAAACCTTCTACACCATTTTTCATATAAACTAAGTAATAAATACAATAATATAATGATAATAACATTATCCACACCTGAAAAGTAAATAAAATTTTATTAAAATCTTTTACAAGGTTTTCAAAAACTACCCTATTGTAACAAATGCCATCTACTTTGTTGTTCCAGTTTGCTGCAGTTAATACTTCTGGCATTTTAATAATATACTAACATTTCACTTAAAATTGTACAATAGCCAGGCTTTGTCCTAAGAAATGTTTCTGTTTGTGTAAATTTGCAACCTCAAAGTGAACCAAATGACAACAAAACTAAAAATTTATGCTACACACATATTTCATAATGTCTTTATTTGTTGACCTTTTACAGCCATCATATCATTCACACATTAATTCATACACTTAGCAGGCCCTTCATGTGGACTTTGATATTGTGATCTTGTCATCCTTTTGGTAGGGCCACATGTTCATGGACATATTGCACAGAAAGTAGATTAATTCCAGATCATGGAACAGGGATATAGTACAGAGGATGAAGGGTCCACAGTGAGGACAGCCCCATGTGCGTATGAAGTGAGTATAAAGTGTCCACAGTGAGATGGGGGTGTGAAGTGGCCAGACTGAGGACAGTCCTATGTGACTGTGAAGTGTCTACAGTAAGGACAGTCCAATGTGAGTGTGAAGTGAGTGTGAACTGTCCACAGTGAGGACAGTCCCATGTGAGTGTGAGGTGTTTACAGTGAGGGCAATCACATATGAGTGTGAAACGTCTACAGTGAGGACAGTCCTATGTGACTGTGAAGAGTCTACATTAAGGACAGTCCCATGTGAGTGTGAAGTGAGTGTGAAGTGTCCACACTGAGGACAGTAACCTATGAAAAGCAGTTGTGATCTTTATCTTGGTCTTTCTAGACAAATTGCTTTCATACTCATTCAACAGAGCAGTCTACAAACATAAAAATTTTACAACCATAAAAATCACAATCAAAACTTGTGCACAGAGATGTATGTGCAGTATATACACTCATGTGCAATAGTGTACATGCCCCACAAAGCAAATACCATAGAGGATATCAGGTGTCTTCATCTATCACTTTGTCCCATTTCCTTGAGCTAGGATATCTCACTGAGCCTGGAGCAGAAATGGTGGCCAGAAAGCCTCAGTGATCCTCGAGTCTCTACTTCCCATCTCCCACAGCGCTGGTGTTACAGACACTCACTATCGTGCGCTGTCTCTTATGAGTTCTGTGGATTTGAACTTAGATTACCAAGGTTGTGAAGATTCTCTTACCAGATAAGTCATCTTCTCTGCCTCTTCTTCAGTATATCTATTTTATATGTGCCCTTGAATTGTGGATGTAGTCAGTTATTCTTGACTAATTAATTAAATTCCATGACCAATGTCAAACAAACAGCACCACAGAGTGTTAGTTTGTGAACTCAGTCCTATCATTCTGCAAACAGTACATTCCAAAAAATGCTCAAATTAACTCTTGTTCATATATTCAATGTTGCTCCTAGAGACCAATGGAATTCATATTTGACATTGAATTGAAACTGTATTCTTGTTTGCTTGCATGCAAATAAGGACATATTCTGTCTCAGCATTTGAAAACATTTTTGTTTAATTTCTCCATTATTTGTATTTAAACATTAGTTTTCCATTGGAGGAGGTGAGCCATTTGTTCATTCCTGGCCATTTAGCCCCAAAATAATCACACAGAAACCATATTAATTAAACCACTGCCAGGCCCATTAGTGCTAGTTTATTATTGGCTAACTCTTACATCTTATTTTATCCATCTCCATTAATCTGTATATCACCACGAGGTCATGATCTACCAGCAAAGTTTCAGCACATCTATCTCCATGGCTCCATGGTGTCTTTCTGACTCCCCCCCTTCTTTCACCCAGCATTCAGTCCAGTCCTCCCCACCTGCCTAATTTCTGTTCTATCAACAGGCCAAGGCAGTTTATTCATTAATGACAATAAGAGGACATAGAGGTGACTTGCACATCACCTCCCCTTTTCTGTTTTAATAAAAAGGAAGGTTATAACTTTAACATAGTAAATTTACATATAACAAAAGATTTATCCAGCATGGGTTACAGTTACAATATTTATATCTACTTTTTATCTATTCTTCAACTCCATCAAAGACTTCAGAAGGATATAATATTACCTAAATTAACAGGAAGTGCATTGCAAGCAATTTCCAAAATTCTAGAATTGTCAGTGACATCTCACTACCTGGAGAATCACCCAAAGTTCCTCTGTATCATTGGGGCATCCATCTTTGGCCTACAGACTGATAGCATTCAGCAAACTTTTTCATGAAGCAGGAAATTTCAAAGACATTTCTGCCTATATTGGCAGTTTGTCGGGCACTTCTTCTGTGTCCTGCAGAATGTCTTTCAGACTCTTTCATGAAGCAAGAAACCTAAAAAATTATATTACTTTAAAGCAAGTTCAGCAGTCATTTATCTGTGGGTCCTGCATGTCCAGGCAAAAGCAGTTTCTTGCCCAAATGACTGGTGAACTTTTTAAGGAGACTCTTCGATGCCCATCTTCCTCTTGAAGTATCCATGTATCCAAGTATCTTCCTCTTGAAGCCAGGAGCAGATATATCTCATTGTCATAAAAAGTCCTAAGTTCTTATTTTAAATGCCATATTCTGAAAGTCTCTGAAAGATTTGAAGACTAACTGAAATATATCTCTACATATCTAAAAAATATAACTAACATGACTACAAGCTTTACTATTATAGATGATCATCTATTAATTTATATTTCTTAATTATACATTACATTTTTTAAATGAGCTACAAAATTACAATACCTTAATCAAGATCAGAAATATACACATATCAAAATTGACCTTAAATTTGTATCAATAAACCAAGATCCATACCAAAGCAAATCCATATAGCATATCCCCTTTAAATGTAAACAAACATTTATAGACAATATTTGGGAATATGGGCACAGTTATTTCTCTCCAAACTGCTTCCTGCTATATATTGAGCATAATAATTCTTGGATGGATTCATGGCAATGTTTTGGGGGATCTTTCTCCATCAAACCATATTAATCTGGAGTCATTCCACAGGGTCTCATCCTCTGTGGAAACAAAAGAAAAACCTGTTTTCCAAAGCAACATATTCTTAGATTCAAATTCTGAACTCATGATATCTTTATAATATACATGCCAGTTTAGTTTACCAGCCCATAAAACGAAATGTATCTCAGTACTTACCCCATTCACAGTCAAAAAATTCAAAGATAACACAATAATATACATAATGCAGGCTCTCTGTTAATTTTCCATTTTTACATGGCTTATTTTTCTTTATTTCTTTTAATCTATTACTACCTGTACTCTGGATCTTTAAAGACCTTTCAAAAAAGCATTAATTTTATTTTATGTTTCTCTATACTCTTTTTATTTTCTCTTCCAAGCCTACGTACATTTATCTGACATTATGACTTATCTTGACTTGTCTTTTCTTCATATCTGTAATTTTTTACTATCTTGAAGAGCGTTTACAATGCTAAGTGCTTCTTAAAACTTGAGTTGCACCATTATTATGTTATATATGGTTCTTTCTGCTTACATACCCAGTCAAAACTTAAGCTGAACCATTACTATGTTATATATGATACTTCTGGCTCTTTCCACATAGTCAATCATGGCAGAGCCAGAGACCCTAGTACCTCTGAGAGCCATGCACGCTTCCCTATTCTCAGGAACACAGTCAGTCCATGTCACCACTAAAAAAAGCTGCAGCAGTCTGCTCACAAACCCCATCCAAATGCTCTATAGCCAGATCTCCTGCCTGGATGAGTCATAGTTGTCACTGGAGCATGACTGAGAAAGCCAGCATTTCAAAACTGCATGTTTTTTTTTTCTTTGGCTACAGTTGAATCAGGAAAACTTCTTTTAAAGGAGCTGCAGCAAGATGCCAGTTGAAAAATAAATAGGGCTAAACTTTGTTTTTCTCAGTCTAGAGTTCCTTTTCAAACTTTTTAACGTTTTCCATGGATTTAGTCTACCACATTAGTGAGCCAATAGTTGGAGGAGGTGAGCCACTTGATTGTTCCCAGCTGCTTAACCATAAAATAATCACACAGAAACCATATTAATTAAATTACTGCCTGCCATATTAGCACTAGCTTCTTACTGGCTAACTCTTTAATGTTAGTTTAACCCATCTCCATTAATCTGTATATCATCGGGCTGGGCGATGGTGGCGCACGCCTTTAATCCCAGCACTTGGGAGGCAGAGGCAGGTGGATTTCTGTGAGTTCGAGACCAGCCTGGTCTACAGAGCTAGTTCCAGGACAGGCTCCAAAACCACAGAGAAACCCTGTCTCGAAAAACCAAAAAAAAAAAAAAAAAAAAAAAAATCTGTATATCACCAGAAGGTCATACCAGCAAAGTTTCAGCACATCTATCTCTGACAGCTTCATAGTGTCTCTCTGAATCTGCCCTTCTTTCTCCCAGCATTCAGTCCAGTCCTCCATGCTTACCTAAGTTCTGCCTTATCAACATGCCAAAGCAGTTTTTTTATTCATTAATGGCAATTACAGCACACAGAGGGGACTCTGACATCAGTTTTCTGTTAATCAAATGTTAGATTTAATAAGTAGATTATTCAGAGTGTTTCTTGAGACTTCAGGAAATTAATGTCCTTCAAGATCTAGTAACTATCTGTAACTTCTTTTAAAACTGTGCACTTTCATACCCTTCAGGATTTTCAGCCTTTTATCAATGTTTGTCAAAACTACTCCTCTTGTTTGGAGCTTTGGTGAATTTACTGGTTTGGGTCCATTTGGTTTTAAAATAACTAATTTTTTAAAAACAATCTGCAATTCACAGGATTAAGGTTTAAACTTTTCTTGTGATTTCATTATGTTTGTTTGAAAACCTGTTTCAGGCAGAAATAAATGGAAGTACAATATATCTAAGCCCAGTTAGATGATATCAGTTAATAGCAGAATCATTTCATCCTGGCCAAACACTTTCTCCATTCCCTCTCCCTCCTAAAGATTGTGACGTGGTACTCTCCTTTCATCTTCTTCTGAGGCAGATTTTCTCTTGTAGTCTCTTCCGCTATACTGATAGTTTGGGCTGGCTGGCTTACGAACACCGAGTTAGCTCTGCTGTATCTCCATTCTCTCTTGCCTCAGAAATGCTGCAATTAGATATGCATGATATGGCATCCATCCCTTTCATGCTTCTACCAATCTCAACTGATTCTATTTCATCATGTTTGAGAGTATTTCATAACTTTTTCATAAACTTTTTTTTCATTGTTATAGGCTCAGAACACATCTTCATATTAAGAAACTAAATAAGGCCTGCACCAACTGACCCATTATGTGGGTGGTAGAAATCTCACAAGGCCCCATCCTTATGGCAAGAATGATGGACAATTAATGGCTACTGAGAGAGGTGAATCTTTACTAGTAATCTCATACAAGGTTATCCAATTTCACATGTTCCTTCTGAAACACACATACATGTGAGCAATACTAAATGGATACAGCAGAGTATATATGAATATATATATATACCACCACTAATACAACAATAATTTATATATATTCATATGTATACATATATATATGAAAAACTATTTAAAGAAAAATGTGTCATTCAAAAAAGTAATAAATTTAAGATGGAAGGGGGACATAGGATGACTAAGGAATAAATGGTGGAAATTATATAACTACTGTATCATGAAACTGTCAAAATTATAAGTAAATATAAAAGAAGCTTTAAAACTTGTATTCCTTATTCTTATACAACTTATTCACCAATTTTCGATGATTTTCAGGTTTTTGTATATTATTGGACATTTCTATATAATTCATAGTATGTATAATAAAACTATACATACTTTCAAACTGTGTAAAATACATATTTTAGAATTAGAGAGTTGGCTCAGTGGTTAAAAATACATGTTGTCCTTTCAGAGGACCTATGTTCAATAGCCAGCATCCACATGTTGGCTAGCAACCATCTCTAACTCTACTACCAGAGGAGTCAACAGCCTCTACTGACCTCTTAGAAAATAGTCGTGAATACATACATGCTGAAAAATGTTCAGACACATAAAAAATCTGAAAATTCTAAAAGAAAAATTAGAGTCAAAAATATTATTTAAATATGAAATTTGTGCTTTATAAAATATTACTTGCAATACATGAAACTTAATAAATCTGTATTGATCTAAACTTGTGATAGGTCTGCTTTTCATTGACTAATATAACACATTTATGAATTTCTGATAAATTGCACTTCATTTTTCAGGAATCTCCCTTGCCTGCTTATCCTAGATTGATAGAACTATGTTGAAGGAGCTGTGGGCTGCTTTCCTGCCACACGACTCCCAGCCGCCTGGCTAGCTTATGCCCCGAAATAATTACACGGAAACTGTATTCTTTTAAACACTGCCTGGCCCATTAGTTCTAGCCTCTTAATGGCTAATTCTCACATCTTGCCTTAACCCATATTTAGTAATCTGTGTAGCACCAGTCTTACCGGGAAAGATTCAGCATGTCTGACCTGGTGGCTTGCTTCATCACGTCTGGCTCCAGCGAGGAGAGCTATCGAGTCTAAGCTCACTTCCTCTTCCTCCCAGCATTCTGTTATGTTTACTCCACCCACCTAAAGACTGACCTATCAAATGGGCCAAGGCAGTTTCTTTATTAGCCAATGACCTTCCTCCATCAGAACTGATAGCAGCATTTAGTACCATTTCTCTATTAAGGTGTCTGTGAGCATCATGGATACAGATGCATATATACTGTGGATACCATCAATATTATTGTTTTATTCATAAGAAATATAGAAGAATCTTGTACAAATAGAGACAATCCTGTTGAGTGTAGGCACAGGTGTAGGTGATAAAGCCCTCCAGTTGTGAGCATGAAAAAATTGCCCCCATTTTTCATATGTCTTGTGGCAGCCTAGGTGAGGGAAATAAGCCATCCTTCAAGCCCATCAATGCCTGGGACAGGTGGGAGAGCTGGCTCTGTGGTCATAAAAGTGGGAGAGCCATGCCTGACACCCACCAGCTACAACACTTGGAAAAAACAGGCCCTGCACATCATCAGAGCAGCACAATGTACCAATCACTATTAGTAGAGGGGTGGGTGAGGCAGCCCTGGAATTGTGAGCATGGTAGAGCTGTCCCCACTTCACAGCAGACAGACCAACCTTACAGGTACCCAGGCCCAGACCCAGGAATATGATTTGACCTGCACCAATATCCAACCAACTGTGATTTGTGGAAAAACATGGAACAACCTGACCTGTGGACCGAAAGCTGCAGGATCCCCACAACACAGGGAGGCAGTGGGATGGCTAGGAAGAGTTCTAGAGGGGGTAGAGTATTGGTCATGTGGTAGAGACCAGGGACTTAAACCAGAACAGGATAGGCAAGTTTGGGGTTGGGGAGTGGCTAGTATTTTGGATAGCAGCTAGATGGGGTTGGGGTTGGGGGAATCACAGCAGCAGGAAACTCCCTGCTGGCTGGCCATGAAAAGTCAAGGGAGTTGGGGGAGGGGCACGGAGCTCTGTACCATGGGGAAAATCCTAGAGAGTGGGGCATCCCACCATGTGGCTGTTCACTCACCTCTTAAGCCTGCTCAGTATTGGAGCATGCTGTACTTTGAATATTTTTTTTAAAAAGTAAATAAACTAAAACTATCTTTCAAAAGATAAAAAAAAGATTTTGTGTGCGCCTGATTGTAGACAATTTAACATTAATTGTTTTACATTATAAAATATCAACTTTATTACCAATTGCACAAAGTTAAAATTTATTTTCACAGCATTTTTACATTCTATTACATCGATACTGTCCTATCTTCTTTGTTCTTCTTAAACATCCCTTGAAAAACTAGTACACAGTAGATTTGTTAAGTTACAGGAACGTGACTGAAGTACATGGTTTAAGTGTCCATTGGTGTTGCATTGTGGCATTGACTATCCTGCTGGAGTGTGCAAATCACCTTCTCAAAGGGCCATCCTCTGTAGGCTAACACACTTTTCTCTATGTCTAGAGACTTCTCATGTCTATCCCCTTGCTTTATAGACACTGATTCCATTAGATTACAGTTTACCCTACAGTATCATTTATACCTAACTCTATTCAACAAATTCTTTCTTGGCATTTTGAGCAATATAACATCAACACTTACATTTTGGGGACAAGCAAATCAGTCTCTCACATTCATTCTGTGTCTGGACCACTAATATTCACAAGAAGAAAGTAAACATTAAATAATACTATTTTTGTTTTGGTTTTTGATATGCAATGACAGTACTTAACTGAATGTATAAGGCCAAATCTTGAGTACATATTGGCTTTGTAGTTATATTCCTCAGCACTTTACAACTACCAATCAGTAACCTTCCAATATCCAAATTTCTAAAAAGATTTCTCATGTGAATATACATTTTCCAGCCATAATTTTGTAGACATTTTCTGAATCTGACTTTGACTCTGGTCTCTGGTGGGTCTTGCAATATCACCTCTTCCCTGACTTTTCCTATGGAGATGTCAACAGATGCCTATTTATTCTATGTAAAGCACCCACACAGCACAAAGAAATTATTCCACTCAACTCTAAATCAGTGAACTAATGATTTTATTAGGATTAGTTGCAGGAATATAAATGAGGGATCATTACTATAGACATTCTACACAGGTTAATTGGGTAGGGAAACTCACTCTTACTATGAGTCATGACATCCATGAATTGAGTTCCAGACCTAGAAAATGAGAAAGCAAGCAGAGAAGCAGCATTTATTTCTGCTTCCTGACTCCAGACACAACATGGCCATTTCCCTGAATGTCCCATTGTCCTGCATTCTCCACCATAAGGTGCACCTTCAAACTGTCAGTCAAAACATTCCTATTTTTCCCTAAATTGCTTTTGTCAGGTATTTTCTCATAAAAACAAGAAAAATAAGCAAGACTGTAGGTAGAAGCCACTTGTTGGTTCCCAGCTACTCAGCCCCAAAATAACCACACAGAAACTATATTAATTAAATGACTGCTTGGCCCATTAATTTTAACTTCTTATTGGCTAACTGTTACATCTTAGTTTAACCCATTTCTAGAAATCTGTGTATCACCGCAAGGTTGTGGTTTACCGGTCATGTTCCCAGCATCTGTCTCTGGTGGCTCCATTGTTTCTACTTATTTCACCCTTCCTTCTCCAAGCATGCCATTTAGTTTTCCCAGCTTACCTAAGTTCTGCCCTATCCAACAGGCAAAGGTAGTTTATTAACTCAGTATCCAAGAAAAACAACACAAAGACAAAAGGACCTCCCATACCATTTCTGCTTTTCTGTTTAAACAAAGAGGAAGGCTTTAACAATAACGTAGTAAAATTATTTATATCAAAACAGTAATGAAGCAAGAATTAGTTATATTATTTATATCTATTTTATCTTTTGTCATAACTGAAAACACTATAATTATAAATTCTTCAACTCCATCAAAGACTTCAGAAGGATATAATAATATTTAAATAAACAGGAAGTACAATATAAGCAACTTGCAAAACTCTAGAATTGACAGAGACATCTCGCTGACTGTACAGTCACCCAAAGTTCTTCTGTACCATTGGGGCATCCATCTTCAGCCTACAGCCCCATAGTATCTAGAGACATTTCCATGAAGCAGAAAATTTCAAAGACATTTCCACCTATATTGGCAGTTTGTCAGTCACTTTTTTCTGTGTCCTGCAGAATGCTAGTAGACTCTTTCATGAAGTTGGACCCTTGAAGAATTATCTCATTTTGGGCAAGTTCAGCAATCATTTCTCTGTGGGTCCTGCATGTCTAGTTCATCAAACAGTCCAGGCAAGAGCAGTTTCTTGCCCAAATGGCTAGCCAACACCTTAAGGAGCCTCTTCAATGCCCATATTTCTCTTGAAGTAATTGGTGCTTCCAGGACCAGATGTGTCTTACTGTCATGAAAAGCCCTAATTTTCTAAACTACTTAAATGCCATATTCTGAAGGTCTCTGAAAGATTTGAAGAAACCTAGCTATCTGAAATGTATCTCTGTACATCTAGAAAATCTATCATGACTACAAGCTTGACCATTATAGATGACTATTAACTTATATTTCTTAATTATATATTGCATTTTAAATGAACTATACAATATCAATACCTTAATCAAGGGCATATATATACATATAACAAGATTGACCTAAAATTTGTATCAATAACCAAAAATCCATACTATTGCAAATTCTATAGCATATCTGCCTTTAAATGTAAACAAATATTTATAAACAATATTTGTAAATATGGACACGGTTTTCTACAAACTGCTTCCTGCTGTATATTGGGCAAAGTATTTTCCTTTGGAGGGTGATCACAGCAACATTTTGGAGGTCTTGTTCCATTAAACCATATTGGTCTGGAAGCAATCCACAGGCTCTCATCCTCTGAGGAAACAAAAGAAAAACCTCTTTTTCAAAGTAACATATCCTTAGACTCAAATTTTATAATCAAGACATCTTTATGTTGATTTAATTTAGCATTCCATACAATGAAATGTCTCTCTGTGCTTAGCTCCTTCACAGTCAAAAAATTTAAAGAAGACACAATAATATGCACAATTCGGACTCTGTTTATTGTCCATCTTTATATGGCTTATTTTTCTTTACTCCTTTTATTCTATGACTGCCTATACTCTGTCACTTTAAAGACTTTGTTTTTTGGAAACCATTTACTTCTTTTTTTAACACTCTGTATTCTTTTTATTCTCTCTCCCAAAACTGTGTACATTTATCCAACACTGTGATCAATGTTTTTAATATTTTAATGTTTCCTTATTGCATTATCTAATTCTTTACTGTCTTGAAGAACTTTTAAAATGGTAATCAGCTTGGTTGCAGCTGTTCTGGATGCTGGCTTCACCTTTTGCCAGTTCTAAAATGGTGGAGATACCATTACTGCCCGCTCTGGGACCACCAGGTGGGAACTGTGCTCATCACTTTAAGCCTGAGAATGAGTATGCAGCACATAAAGCCCTTTTATCTTAGTATCAGCTAAATGTGCCCTGCAGGACACTGTGCGGTCTGGAAATATCTCTTTGTGCGGCAGCAGTAATCTACCATGCTCTCCCGCTTGTACATGCCTAGCAGTCCTGATCCCACTGCCTACCTAGGTGGGGGAAGGGGGCACTGAGTTGGTCTCAGCTACTTTCCTCCCAACTCCAAGTGGGTCCACAGACACCCAGGCCCAAAAATGCCACTCAAATGCTCTATAACTGGAGTTTGTGCTGGTGGCAGCATGGCCCAGGAAGCTGTCATTATTAAAAAGGCATGGCTTTTTTTCTGCTACTAGTGAATCAGGGAAATTTCCCTTAATGGAGCTGCAGCACACTACCAGCCAAAAAAAAAAAGAAGAAAGAAAGAGAGAGAGAGAGAGAGAGAGAGAGAGAGAGAGAGAGAGAGAGAGAAAGAAAGAAAGAAAGAAAGAAAGAAAGAAAGAAAGAAAGAAAGAAAGAAAGAAAGAAAGAAAGGAGGGAAGGAGGGAGGGAGGGAGGAAGGAAGAAAGAAAGAAAGAAAGGAACAGAAAAGAAAGAAAATAAAAAGATGAGGCTAAACTTTGTTTGTCTGTGTCTAGAGTTCCTTTTCTAGCTTTTTTAGAATTTACATGAATTTAGTTTACCACATTGGTGCGACAAATGTAGTGGGAAGCTGCTTGTTGGTTTCTGACTGTATGGCTAGCTTAGACCTGAAATAATCACACAAAGACTGTATTAATTAAATCACTGCTTCACCCATTAGCACTAGCTTCTTTTTAGCTAACTCTTACATATTAATTTAATCCATATTTATTAATCTGTAAATCGCTACATGGCAATGGCTTTCTGGCAAAGTTTTGGCATGTCTAACTCTGGCAATGGCTCCATGGCTTCTCTCTGACTCTGCCCTCTTTCTCTCAGCATACAGCCTAGATTTTCCTGCCTAGTTCTGTTCTTCCCTTGCCATAGTCTCAAAGAAGCTCTTTATTCATTAACCAATAAAAGCAACACATAGACAAAAGAACCTCCCATACAACAAGAGATACTGATTTATCAAACAAATGTCATTCCTGAGCTTTCTGTACAAACTAAATAGTTATCAAGTATCACAAAAGAAAGGACAAACTTGAATTCAGCACAAAGACTTCCCATTCTCTCCTGTGTTTTTCCACCAGATTTCAAGTGTGGCTATGAATAGCTTCTTCTCCTAAATACTTCACATAAATTTGAGGGAGGCCCTCCCTCCACAGAAATTATTGCTTTAATTAACTTCAAGAAAAGTTCATTTCTATACTTGAGAAAGAGCATTCCACCATTGTGAGTGGACAAATTACAAATAAATTAATAACAACATCTTACTTAAATGGATACCTATTTCTCTATTTCCATTTGAAATCATTTATTTTTCATAAAATTATCTCTAGAAAACATACAGAAATACGTTAAAATTTTATTTTTTCAATTCATAAGTTTTAAAAGCTTTATTGAAGGTAAAATGTATGCCAAACATAAACACAACAGTCTGAAGGGATTTTTGTGTGAAAATAAGCATGCTAAGCTATCTAAGCTTCCTTTCTTTGACATGAATTATTTTAAATAATTCAATTACTTGATAAAGTTTGTTATGTTTTGCATAAATTATGTACCAATAAAATAAATGTACAACATTTGTGTTAGTTACTTCTACATTAGTCTAAATTTTCATGCCTATGCTAACTTGGTTTTTTTGTCACCACAAAAAATTCATGTGCATGATGACATAAAGTAAAATATAGAATCAAATTCCTGCTGGGATATTTAAGAAAGACACTATCATAAGTGAATTTGACATTTATGAACATAAAAACTAAAATATATTATAAATATAGGAAATATATAAATAATATAAATAAATATAATATAATTTTTTTATAAATATAAAAAAATATAAATAAATATAGGAAATATATAAAAAATTTCCCAGTGATAAACATATTTCAAGAATTCTTGATTCATCATTTTAATAATATACATAGGCAACTTGGAATAAACTGAAAGCATTTTTATTTTGCTATTGTGTGTATGTGTGGGTGTCTGTATGCATCTGTGTGTCTCTGTGTGTGAAACATTTCAAAAGGTAAAAATGCTTACACATTGGCTCAGAATGTCTTCTTATGTTTTCTAAATTGATCTTATGTTTGAAAAATATGTTAAGTATATCTTATGTCCCAGTGTATAGTTTATATTTTTGCATGACATTTTCAAAGAATAAAGTTCATTCATATACTGACACAATTACAGTTTTCGTTTTTAAGTGCCTCACATGAATGCAAACACATACACATCTCACTTGTTATTAATTGATCATTTTAAAATCTTTAAAATGTAATGACTGATAAAAAAGAGATGCCAGGAAGTTCCTCATCCCCCCCCCCATATTTCCTGGGCTCCCTGCAGGGACTCTACTCCCCACACACTGCCTCTCTCTTCCTATACCACCGAGCTTGCATCCAGAACCCTCCTCCCTTCTGACCCCTTCCCTCTTTGGGCACATAACACCACCCAGCTCAGCCTGTCTGGGCCTGGGAGCGAATCCTCAGGGCAAGCAGGAGGGCAGGAGTTCATTTGTTTCACTGGCCTGCCTGCACCAAGAAAGGGAGGCACTTTGTTTACAAACTACCCAACCTGCACGGAGATCTGATCTCAGCACCAGGAGAGCCATCATTGGGGTGAGTTTGTGACCCACGGCAGCAGCCCGGGACAGGGAACTCAGAAGTTCCTCATCCCCCCCATACTTCCTGGGCTCCCACAAGGACTCTACTCCCCGCATACTGCCTCTCTCTTCCTATCCCACCCAGCTTGCATCCAGAACCCTTCTTCCTTCTGGCCCCTTCTCTCTTTGGGCACATAGCACCACCCAGCTCAGCCTGTCTGGGCGCTGGGGGTGAATCCTCAGGGCAAGCAGGCGGGCAGGAGTCCCTTTGTTACTCTGGCCTGCCTGCACCAAACAATGTAGGTGCTTTGTTTATGAACTACCCAACCAACACGGAGAGCTAATCTCAGCTCCAGGAGAGCCATCATTGGACACAGAGATCTGATATTGGCACCAGGAGAGATATCACTGGAGCAGCAGGAGAGCCATCACTGGGGAGTACCATCACTGGGAAGGTACATCAGTAGGCAAGGAGACCTGATCCTGTAAAAGAAGATACATAGGAGAGCATTTGGAGGAAGAGATGGGCAGGCGCCAATGCAAGAATTCACCCAACAATCTGAAAAACAATATGAAACCACCAGAACCCAGCGACCTCACAACAGGAGGACATGAACACCTTAATCATGAAGAAGTAGAAAAAATTGACTTTATGAAAGTGATTGACGGCCTTAAACAGCATGTAAAAAATGCCCTTATAGAAATGGATGAGAAGTATAACAGAAAGTTTGAAGAATTGAGTAAATCAGTGAATGATACCCTAGGAAACCGAGGAAAAACAATCAAACAGACAAGGGAAACAGTTCAAGACTTGAAAACTGAAATGGAGGCAAAGAAGAAAACACAAACACAAGGCCAGCTGGACATGGAAAATCTAGGTAAACCAATAGAGAATACAGAAACAAGCATAACCAACAGAATACAAGAGATAGAAGAAAGAATCTCAGATTCTGAAGATACCATAGAGAAAATAAACACGCTGATCAAAGAAAACAACACGGCTAACAAACTCTCATCACAAAACATTCAGGAAATATGGGACACAATAAAAAGACCAAACCTAAGAATAATAGGAGTAGAAGAAGGAGAAGAAGTGCAGCAAAACGGTCCAGAAAATATATTTAATAAAATTATAGAAGAAAACTTTCCCAACCTAAAGAAAGATATACCTATGAAGATTCAAGAAGCATACAGAACACCGAATAGGCTGGATCAAAAAAAAAAATCCCCTCGCCATATAATAATCAAAACGCAAAGCATACAGAAAAAAGAAAGAATATTAAGAGCTGCAAAGGAAAAAGGCCAAGTTACTTATAAAGGTAAACCTATCAGACATACACCTGACTTCTCTATGGAAACCATGAAAGCCAGAAGGTCCTGGATATATGTGCTGCAGAAACTAACAGACCATGGATGCAAGCCCAGACTACTATACCCAGCCAAGCTTTCATTCACTATAAATGGAGAAAACAAAATTTTCCAGGATAAAAACAAATTTGAACAATATGTAGCCACAAATCCAGCCTTACAGAAAGTAATAGAAGGAAAATCACTAACCAAGGAGTCCAACAATGACCACAATAACTCAGACATCTAGAGACCCTTCACCAGCGCAACTCGAAGAAGGGAAACACACAAAATTTACTACTAAAAAAATGATCGGAGTTAACAACCACTGGTCATTAATATTACTTAATGTCCATGGACTCAACTCACCTATAAAAAGGCACAGACTAAGAGATTCGATACGAAAACAGGATCCAACATTCTGCTGTTTACAAGAAACACACCTCAACCACAAAGACAGGCACCTACTAAGAGTAAAGGGTTGGGATAAGGCTTATCAAGTAAATGGACCTAAGAAACAAGCAGGTGTGGCCATACTAATTTCTAACAAAGTTGACTTCAAACTTAAATCAATCAGAAGAGATGGAGAGGGACATTTTCTACTCATAACAGGAACAATTCATCAGGATGAAGTTCGATCCTGAATATCTATGCCCCTAATATAAAAGCACCCACGTATGTAAAAGAAACATTGCTAAAACTCAAGGCAGCCATCAAACCGCACACATTAATAGTAGGAGACTTTAACACTCCTCTCTCACCAATGGACAGGTCAATTAGACAGAAACCTAACAGAGAAATAAGAGAATTAATTGAGGTAATGAATCAAATGGACTTAACAGACATTTACAGAATATTCCACCCAAATAGGAAAGAATATACCTTCTTCTCTGCAGCTCATGGAACCTTCTCGAAAATTGACCACATACTCAGTAACAAAGCAAACATCCACAGTTACAAAAATATCGGTAACCACCTGTATCTTATCAGATCACCATGGATTAAAGCTAGAATTCAGCAACAATGCTACCCCCAGAAAGCCTACAAACTCATGGAAACTGAACAGTCAACTACTGAACCACAACAGGATTAAGGAAGAAATAAAGAAAGAAATTAAAGTCTTCCTTGAATTCAATGAAAATAAAGAAACAACATACTCAAACCTATGGGACACTATGAAAGCAGTCCTGAGAGGAAAGTTCATAGCACTAAGTGCCCACTTAAAGAAAACAGAGAAAGCACACATTGGAGACTTAACAGCCCATCTGAAAGCTCTAGAAAAAAAAGAAGCAGACTCACCTAGGAGGAGTAGAAGAATGGAAATAATCAAACTGAGGGCTGAAATCAACAAAATAGAAACACAGAAAACAATTGAAAGAATCAATGAAACAAAAAGCTGGTTCCTGGAGAAAATCAACAAGATTGATAAACCCCTATCCAAACTAATCAAACAACAGAGAGAGAATTTGCAAATTAATAAGATCAGAAATGAAAAGGGGGACATAACCACAGACACAGAGGAAATTCAGAGAATCATTAGATCTTACTACAAAAGTCTGTATGCCACAAAACTGGAAAATGTAAAGAAATGGACACTTTTTTAGATAAATACCATATACCAAAGTTAAACCAGGACCAGGTGAACAACCTAAATAGACCTGCTAGTCGCGAAGAATTAGAAGCTGTTATCAAAAACCTCCCTTCCAAAAAAAGTCCAGGACCAGATGGTTTCGATGTGGAATTCTACCAGAACTTCCAAGAAGACATAATACCTATACTCCTTAATGTATTTCACAATATAGAAACAGAAGAGTCATTGCCAAATTCCTTTTATGAAGCTACAGTAACTCTGATACCAAAACCACGCAAAGACTCAACCAAGAAAAAGAATCACAGGCCAATCTCACTCATGAACATCGACGCAAAATCCTCAACAAAATACTGGCAAACTGAATCCAAGAACACATTAGAAAAATTATCCATTATGATCAAGTAGGCTTCATCCCAGAGATGCAGGGCTGGTTTAACATACGCAAATCTATCAATGTAATCCATCATATAAATAAACTGAAAGAAAAAAACCATATGATCATTTCATTAGATGCTGAAAAAGCATTTGACAAAATTCAACATCCCTTTATGATAAAAGTCTTGGAGAGATTAGGGATACAAGGGTCATATCTAAATATAATTAAAGCTATTTACAGCAAGCCGACAGCTAACATCAAATTAAACGGAGAGAAACTTGAAGCCATCCCACTAAAATCAGGAACACGCCAAGGCTGTCCACTCTCTCCATACCTCTTCAATATAGTTCTTGAAGTTTTAGCAATAGCAATAAGACAACATAAGGGGATAAAGGGGATTCGAATTGGAAAGGAAGAAGTTAAACTTGCATTATTTGCAAATGATATGATAGTGTACATAAGCGACCCCAAAAACTCCACCAAAGAACTCCTACAGCGGATAAACACCTTTAGTAATGTGGCAGGATACAAGATCAACTCCAAAAAATCAGTCGCCCTCTTATACACAAAGGATATGGAAGCAGAGAGGTAAATAAGAGAATCATCACCTTTCACGATAGCCACAAACAGCATAAAATATCGGACTGCAAACTTGTGCAAATACTTTGGAAATCAGTGTGGTGGTTTCTCAGAAAAATTGGGATCAACCTACCCCTGGACCCAGCAATACCACTCTTGGGAATATACCCAAGAGATGCCCTATCATATGACAAAAGCATTTGTTCAACTATGTTCATAGCAGCATTATTTGTAATAGCCAGAACCTGGAAGCAACTTAGATGTCCTTCAATGGAAGAATGGATGAAGAAAGTGTGGAATATATACACATTAGAGTACTACTCTACGGTAAAAAACAATGACTTCTTGAATTTTGCATGCAAATGGATGGAAATAGAAAATACTATCCTGAGTGAGGTAACCCAGACCCAAAAAGAAGATCATGGGATGTACTCACTCATAATTGGTTTCTAGCCATGGATAGGGGTCACTGAGTCTATAATCTCTGATCCTCAAGAAGCTAAACAACAGGGTAAACCCAAGGAAAAACATACAGTTATCCTCCTGGCTATGGGAAATAGACAAAATTGCCGGGCAAAAAATTGGAATCTTGGGGGTGGTGTGGGATGGGGGTGAGGGGAGATAGGGAGAGAAAAGTGTGAATGAGAGGATGAGGGGAACTTGGGGAAACGGGATGATTGGGGATAAAGGAAGTTTGGATAGGGGAGCAGGGAAGCACATATCTTAGTTAAGGGAGCCACCTAAAGGTTGGCAAGAGACTTGAACTGAGTGGCTACCAGGTGCCCAGGGTAATGTCCCCAGTTAGTTCCTTGGGCACCTGAGGATAGGGAACCTGAAATGAACCTATCCTACAGCCATACTGATGAATATCTTGCATATCACCATAGAACTTTCATCTAGCGATGGATGGAGATAGAGAGAGAGAGACCCACACTGGAGCACCGAACTGAGCTCCCAAGGTCCTAATGAGGAGCAGAAGGAGGGAGAACATGAACAAGGAAGTCAGGACCACGAGGGGTGCACCCACCCACTGAGACAGTGGGGCCCATCTATTGGAAGCTCACCAAGGCCAGCTGGACTGTGACTGAAAAAGCATGGGATAAAACTGGACTCTCTGAACATGGCGGACAATGAGAGCTGACGAGAGGCCAAGGACAATGGCACGTGGTTTTGATCCTACTTCATGTTTTGGCTTTGTGGGAGCCTAGACAGTTCAGATGTTCACCTTCCTAGACCTGGATGGAGGGGGGAGGACCTTGGACTTTCCACCGGGCAGGGAACCCTGACTGCTCTTGGGACTGGAGAGGGAGGAGAAGAGGAGGGGGGAGGGGGAGAGGGTTGGGAGGTGGGGGAGGGAAATGGGAGGTGGGGAGGAAGCAGAAAAAAATTTTTTTTCAATAAAAAAAAAGAGATGCCAGTTCATATATTTATGTGGTTCATATATATGAATAAATCTTTGTACAACAAAAACCATGCTTGCACCTTGGCTGTAGAGCTGCAACATGTTTGAATAGTTCTTAATCTACATAGAACCTTCTAAATAATAAAGTTTCAGACACCCAAATAATTTTGAAAGTGCTCATATATACATAAAAGACTTCCATCCAACATGGACTCTATTCCCTTTGGTGCTCCTGACAACAGATGTGAGGAAAATAAAAGATGTTGCGACATGTAGCAAACCAAATGCTGAAATGATTGGTCACTGTCCAGAATATTTTGATAATTCTCATTATTTTTCAGATATCATCAAAGTTGTATAGATGGATGAAACCAATATTTATGAAATTAATGACCAGATCAGAGTGAATCTGGAGATGGCCAGAGCAGTGAGAATCTGATCCACTGAAGAGATCTTTCTTCTATTTAATTAGTCCATGACATTTACCAGTGCCAAAAATGCATTTCCTATTATGAATTCCACATTTAGAATAAATGTTAATGTGACATGTAGGATACGACTCATTGTCACTAGGATGCTTTATCCCATGGTACACTGATGAAGATGTGTTAATCAGTTTTCTATAATGCTGTGAAAATCTTGAATTTTCATAGTATTCATTGTCATACCCAGTACTAATCAAATATCAATTTACTACTGATTTGGTCCATATTTTTCTGTACAAAATTTTAGAAGTTCCAAGGCAGCTATGTTAGAGTATATCCAGATATTATGTGCTTTACAAAGGGAACCCTGAAGTCTATTTCATAGATGTGGAAGGAACACTGAATTTTCACGTGTTGTTATAAAATACACTAATATGCATTGGTTTTTACTAGTTTTTCTTCATATATATTTTAGTCTAGATATTTGGTTTCTGGACAAGCAACATTAAGGAACTGTAACTCATAGACATTAACCAAATCAAGACTGGAACATAGACGAAGTACATTAAATAAATCAAATTCATGTTTGACCAGGGAACTATATAGATTTCCCAAAGCTCTTATAGAAAGCTATCAAACTTGCCTAAAAGTCTCATAGATATCATTGTCTATAAGATATTATGTACGAAGAATAATAACCATCTTACTTTTTGCATGTACACACACAATTCTACCCTTAAGTAGAAAAACACACAAAAGCCATTGACTCACAATTTAATAAATCTGTTTTACCATTAGAATTTTGGTCATATAACTCATGCTTATACTGCTATAGTTGTCAAGATGCTGTATCAAATAGTTTCCAATATATATGATATAATAAGAATATAAATATTCTCAAAAGTTGTGATTCGTTTATCTCTGTATATGAGCAAATTTGGAGATTGTCCTATCATACTATCAAACAAAGAAATTCAGTGAATTTATACACACACAAAAGATCTTTTCTATTCTCTGTATCTCTTTTTATTAGTACATTTACCACCCTTAGCACCTAGGACCTTCAGATATAACCATTTCTCTCTACTTTGCACCAGTATCTAGTACCCAACGTGGGGTAATTGCATCCACAGAAAGCCTGAGAAAGCTTGGGAAAAAATAAAGCATGTTTTCTTGGTAACAGCAATTTCTCATGTATGCTCTGCTAACTAGAGGCAAGGAAGCACTCCCATTTAAGAGAGGCTTCCTGACTCAGCTTTAGCTGCAAAACCCTGCAGCTCTTTAAGAGTTCTTGACACAAAACACTTAAATGGTATTGATAAAAGTTGACCACATGATTTTTGGTTTTCAGCCATAGTAGAGAAAAGCTGCACCATTTTAAAATGCCATGCCGGCTTTCTGGGTCATCGTGCCAGGGCAAACTCTGACTCTTTCAGGCAGGCAGTCCAATTATGGAGCATTTGAGTGTAGTTTGTGAGCAAACTGTTGCAGCTTGCTTGTTGGCAGGGACCTTGAAATGCCATAGAGTTGTGGCATTAAACATGGCTACAGCTGGTACCTCTGCTATGAGGCTGGAATCACAGAAAGCTAAGGAATGGGCTGTATCCAGTTGTCAAAGCCATGGCTTTAATCCTCTCCATATTGCATAGCAAATTAGAGGCTCAGAAAAAGTGGGGTCAGAAAAAGAAAGATATACAATAAAGAGAGATTCAAAGAGGAAGAAAACCTCTAAATGTTCTACAGTGTTTTAAAAATATATGCAGGCTTGAAAAAGAAAGGTTAAAGTCCTTAAAATAAAAGAGAAAGAAAGAGAGTAGTTGGGTGTAATGGTACACACCTTTAATCCCAATGCCTGGGAGGCAGAGGCAGACAGACCTCTGTGAATTCAACACGTGGTGGTGGACACCTTTAATCCCAGCCCTGAGAAGGCAGAGACAGGCAGATCTCTGTGAGTTCAAGGACAGTCTGGTTACAGAGTAAGTTCCAGGACAAAGATACATAGAAACCCTGTCTCAAAAAGCAAAAAAGTAAAAAATAAAAGAAAAAGAGGTTAAAATAAAGCCATGTAAAAATGAAAAATACACAGAGACTCTTGATACTGTATGTTATTATGCTCTCTTTGAATTTTTTGAATGCTGAAGAAGAAGCAACAGCTGCTAAAGGATATTTGTTTATAAATGCTGCTAAATTAATCCAAGATAGGTATTTTGAAAATACCTTGACTTCAAAATTGAAGTCAAAAGGTATGTTTCTTTGGAGAAGAGATTTTGCTTTTGTTTCCAGAAGAAATGAGAGGTTGTGAATTCATTTTGAGTTAAGGAAAATCAGGAAGACCACCTGAGAAATCTCTGGCAGAAACAGATGGCCCAGATGTAAGTTTTATATCCAGAATGGATTCAAGATGCTGACTGAGATGATCAAGTCTCACAGGATACTCCAGTCAGGACTTGATCATAACTCTAAATTTTCTTTAGGTCCCCATAAGATTATCAGTGCCCCCAACCAGCCAGAAGTAGCCTGGAATACTATGCCCACATTCCCAAAAAATAGACTATGAATATTTTCCTTTGTTTAAAAAAACGGGGGGGGGGGTGTGGGATAATTGTCTGTATTCTGTCAATCATGTTTTGAATAAATGGTGATTGGCCAGGTAGGAAGTATAGTTGGGACAACCAAACAAGAAGTAAAGTTGGGGCAATAAGAACAGGAGAATGCGGGGAAGAAAGAAGTCCATTGCTCCCCAGTCCTGTTCAGACCACCAAAGAAGCAGGATGTGACCTGCCCTTCTGAAAAAGGTACCGAACCATGTGGCTAACATAGATAAGAATAATGGGTTAATATAAGTTATAAGAGCTAAAACAAAGCCTGAGTTAATGGGCCAATCAGTTTATATCTAATGTATGTACACTTCCATGTGATTTTCTTTGGGACTTGCCAGCTGTGGGAACTGGGCAAGACATAAACCCCAACAAATCCGGCCCTTCATGTTCCAAGTATCTGCTCCATCACAAGCTTCAAGGATGAAGCATGACCTAAACAAGCAGGAAATGAAGCAATGTAGTGATATTTATTCTATTTTAATAAATAAAACTTACCTGCAGTTCAGAGATGCAAAGCAGACAATCTCTATGAAATTTTCAGACTGAAAAGAGAGTAAGTTCCTGTCTCATACCACTTTATATTTGTCTCTAGTGTTAGGATGAAAGGCGTGCACCACCAACTCCCCAGCCTCTATGGCTAACTAGTGTGGCTGCTAGGACTAAAGGTGTGTGCCACAACTGCCAGGCCTGCATGACTGACTAATGTGACTGACTTTTCACTCTTCAGAAATGCTTTATTTATTAAAACACAAATAAAATATCACTATATTTCCCATTTTTGTATAAATTTTAAAAAGGCTATAACTAATATGAGAAAAACTATATGTAATAACTACAATAGCTTTATACAATGTATACAGGTAATAAGTACATCAACAATGTATAATCCAATTGTAACTGGCAAATTCAGAGAAAATACTAGATATCTATTCTATCTTGGTGAGTCCAAAGTCTTCTACCTAATTTACTTTCTATCATAACTGATGGAGGAAGGTCATTGGTTAATTAAAATAAGAAACTGCTTGGCCCTCATAGGTTAGAACATAAGTGGGTTGAGTAAACAGAACAGAATGCTGGGAGGAAGAGGAAGTGAGCTCAGATGCAAGGCAGCTCCTCTCAGAGACAGACGCAAAGCAGCTCATCGCCAGGGCAGACGTGATGAAGCTCCAACCCAGGATGGACGTAGTCTAGAATCTTCCCAGTAAGCGCACCTTGAGGTGCTACACAGATTACTAGAAATGGGCTAAATTAATACGTGAGAATTAGCCAAGAAGAGGCTAGATATAATGGGCCAAGCAGTGTTTAAAAAAATACAGTTTGTGTGTTGTTATTTCAGGGCATAAGCTAGCCAAGCAGCCATGAGCCGGACTGTGGGAAGAGGCCCGCAGCCCCCACAACACATAACCATCCAAAACTATCTTTTGATATCTCTCAGCCATACTCATTTTGCATTTCTTTAGTGAATATCTTTTCTGAGTCTCATAAACAAGAAAAACTATAACTGTCTAGCTGTCAACTACCTCAGAGATCCAAAAAGGAAATAATATTAACTGAGTAAGCAAGAAGTGCAAGCAAAAGACTTTCAAAGTTTGTGAGTAATGACAAAAACAACTGAATGTCTGAATAGTCACCCAACATTCCTCTGTAACTTTAGGGAATCCATCTTCAGAATAGAAGAGTGAGCATACCATCATTGCAGACACAGAAGCATCCTCCTGACATGGCTCCTTCCATACAACAATAAAGAGAAAGGACACTAAGACAAATGCAAAATACTCCAGGGGTGGGGCAGTGTGGAGAGAATGCTAATACTGGAAATGAAAGGTCTTTTTAAAAGTAACAAAACTTGTGTCCACCAGGGGCAAACAACACATACCACCCTAATGTGTACCCCTGAGCTCCTCCTCTGCATCTTCTGTGCTGCACAAGAAATTGTAAGTGTTTTACTTGAACCGTAATCATTTCCTAGGACCACCAGACTTGTCCAGACAAGATAGCAATGACATCATGAACTGTTTCCTCTAGAGCAACATGATAAATCATTTCCTCAGAAAGGAGGAAGAATATAAAGTTGGGTGTATAGAGGACATAAGGAGGAAGGTTGAGAAGAATTGGGCAAAGCTGAATATGATCAAAACACATGTATTAAACTTTCAAAGAACTAACCAATAAGATTAAAGATACATATTGACTTGTTGCTATATCCAAATACATTGTATTAAACTTTCAAAGAACTAACAAATGACTTTAAACACTCTAATGACTTGTTACTATATCCACAGATCATAGCATGTTTAACACCCCATCAGAGAAGCTTCTCCTTGTGGTAAATGACAATGAATACAGGAACCCTCACTTGCCCATTTGTACAGAACAAAAGACTGGGAACTTCTCAGCTCTAAAATGAGTGTGTTAACTTTACCTAAGGAAACAATTCTGGAGACAGTTCAAGGAGTAAGAATTCTATCACAAGGGAAATCTTTTTCACCCAGTAATACTCAAACCATTTTCAAATGCTATAAAAACATTGGCAGATTTTCCAATATATACATATTCTCACACTTACTGGGTGAAAAGCATGCTCAGTAGTAACTAATCCTGTGTTATTAGTTATGATTAATAATCTCCTGACAAAAAGTTCTAGCAATATTGTTTTTGAGTGGACAGTGAAGTCCTATTTCCTTTTTGTTCATTTTTTTCATTTATTTTTGAGAGTTTAGTATATTTGTATCATTTCTACATCCATTTCCTCTTTCTGGACTCTCCCATATACTTCTTCTTGTTCTCTTTCAAATTCATGACCTTTTTTCATAATTTTTACACACATACACAAACAAACCTTTCACTCTGAATGATATTCTACTGAATTTTACATTCTGTGGACCATGTTAAGGAGGAATACAAGATTAACTAAGACAAGACCTTAGTTCAATGCTAGTTTCATGTAAATAAACACTACTATTCCAAAAAAAATGAATTATGCACTGTATGTCCTCACCGTGAGTTCCAGACTTCAACCTCTGGTCCTGAAGGCAAAGCTGAATTCTGACTTACTAGCATGCAAATGAAGACATACTCTTTTTTTACTTTTTACAAGCATTTTTCTTTGTCTAGCCTCTTTAAAATTTGAGTTCATGAAGTATGAATGTCATTCAGCAAAGCTTTAAAAGTTTTAAAGTTACAACGTATTTTTTTTAAAAAAAAAAAAAAAAGAAGGGTGAATGCAAGGATGGGTGAGTTTCAGTCCTCAGGTGGTATCATAAATGGTCCTTCAACATCAGGAATTTGTTTCAGCAGATAAAGTGGATTCAGGTAACGGAGTTTTTTCTTTGTAATGTGTCTTGTTGTCTATAGAATTTCTTTGGAAAAACCCTCTTCTCTACAATTATCTGTTGATAATTAACGTCTAATAACATCATTGTATTTAACCAAGAAGCACACTTAGATACACACACACACACACACACCAATCCAAGGCTGAGAACAAGACACCATTCAAGGAAACATAGCTATGATCATTGAGCTAGAATTCCACCATGTATGGCAGAAAATCTAGTGTGTTTGATGAAGTGAAAGCTCCTAACAGACATGAATCTTGCTAGAAGTGTTCTCTGTAATTATTTGAAGTTGCGCTAAAAAAGCCTGCTGAGCGCCGTGTTCTGTGGTTTCCCAGCGCCATGGCAACATAGTAGAAGAAAAGCGGACGGGCTTCCATCTTCATACTGGAAATGTGAGATTTCTCTGAGATTTGTGTTTTAGTGAAAGTTGTGCTGTGTATTTTTTTGCCCTGTGGATTGTATTGTGTTTGAAATGTTACTATTATACAATTTACATTTTATATCTCATTGATATTTACTATATCTATTTATTTTCACCAAGAAATCTATACTTTGACTTTTATCTAGCTTTTCTTTGCCAGAGCTTCATCTTTGACTGTTAGTATTACACAGTCATAAGTTTCATATTTAAAAATCCATTCAACTGCAGATATTTCACAAAGCATTTTTCTTAGCACTTAATTCTTTCCTTATTGTTTCCTGAGCAACAGAAGAGCACACAACTATAGATTGTACAATTTTTTTGCATTCCAATTCAGTCCTTTAACCTCCATTGAAAAAATGAATTTATTTAATAATATTCTAAAAACAGTCTGAAATTTTCAAATGTCAATGAGCTATAATATAAATACTATATCATCCTCCTCTTATTACACATATACACATTTTATAACATATTTGACCCCATCAAATTTTCTCTGAAAGACATGCAGAAAATATATTCAACATTTTTTCAATATGCAAATGAATAAACAATATTCAAAGAGAAAAATCTTGATAAAACACACCTAGTAATCTGAAGGGTTTCCTTCTAAAGATTCACAGAATCCTTATGACAGATTTAGCATCACTGAACACGTGAATACATACACACATATACTTTATATATTAACAAAAATCATTTTAAAATGTCAAAGTTATTAATTCTATATAGAAAAATTATATTTTGCTAATATTATATCTTCATATATTTATTTAGTCCATATTCATATTTATTCTTGAATAACAGCATAGGTATTTCCATATTATCTGCCAAGGATGCAATAGTTAGTATAATAACTAATAGTTAGTATAATAACTAATCATCTCAATTCACAATGCTACAGGAGGTTGAATATATACCAAATTATTTATTAAAAACTAATGTTCCTCTAAAATACAAAAGATGATGTACATTTTATAAAACTCTGGGCTCCACATCACTAAACCTGCACCTCAGCCACCACACCATGGAAATAAATGCCTGTCTAAGTTTAGTGTTTCCCAGAATCAAGAGATAGGAGTGGCCGGAAGGGAAAGCAGCTTCAGTAATAAAGAAAAGCAGAGAAATTGAATTTTTTAGCTCATAGTTAATGTCACAAAACTGAAAAAGAAGTGACAGAAAATAGATACTGTACAGTAACAAAAATGTGACCACCATTTGCAGGGCCTTTAAGTGAGCTGCCTTGCTGATGTCTTTGGAGCCTGGCATATTGTACTGCATGTTCTTCAAATGTCGCCACAGGGAGAAGATGAGCAGGAGAAACATGGTCAGGGTCACGGTGAAGGGAATGAGTGTGAACATAGAATTGGTGAGTAAATCGAGCTTAGCAGCTTCAGAATTATTACTTGTGATCACTCTGAAGAAAGTATTTGCTTCAATTCTGTCAATCCAGAGGTCAATATGTGTGTTTACAACTAAAATGTTTAAAAACAAGATGAGCAGAGATGCAAACAGTGTCCCTAAAACTATTTTTTTTACTCTCCACTTTAGATGAAGAAAAATAGAGTTTGAAAAATTAGCTATCTTGAGAAAATAGAAGATGCTGAGACATGTAGCAAGCCAGATACTGAAATGATTGGTTACTGTCCATAAAATAAAAATTTGTATCATAATCTTTCTAGTTATTATTATTTCTGGGTATTTTTCAGAAACAAATAAACTTGCAGTTAGTGAAAAGAGCAAGGCAACTCTGGAAATTGCCAGAGTAGTCAAGATCTGATCTATGAAACATATCTTTCTCCATTTTAACCAGTCCATAATGTTCACCAAAACTGTGAATGCATTGCCAAAATTTCCCATTAGAAATTCCACACTTAAAGTAGTTAAAAATATGTAATATAGGACATCATTCATTGTTTCCAAATTGATGTTCAGAATTTTACTATAGTACTAAATATTTCTGAATACAGTCTTTTGATGTATGTCTACCTGATTCTTGAAAATTATAAAACACAAATTAAATGTATTCATATATACAATATCAAGTAAACATCAAGATTTACTAATGAAGTGGTTTATAATATTCTTCACAAAAATCTTACACTTTGCAAGAAAACTCAGCTGATCTTCATCCAGATGCTTCATACCTTACACAAAATGGTTTGGAGTCTTTTATAGTTGATGCTGAAGAAAGCAGAATTCTTATGTACTGTCATCAAAACAAATAAATTTATTTTCATCGTTTTGACTGTTCACATATTAAATTTTAATCATTTAATTTCTGACAAGCAAAACTATAACATTCTAACTCACATAAAAACAAAGTATCTTAACTTCTATGCAACTAAAATTCCATTAAATATTTCAAAATAAAGGCAGTTAGGCAACTATACATATTTTTCAAAGTTCTTTCTACAAGCAAACATTTACTTAATAATCTTACATAGTTAGTTATGCTTCAAATACTGGAACTGAGAAGACTTATAATTTTACTTTTAATACAGTCATATATGCATGCATACATATCCATATACTAATATATGCTAGCTCATAAGTATGTATTTATTTAGATCATAATTTTTTTATTTCTGACATAAATATTTCAGGTTTATCATGTAATTAAAATTTATTGTGCATTTCACTTATGATTAGTAAATGATAGTTGTTAGGAGATGGTATAAAACTGCTTTAATTTTTAATCGATGCAATAATAATGTAAATGTTCTAAAGACTTGGGACTATCTTATTCTCACATGAAAATAAATATAGAGTAATTCCTACTCTGTTACAAAGGAGAAATAAATTTACATGAATTCATTTGCACAACAAGAATCCTTTTTATTATCCATGTCTCCTACCTTTGTTAATGCATCTGATTTCTTCACCAGTATGAGCACTAGGCACTATTCATTTCTCTCCGGTTTGCACTGACATTTGCTCCTGTAATGTCACTGTAGACATCAAGGCATATAAAAGACAATACATAACCCAGGAAAGAAAAGGAATGGAGCAATGGGTCATAACATTCTTTAAAACCAAATGGATAGTAAAAGAAGCAATAACACAAAAGAGAAGAATCAAAATAAGACAGCAGAAATGCATATGTCAAAAATTTTTGTGAACTTTGTCTAGTGGTGCACACTAGTCCATGTAACTCAGCACTGAAAGAAACTAGGCTAGTTGGTAAAACCCTGTATAAACATAACACTAAAAAAAATGTTTAAATTGAAGGGAAAGCAAAGGTTATTGTATGTGAAAGATGGATTATAACTGAAAATTGGAGCAATAGTGAACAAAGAAAGTGACAGAATTTCTAGAAGAGAATCATTAACATACCTGAACACAGAAAGGTCTTCACAGGATGGCTATTTTCCCATAACAAAAAGGCAGAAGATAAATGCAAAACACATTGAGCGTGAGGCAGTGTGGAGCAAGTGCTAGTACAAAAGCTTCAAGGCCTTTAGAAAAAGTGACAAAGCTTGTATTCATGGGAGGCAGTAACTCCAGCCCAGGAGTTTCCCTGACCCCTTCCTCTCCACCTTCCACTCTGGAAAGAAAACATTTGAAATTCTACTGGAATAGCTGTAGCTGCTGAACTTTGTAGACCAAGTTGTTTTTCTCAGATGCAAAACTGCAACTGTATTAATAACAGCAAGGTTGCTTTGAATGTCTCTGACACAGTTGTAGGAAAAGAGCCCAAACTCCTACTGAATTAATGTAAGGAACTCCTTCAAGAGAGTAGTAACCCATATTCAAGAGACACATCAGCGAAAACAGAGCTGCAGAACAAGCATAGTCTCCCATCCCAGCACAGGTCCTCAGCAAAGATTTAAGTCATGTGTTTATATATTCTGTCACTGTTTGAGTGGCACAGTCCACGAAAATTTTGATCATTATTCTGTGTGAGACCTCAAATATCTAGATTTTTATTTTCTAGTGAATATCTTGTGTCACCAAGGATATCCTTCAAAAAGCAATAGGGAATAATATTCTTCCATGTTTACTTAAAATTACATAAGCTAATATAAGGGTATATGCACACAAATACATACATGTGTATAAGTTATAAGTATTATACATACATACATCATATATATTCACACACATTCATATATATACATATATTTGTGTGTATATGTATATATATATATATATAAAACCCAGGGCTATAAATGGGAAGATTGTTGCTTATAGGTGTCTACAAAACCCTCCCTCAAAAATATAGGATATTGTTCTTGTCCTTGGTTGACTCTCAATTACTGAAGGTAAGACTCTATTTCTACAGCTATAGATGCCCACAGAGAATGAAGGACTATATAGCAAATCACCTTCTCACAAGGCCTTCCTCGGTAAGCTAACATATTTCCCTCTATGTCTATAGACTTCTCCTATCTATCCCCTTGTCTTATGGACACTGATTGCATTATATTACAGTTTTACCCGATGGTTTCATTTATACCTAACCATATCAATAAATTCTGTTTGGGCATTTTCAGCAGTATAGCATCAACACTTACATTTTTAGGACAAGCAAGTTGGTCTCTCACATTCTTCCTGTGCCTGGATCAGGAATATTATTCACAAGTATAAGGTAAACATTTCAATAACACTGTTTTTTGTTTTTGATATGCAATGACAGTCCTTAAGTGAATATATAAGACCAAATCTTGAGTACAAATTAAGTTTATATTTACCTTCTTCAGCATTTTAAGAGTATCAATCAGTAACCTTCCAGTGCACAAATTTCTAAAATGATTTCTCATGTGAATATACTTTTTACAGCCATAATTTTGTAGACATTGTCTGAATTTGACTTTGACTTTGGTAGGATTAGTGTTTTGCAGTATAAACTCTTCCCTGATGTTTCCTAGGGAGATGTCAACAGATGTCTACTTACTCCAGGAAAGGCACCCACAACAGCACAAGAAATGACTCTACTCAAGTCTAGTTCAGTGAACCAATTATTTTATTATGATTACTTGCAGGGACATGGGTGAGGGCTCCTTGCAATAACATTGACACATAAGGGCAGTTTTATCCCAGAAAGTCAACCCCTACAGAGCCTGGTGACAACTCATAAGAGTTCCATCACTGCAGCTCCGAGAACGTCCTGCTGATAGCTGAAGCAGTTCCCTCTCTTAGCAACTGTTTAAAGTACTTAAAAAGTTGCATGTTTAAGCTACTTCATAAAATGAAATAAACAAAAAAATAAAATAAGCAAAAAATATAGATACTTAGGAGTATTGTTTAGCTAGATATCCACATAAATAATTATTACGGGTGATATGATTTTGTATCTGCAAAAGACAAGAATGAGCTTTAGGCACAAAACTTCTTTCATACTTTACTAAACAGATATTTATGTGAAGTTTGATATTAATCATAATTTTCTCAGGATCTAAACTTGCCAGAAGACAAACCTCTGGGCATGTATAAGAGAGACCTTCTGCATTAGTTAATTGTGGTGGGGAATCTACTCTTACTGTGAGTCATGATATTCATGAATTGAATTCCTGACATAGAAAATGAGAAAGTCATCAGAGAAGTAGCATTTATCTCTGCTTTCTGACTCCAGACACAACATGACCATTTCCCTGAATGTCCCATTGTCCTGCATTCTCTAACATAAAGTGCACCTTCAAACTGTCAGTTAAAACATTCCTATTTCTTCCCTAAAATGCTTTTGCCAGGTATTTTGTCATAAAAACAAGAAAAATGAGTAAGGCAGATACCGAGGTATTAAACAAACATCATACATGAGCTGTCTGTATAAATTAAATAGTTATCAAGTATCACAGAAAGAAATGGCAAGGCTTAAATTAAGCATAAAGACTTCCCATTTCTTTTCTGTGTTTTTCCACCAGATTTCAAGAGTGGCTGTGAGCAGCTTCTTCTGGATACTTCACATGGATTTAAAGGAGGGCCTCCCTCTGAAGAGATTATTGCTCTAATTATCATCAAGGAAGGTTGTTTTCTATACATGAGAAACAGCATTCCACCATTGTGAGTTGACAAATGATCAATAAATTAATAACATAACATCTTCCATTAGTGGATGTCTATTTCTCTATTCCCATTTGAAATCATCTGTTTCTCATAAAATTATCTCTAGAAAACATACAGAAATATGTTCAAATTTTATTTCTTTAATTTAAAAGTTTAAAAAGCTTTACTGAAGATATAATGTATGCCAAACATAAACTCAACAGTCTGAAGGGATTTGGGTGTGAAAATGGCCTGCTAAGCTGTATAAGTTTCCTTCTTTGACCAAAATTATTTCAAATAATTCACTTATTTGATTAAGTTAATGTATATTTGCCTGAATATTATGCTAATAACATACATGTATGACATTTGTGTTAATTAATTCTACATTAGTCTAAATTTTCATGACTATGCTAACTTGGTTTTTTGGTCACCTCAGAAAATTTCAGGTACATAATTACATAAAAGAAAATATTACAACCAAATTCCTGCTGTGATATTTGACAAAGACACTATCATAGGCATGTTTGACAATTATGAACATAAAAACTAAAATTATTATAATATACACATAAGAACTAAATAAAAATTCCCAGTGATAAACATGTTTCAAGAATTGGACATTTTAGTAATATACATAGGAATCTTGAGATAAACTTAACGCATTTTTATTTCTCAATTGTTGTTGTTGTTGTCGTCATCGCTATGTGTGTGAGTGTGTGTGTGTGTGTGTGTTTGTGTGCAGCTCACAGGTCTTCTGGTATATGTGTACAAAGATGACTTGTATATTTAGGAATCAATTTCATCCCAAGAACCAGTTAAAAGTGGAATGAAGTATTTCAAAAAGAAAAATTGCTTTGTAGCTGGCCCACAGTTACTTCTTAGGTTTTCTAAATTGATTTTATGTCGGAAAAATGGGTTAAGTATACCTTATGTCCGAGTCTATATTTTATACTTTATTACATGACCTATTTAGAGAATAAAGGTCATTCATTTACTGACACAATTACTGCTTTCCTTTTTAAGTGCCTCACTTGAATGCATACATATACACACCTCACTTGTTATTCATTGATCATTTTAAAATCTTTAAAAGTTTAATGACTGATAAATAGAGATGCCAGTTCTTGTATTTAGGTGGTTCAAATACACGAATACATCTCTGTACAACAAAAAACTTGCTTGCACCTTGTCTGTAGAGATACAAAATTTTTGAATAGTTCTTAATCTACACAGAATCTTCTAAATCTATAAAGTTACAGACACCTGAGTAATTTTTAAAATGTAAATTTATACAAAAGACGTCTTTATTATATATCCCACACCTGTAGTGGACTCTATTCCTTTGGTGCTCCTGACAACAGATGTGACTGCACTCTCCAGGCTGTCTTCCTCTACTCACAGCTCTCACAAGAGCCCAGTTTGCCCCATCTCTTGGGAATAGTCCTTTATTAACACTATAGAAGATGTGCAGGGCAAACAAGTAACAACTGTTATAACACATACTAATATTCTAGGGGAACTCCTTTGTCCAGGAATGTCATTCTGTCCCACTACTAAGCCAGAAATCCAGGAAAGCATAATGTCACTCTCTAGGTAGTTAGATGGTGTCAGCTAATCTCAGATCCACACATACAAGGTATAGTATTTTCCCATTCCTGCCACACTTAGAAGGAAACAACCCTGTTATTATGAGATAGATCTTACCCACATTTTGCCCTTGCTTGTGGTCTCTCTCATATGAATAGAAACCTACATACTATCTGCATCTCTAACAAATCCTTCACCTGAAAGAGGATCTCCACCCTGGTCATCTCTAACACGTGACAACTACGAATTGGTTTTTTTCTAGAATATAGAAGCTGATCCCCAATACGTTTTATGGAAAAGACTATTTTGTATCTTTGAGACTGCACCTCATTCAACACAGCACAGAAACAAGGACTGACTCAGCTTCTTGTTCACTAGGATCAGGACACATGAATGGACTGAGGGGAAAGCAGTTCCCATTATCTGTAAAAACAAAACTATGAGACTTCTATGATTAAATTCAGCATTCCAGCATAGCATTCATTGTCATGAGCCCCTAGACACAGTGCCAATCAAATATCAATTCACTAATGATTTTCTGCCCAAAGTTTAGAACTTTCAAGGCAGTTAGGTTAGAATTCTTCCAGATATTATGTGCCTTTAAAGGGTACCCTAAACTCTATTTCGTAGATGTGGAAGAAATACTGAATTTTCACAAGCTGTCATCAAAATAAAGACTAATATGCATTGGTTTTTACTAGTTTACAGTTATGGGAGCAGTTGGAGGACTGAGATAATTTGTTCTAAATACATTGCATAAAATATTCAAAGAATTAACGAAAATATTCTTAAAATAAAAGAATTAAAGAAAAGAGAAAACAAAAACCCTATGTATCATCAGAGCAAATTTCTATCTCTCCTTTTCAGGTAAGGAAATGTAGGATTAGAGATCTTAGCCACCTTGAACAAAGAAAGATCTGAGGCTATTGGCACACAAGATGGTACAAGGATCTCTTCCACCAGGGGCTTTAAGGATACCCTTCTTCAAGTGATCATTATTTGAACCCAGATGAACTACAATTGAATGCACTGTGTTAACCTTACCAAAGGAAACAATTCTTGAGACAGTTCAAAGAGTAAGAATTCTGTCACCAGGACATCTTTTCCTCCCATCCATAATCAAGCCATTTTCAATGCTATAAAGACATTGGCAGATTTTTCAAAACCAAACATTCTCACACTAACTGGATGAAAAGTATGCTCGATGGTAACTAAGACTGTGTTACTGTTTATGGTTAATAATCTCCTGACAAAAAGTTCTAGCATACTGTTTCTGAATAAACAAAAAAGTGCTATTTCCACTTTGTTCATTTTTCATTTACCTTTGAGGGTTTAGTATATTTGTATCATTTCTACATCCCCTTCTTCCATCTGACCTCTCCCATATACTTTTCCTTGCTTTCTTTCAAATTCATGAACTTTTTTTCATAATTTTTACACACACACACACAAACCTTTCAGTCTAAATGACATTCTACTGACTTTTACATTCTGTGGACCATGTTAAGGAGGAATAAAACATTAACTAAGAAAAACCCTTAGTCCAATGCTAGCTTCAAGAAAAAAACTACTATCCCACAACAACTCGAACCATGAGTTGTATGACATCACCACCAACCCCAGACTTCAACTGCTGGAGGTAAAGCTGAATTCTCATTTACTAGCATGCAAATAAAGGCATATTCTCTTTCACTGTTTTGCAAGGATTTTCCTTTGTCTAGCCTCTTTGAAATTTGAGTTCATGAAGTATAAATGCCATGCAGCAAAGCTTTAAAAGTTTTAAAGTTACAAAGCTTTTTAAAAAGAAGAAGAAGAAGAAGAAGAAGAAGAAGAAGAAGAAGAAGAAGAAGAAGAAGAAGAAGAAGAAGAAGAAGAGGAAGAGTAAGAAGAAGAAGAAGAAAAGAAGAAGAAGAAAGAAGAAGAAGAAGAAGAAGAAGAAGAAGAAGAAGAAGAAGAAGAAGAAGAAGAAGAAGAAGAAGAAGAAGAAGAAGAAGAAGAAGAAAGAGGAGGAGAAGGAGAAGGAAGAAGAAGAAGAAGAAGAAGAAGAAGAAGAAGAAGAAGAAGAAGAAGAAGAAGAAGAAGAAGAAGAAGAAGAAGAAGAAATGATGAATGCAGGGATGGATGAGCTTTAGTCCTCAGGTGATATCATGAGTGGACCTTCAACATCAGGAATTTGTTTCAGCAGATAAATTGGATTCATGTAATAGAGTTTTTTCTTTCTAAGGTGTCTTATTGTCTATAGGATCTCCTTGGAAAATTCCTCTTCTCTGTTGGTAATTAACATCTGATACCGTCATTATATCCAACCTAGAAGCATACGTACATTCTCTCTCTCTCTCTCTCTCTCTCTCTCTCTCTCTCTCTCTCTCTCTCTCTCTCTCTCTCTCTCACACACACACACACACACACACACACACACACACACACCAATTCAAGACTAAAAACAAGAAAACACAGCTATGATCACTGAGCTAGAATTCCACTGTCTAGGTATGATAGTAAATCTAGTGTGTTGATGAAGTGAAAGCTCCTAACAGACAGGAATCTTGCTAGAAATGTTGTGTATAGATTATTTGCAGTGGTGCTAAAAAGCCTGCTGAGTGCTGTGTTCTGCGGTGTCCCAGTGCCTTGAGAGCATAGTAGAAGGAAAATAGACAGGCCTCTATCTTCATACTAAAAATATGAAATTTTCTGAGATTTGTTTTTTAGTAAAAATTGTGCTGTGTATGTCCATTGTTATTGTCTTGTGGATTGCATTGTGTTTTAAATATTACTATTATGCAATTTACATTTTATCTCTCATTGATATTTACTATATTTATTTTCACCAAGAAATCTATATTTTGATTCTTATCTAGGTTTTCTTGTATCCTGAACTTCATCTTTGAGTGTTAGTATTACACATTCATAAGTTTCATCTCAAAAACTCATTCAACTGCAGATATTTTATAAAGCAGACTTTTCTCTTACCACTGCATATAAATATATGTGTGTGTGCATACTTTCTTTCCTTATTGTTTCCTAAGCAACATAATAACAAACAACTACTCACTTCACAATCTTCCTGTTTCCCAATTCAGTCCTTAAACCTCCCTTCAAACAATGAATTTATTCCACAATATTCAAAAATAGTCTGAAATTTTCAAATGTCAATGAGCCATGTATAAGTACTATAACATCCTCCTCCTATTACACATGTACACATTTTATAACATATGTGTCCCCATCAAATTGTCTCTGAGAGACATGCAAAAATATATTCAACATTTTTTTCAATGTGCAAACAAGTAAACAATATTCAAAGAGAAAAATTTTAATAAAATCAACCTAGTAATTTGAATAGTTTCCTTCTAAAGATTCACAGAATCCTTATGACAGATTTGGCATCACTGAACCGAGGTCACATAACTACATATACACATGTATTTTACATATTAACATAAATCATTTAAAAACAACAAAATAATTCTATATAGAAAAATTATATTTTACTTATATTATGTATTCATATATTTATTTATTCCATATTCATATTTATTCCTGTATAACAGCATAGGTATTTCAGTAATTTCTGCCAGGGCTGTAATAGTTAGGGTAGTACATAATCTATACAATTCACAAGACTACAAATGAAGTACAGAAGGTTGAAATTTATACAAAAATAACTTATTAAGAACTAATGTTCCTCTGAAATATAAAAGGTGATGCACATTTTAGGAAACTGAGGGTGCCACATCACTGAGCCTGCACCTCAGCCACCACACCGTGGAAATAAATGCCTGTCTAAGCTTAGTGTTTCCCAGAATCAAGACACAGGAGTGGCCAGAAGCAAAAGCAATTTCAGTAATACAGAAAAACAAAGTAACTGAATTTTTCTGTTCATAATTAATGTTACAAAACTGCAAAAGAAGTGACAGAAAAAAAATGCTGTACAATAACAGGAAGCTGACCACCATTTGCAGAGCCTTTATGTGGGCTGCTTTGCTGGCATCTCTGGAGCCTTTGGCATTGTACTGCATGTTCTTCAGATGTTGCCACAGGGAGAAGATGAACAAGAGAAACACCCTCAGGGTCACAGTGAAGGGGATGAGTGTGAACATAGTGTTGGTGAGTATAATATGCCTAGGAACTTGAGAATAATTATTTGAGATAACTCTGAAGAATGTGTTGGCTTCAACTCTGTCAATCCAGAGATCAATATGTGTGTTTACAACTAAAATGTTTAAAAACAAGAAAAACAGAGATGCCAACAGTGTCCCTGAAACCATGTTTTTTACTCTCCACTTTAGATGAAGAAAAATCGAGTTGGAAAAATTGGCTATCTTGAGAAAATAAAAGATGCTGAGACATGTAGCAAACCAGATACTGAAATGATTGGTTACTGTCCAGAAAATACAAATTTGTCTCATAATTCTTCTAGATATTATTATGTCTGAGTATTGTTCAGAAACAAATATACTTGCAGTTAGTGAAAAGAGCAAAGCAACTCTGGAAATTGCCAGGGTAGTCAAGATCTGATCTATGAAATATATCTTTCTCCTCTTTAACCAGTCCATAACGTTCACCAAAACTGTGAATGTATTGCCTAAATTTCCCATTAGCAATTCCACACTTAATGTAGTTGATAACATGTAATGTAGGAGACCATTCATTGTTTCCAAGATGATGTTCAGAATTACACTATAATGCAAAATATCTGTGAATACAATCTTTTGATGTATGTCTAGCTGATTCTTGAGAATTTATTACATGCTAATTAAATGAACTTGTATGTACAATGTCAAGTAAACGTCAAATTTACTAATGAAGTGGTTTATACTATTCTTCACAAAAATCTTACACTTTGCAAGAAAACCCAGGTGTGCTTCATCAAGATGCTTCTTACTTTTTACACAATGGACTGGAATTGTCCATAGTTGTTGCTGAAGAAAACAGAATTCTCATGTACTGTATTTAAAACAAATTTATTTTCATTGTTTTGACTGTTCACATATTAATCATTTATTTTCTGACAAGAAAAATTATAAAATTTTAACTCACATAAAAAACCAAAAATCTTAATTTCTATGCAACAAAATTTTCCATTAAATATTTCAAAATGAAGCCAGTTAGGCACCTATACATATTTTCCAAAGTTCTTTCTACAAGTAAACAATTACCTAATAATCTTACATAGTTAGTTATACTTCAAATACTGGGACTGAGAAGATTAATAATTTTACTTTTTATACTATCATATATACATGCATACATATCCAAGTAATAATATATGCTAGTTCATAAGTATGTATTTATTTAGATCATAATCCCTTTCATTTCTGACATAAATAATTCATGTTTATAATGTACTTAAAACTTATTGTGCATTTCACTTATGATTAGTAATATGATAGTTTTTAGATGGTATAAATTTTGATTTCAATTTTAATCAGTACAATAGTAATGTAAATATTCTAAAGACTTGAGACTATCTTATTCATACATGTAAATAAATATAGAATAATCCTATTCTGTTACAAAGCAGAAATAAATTAACATGAATTCCTTTGCACAAGAATTCTTTTCATTATCCATGTCTCCTACCTTTGTTAATGCACTGATTCCTTCACCAGTGTGAGGAATCACTGTTTCCCTCCAGTTTTCTCTGACATTTGCTCCTGTAATGTCACTGTAGGCATCTAGGCATATAAAGGACAATACATAGCCCAGTCAAGCCAGGGAAGAGAGCAAAGGGTCAGAATATTCTTCAAGACCAAATGGATAATGTCCACTTCTTTGAATGGTATTATTTGTAAAACAATAAAAAATAAAAATAAAAAAGACCTAAGGATAGTTAAAGAAGCAATAATACAAAAGGAGAAGTATTAAAATAAGAAAGCAGAATAACATATGACAAAAACATTTGTAAACTTGGCCAAATGGTATATACTGGTATATGTGGCTCACCACTGAAGGAATATGGGCTAGTTGATGAGTCCCTATATAAACATAACACTAAGAAAAATGTTTAGATTGAAGGAAAAGCCAACAGTTGTTGTATATAAAGATGGATTACAATTGGAAATTGGATCAGTAGTGAGCAAAGAAAGTGACAAAATTTCTAGAGCAGAAACATTAACATACCTGAACACAGAAAGGTCCTCATGGGAAGGCTCCTTCCCCATGACAAAAAGACAGAAGAAGACAAAGAGAAATGCAAAATACATTGAGGGTGGGGCAATGTGGAGAAAATGCTAGTACAAGAGGTTCTAGGCCTTCAGGAAAAGTGACAAAGGTTGTATCCATGAGAGGCAGTAGAGCCAACCCAGAAGCTTTCCTGAGCCCCTCTTCTCCATTTTCCACTCTGGAGAGCAAACATTTGAAGTTCTACTGGAATAGCTGTAGCTGCTGAACTCTGTAGGCCAAGTTGCTTTGTTCAGATTCAAAACTGCAAGTTTATTAATAGTGGTAAGATTGCTGTGAAAGTCTCTGACACAGTTGTAGGAAAAGAGCCCAAAGTCCTACTGAATTGATGCAAGGCACTCCTTCAAGAGAGGAGTAACCCATATTCAAGAGACAAAGCAGAAAAACAGACCTACAAAACAAGCATAGTCTCCCATTCTCAGTGCAGGGCACATCGCAAAGGTATAAATCATATGCTGATAAATACAGTCACTCTTTGAGTGGCACAGTTCATGAATATTTTGATCATGAATTTGCTTGAGACCTAAAATACCTTGTTTTCTATTTTCTTGGTGAATTAAAAAAATAAGGAAATCTATATGTTTTTCCTTGGGTTTACCCTCTTGTTTAGCTTCTTTAGGATCACAAATTATAGACTCAGTGGCCCCTATCCATGGCTAGAAACCAATTATGAGTGAGTACATCCCATGATCTTCTTTTTGGGTCTGGGTTACCTCACTCAGGATTGTATTTTCTATTTCCATCCATTTGCATGCAAAATTCAAGAAGTCATTGTTTTTTACCGCAGAGTAGTACTCTAATGTATATATATTCCATACTTTCTTCATCCATTCTTCTATTGAAGGGCATCTAGGTTGCTTCCAGGTTCTGGCTATTACAAATAATGCTGCTATGAACATAGTTGGACAAATGCTTTTGTCATATGATAGGGCATCTCTTGGGTATATTCCCAAGAGTGCTATTGCTGAGTCCAGGGGTAGGTTGATCCCAATTTTTCTGAGAAACCACCACACTGATTTCCAAAGTGGTTGCACAATTTTGCAGTCCCACCAGCAATGGATGAGGGTACCCCTTTCTCCACAACCTCTCCAGCAAAGGCTATCCTTGGTGTTTTTGATTTTAGCCATTCTGACAGGTGTAAGATGATATCTCAAAGTTGTTTTGATTTGCATTTCTCTGATCACTAAGGAGGTTGAGCATGACCTTAAGTATCTTTTGGCCATTTTAACTTCTTCTGATGAGAATTCTGGGCCAGCTGGACTGGGACTGAATAAGCATGGGCTGAAACTGGACTCTCTGAACAAGGCGGACAATGAAGGCTGATGAGAAGCCAAGGACAATGGCACTAGGTTTCGATCCTAATACATGAACTGGCTTTGTGGGAGCATAGCCTGTTTGGATGCTCACCTTCCTGGACCTAGATAGAAGTGGGAGGACCTTGGTCTTCCTGTAGAGCAGGGAATTTGGACTGCTCTTCAGTATCGAGAGGGAGGGGGAGTGGACTGGGGGGAGGAGAAGTGGAGTGGGGATAGGGGGAGGGGAGTGGGGGGAGGGGGCAATATGTGGGAGGAGGGAAATGGGAAACGGGGAGCAGTTGGAAATTTTAATTAAAAAAGAATAAAAAAAATGAGGAAAAAAAAATAAGGAAAGAAATTTTCTTACTAATTAGATTTTATAATGTTAAAATGGTATTTTGCATTTAAAATAAGTAATAAGAAATATGATAGTGACATTATCCACAGCTGAAAAGTATATGAGATTTTAATAAAATCATTTTTATTATTAATTAAAAAATTCCAATCCAAATTCCCATTACCTCCCCTCTTTCCACTCCCTCATATACCCTCCCATCCCACCCCCCTCCAGTCCTAAGAGAGGGCAAGACACTCTGCCCTGTGGAAAGTTCAAGGCCCTCCCTACTACATCTAGACTGAGCAAAGTAAGCATCCAAAGAGAATAGGATCCCGAAAAGCCAGTATATGCAGTAGAGACAAATCTCATTGCCACCGTTAGTGGCCCCTCAGTATGCCCCAACTGCAAACTCCATTCAGAGGGACTAGTTTAATTCCATGCTCGTTCACTCCCAGTCCAATTGGAGTTGGTGAGCTCCCATTAGCTCAGGCTAACTGTCTCAGTGGATGAACCCCTCATGGTCTTGACCTCCTTACTCATACTCTCACTCATTCCACTCTTCAGCTGGATGTTGGGAGCTCAGTCTAGTTCTCTGATGTGGGTCTCTGCCTGTTTCTATCTGTTGTTGTACATAGGTTCTATGGTGCTATTTAACATAATCATCAGTCTGACTACAGAGCAAGGCCAGTTCAGGCACCCTCTCCTCTATTGCTTAGGGTCTTAACTGGGTTCATCCTTGTGGATTTCTGGGAATTTTTCTAGAGCCAGGTTTATTGTTAACCCCATAATGTCTCCCTCAATAGAGATATCTCTTTCCTTGTTCTCATCTCTGTCCTTCCACCATCTCATCTCTGTCCTTTCTCCATCTCAATTATCCTATTCCATCAAGTTCTCCTCAACCCTCTCCTTCTCCCCTTCCTTCTAGCCCCCTGACCCCATGCTCCCAATTTAGTCAAATGATCCTCTCTGTTTCCAAATTCCAACTGAGTCTGTATACGTATTTATTTGGGTTCACCTTAGTATTTAGCTACTCTAGGATCATGAACTATAGGCTAAATGTCTTTTGTTTACAGCTAGTATCCACTTATGTGTGAGCACATACCATATTCATTTTGGGGGTGTCTGGGTTACCTAACTTAGGATAGTGTTTTCTAATTCTATCCATTTGCATGCAAAATTCAAGATGTCACTGTTTTTTACTGCTGAGTAGTACTCTAATGTGTAAATCTGCTACATTTTCTTTATCCATTCTTCAGTTGAGGGGCATCTAGGTTGTTTCAAGGTTCTGGCTATAACAAAGAATGCTGTTATGAACATAGTTGACCAAACGCTTTTGAGGTATGATTGAGCATCTTTTGGGTATATTCCCAAGAGTGGTATTGCTTAATCCTAAGGTAGGTTTAGTCCTAATTTTCTGAGAAACCAACCCTAATCTAGATTAATCAAAAGGCAGAGAGGGAACATCCAAATTAACAAAATCAAAACTTAAAAGGGGGATATAACAACAAACTCTGAGGAAATTCAGAGAATCATTAGGCCTTATACAAAAACTTGTACTCCACAAAATTGGAAAATGTAAAAGAAATGGACAGTTTTTTAGATAGATGAAATATACCAAAATTAAATCAAGACCAAGCAAGCAATTTAAAAAGACCTATTAGTCGCAAGGAAACAGAAGTTTTCATCAAAAACATCCCAACCAAAAAACGCCAAGGACCAGATGGTTTTAGTGCAGAATTTTGCCAGAACTCTCAAGAAGAGATAATACCTATACTCCTCAAAGTGTTCCACATAATAGAAACCGAAGGATCATTGCCAAACTCATTTTATGGTTCTACAGTTACCCTGATACCAAAACCATACAAAGACTCAACCAAGAAAGAGTATTACAGACCAATCACACTCATGAACATGGATGCAAAACTTCTCAATAAAATACTGGCAAACAAAATCCAAGAACATGTTAAAATCTTTTACATGGTTTTCAAAAACTACTATATTGTTACAAATGCCATCTACTTTGGAGTTCCAGCTTGCTGAAGTTAATACTTCTTGCATATTAATAATCTATTAACATTTCACTTAAAATTATAAAAGCCAGGGTTTGGCTCTGAGAAATGTTTCTGTTTGTATAAGTTTACAACCTCAAAGTGAACCAAATGAAAACAAAAACAAAATATTAATACTACACACAGATTTCATAATATGTTTATTTGTTGACCTCTTTACAACCTTCTCATAATTCACTCATTCATTCATCCATTTATTAATTCTATAAAATATTTTGATAACTATTTTGTTTTTACTCTTAGGTGCTAAGAATAAACAGAAGTGGCATGATTTCCCCTCCCAGGATGTTCTTTCTGTATTTGAGGAGTTGAACATTAAGTTGAACATGATTGATTCTGTGACTGAAATGATCTGTCTTCACTTTTACATAATAATCACATAATAATCACAAAACGACATAGCACTCAAATTTAAAGAGACAGGAGGTCACTATTGCAGGCCCTTCATGTGGACTGTGATGTTGAGATCTTGTCATCCTTTGTGTGGAGCCACATCTTCCAGAGCTTCTTGTACAGAAATTAGACTGAGTACAGAACAGGGATGAAGTGCAGAGTGTGGACTTTCTGTAGACCATATTAAGGAAAAATGCAACATTAACCAAGATAAATGCTTAGTTCAATGCCAGTTTCATAGAAAAAAAAAAACTGCTATCCCAAACAACTATAACCATGCATTGTATGACCTCACCACAAGCCCCAGACTTCATCTGCTAGTCCTGGAGGTAAAGCTGAATTCTCATTTACTAGTATGCAAATAAAGGCATACTCTCTTTCACTGTTTTGCAAGCATTTTACTTTGTCTAGCCTCTTTGAAATTGGAGTTCATGAAGTGTGAATATTAACATTAAGAACTAATATACCTCTAAAATACAAAAGATGATCTACATTTTAGGAAACTGAGGGCTTCACATCACTGAGCCTGCACCTTAGCCACCAAACCATGGAAATAAATGCCTGTCTAAGTTTAGTGTTTCCCAGGATCAAGACATAGGGGTGGCCAGAAGGGAAAGCAACTCCAATAGCCCAGAAAAGCAGAGAAACTGACTTTTTCTGCTTATATTTAATGTTACAAAACTGCAAAAGAAGTGACAGAAAAAAAACGGCATACAGTAACAGGAAGGTGACCACCATTTGCAGAGCCTTTATGTGGGCCACAGTGCTGATATCTCTGGAGCCTTTGGCATTGTACTGCATGCTCTTCAGATGTCTCCACAGGGAGAAGATGAGCAGGAGAAACACAGTCAGGGTCACAGTGAAGGGGATGAGTGTGAACATAGTGTTGGTGAGTACAATGAGCCTAGCAACTTGAGAATAATTACTTGAGATAACACTGAAGGATCCATTTGCTTCAATTATGTAAATGAAGATATCAATGTGTGTGTTTATGACTAAAATATTTAAAAACAAGAAAAGCAGAGATGCCAAAAGCATGCCTGAAACCATTTTTTTTATTCTCCACTTTAGATGAAGAAAAATAGTGTTTGAGAAATTGGCTATCTTGAGAAAATAGAAGATGCTGAGACATGTAGCAAGCCAGATACTGAAATGATTGGTTACTGTACAGGAAATACAAATTTGCTTCACAATTCTTCTAGTTATTCTTATGGCTGGAAACCGTTCAGATACAAATAAACTTGCAGTTAGTGAAAAAAGCAAAGCAATTCTGGAAATTGCTAAAGTAGTCAAGATCTGATCTATGAAATATGTCTTTCTCCTCTTTACCCAATTCATAATGCTCACTAGCACTGTGAATGCATTGCCTAAAGTTCCCATTAGCAATTCCATATTTAAAATAATTAATAATATGTAACGTAGGACACCATTCATTGTTTCAAAGACAATGCTCCAAATTCCACTGTAGTGCTAAATATTTCTTAATACAGTCTTCTGATGTAAGTCTAGATGATTCTTGAGAATTCGTAACATACTAATTTTAGTGAACTCATAGGTACAATGTCAAATAAACATCAAGATTTACTGATGAAGTGATTTATAGAGATCTTCCCAAAAAATATTACACTTTGCTGGAAAGCCCAGCTGAGCTTCATTGAGATGCTTCATACAATTCACACAGTGAACCAAAGTCCTCCATGGTTGATGTCGAAGAAAACGTAATTCTTATGTACTGTCATCAAAACAAATAAATTTATTTACATTGCTTTGGATGTTTGCATGTTAAATTGTAACCATTTAATTACACAATTCTAATTTATATAAAAGGCAAAGTATCTTGAATTCTATTTAATATAATAATTCCTTTAAAGATTTCAAAATGAAGCCACTTAGGCATCTATATATATTTTCCAAAGTTTTATCTACAAACAAACAATTACCTAATAATCTTACATAGTGAGTTATTCTTCAAATATCTTGGGCTGAGGAGATTAATAATTTTACTTTTTATAATGTCATATATGCATTCATGCACATGCATATAGTAATATATGCTAGTTCATTAACATGCATCTGACATTGCAATCCCTTTCATTTCTTACTTAAATGATTCAGGTGTATCATTTACTTAAAATTAATTGTGAATTTCATTTATGATTAGTCATATGGTAGTTTTTAGGAGATGGTATAAAATTGGTTTCATTTTTAATTGATACAGTAGTAATGTAAATATTCTAAAAAGTTGTGACTATCTTATTCAAACATGTAAATAAATAAGTAATAATTTCTATTCTGTTACAAAGCAGACAATAATTTTACATGAGTGTTGTTGGAGGAGCAGGCTGTGTTCTGGCCAGGCTAGCTTAACCCCCAGGATAACCACAAGGAAATCTGTATTCATTAAATCACTTGCTGGCCCACTAGCTCCAGCCTTTTATTGGCTAACTCTCACATCTTGATTCAACCCATTTCTAATAATCTGTATGTCACCATGAGGCCGTGGCTTACCAGGAAAGATTCAGCATGTCTGACCTGGCAGCTTCTTGGCAGGAGGCTCTCTGCCTGCCTTCTTCGTCCCAGAATTCTGTTTTGTCTACTCCACCCACCTAAGGCCTGCCCTATAGGCTAAGGCAGCTTCTTTATTCAACCAATAAAATCAACACAAATGCAAAAGGATCTCCTATAACACATGAGTTCATTTGCACAAGAATCCTTTTCATTATCCATGTCTCCTACCTTTGTTAATGCATCTGATCCCTTCAACAGTATGAGTCTTAGGCACTATTCATTTCTCTCCAATTTTCACTGACATTTGTTCCTGTAATGTTACTGTAAAGATCAATGCATATAAAGGACAATAAATAGCCCAGGCAAGCCAGGGAATGGAGCAAAGGGTCAGAATATTCTTTAAGACCTAATGGATATTCAAAGAAACAATAACACAAAAGTGAAGTATCAAAATAAGACATCAAAAAAAGTTATAAAAACTTTAGTAAACTTGGCCTAGTTGTGAACAATGGTATATGTGGCTCAGCAATGAAGGAAATTGGGCTACTTGGTGAGATGCTGTATAAACATAGCACTGACTAAAATGTTATATTGAAGGAAAAGCTATAGGTTATTACATGTGAAAGATGGATTATAACTGGAAATTGGAGCAATAATTAGCAATGAAAGTGACAAAATTTCTAGAAACGGAACATTAACATACCTGAAAACAGCAAGGTCCTCATGTGATGACTCTTTGCCATAACCTAAAAGCAGAAGATGACAAAGAGAAATGCAAAACACATTAAGGGAAGGGTGGGGCTGTGTATAGCAAATGCTAGTACAAGAGCTTCAAGGCCTTTAGGAAAAGTGACAAAGCTTGTATCTATGAGAGGCAATAACACCAGGAGCCCTTCTTTTCCACCTACCACACTGGACAGGAAACATTTAAGGTTCTACTGTAAGTCACGTGTTTATAAATTCAGTCACAGGTAGAGTGGCACAGTCCATTAGTATTTTAATCATGAATCTGTGTGAGACTTCAGATATCTTGTTATCTATATTCTTAGTGAATATCTTATGTCATTAAGGATATTCTGACATTTTGAACTATAATGGAACATTGTGAGCATTAGGTTTAATTTTCTAAGTGGCTATCCAGGTCCTGATGGGGGCAGGGAAAATATCCAGTGAATTAAATATTTTGTTCCTTGCCTTCTATGAACTTACAATATGAAAACTTGACAAGAGTTTAGAAAGTATCTCAGAGTAACTCTAATAAAAAAAAAGTGAAAGACCTGTTTGACAAGAACTTTAAATCTTTGAAGAAAGAAATTAACGAAGATACCAGAAAATGGAAAGAACTCCCATGCTCTTGGGTAGGTAGAATTAACATGATAGAAATGACAATCTTACCAAAAACAATCTACAGATTCAGTGCAATGCCCATCAAAATCCCAACAAAATTCTTCAAAGACCTCAAAAGAATGGTACACAACTTCATATGGAAAAGCAAAAAACGAAGAATAGCCAAAACAATTCTATAAAATAAAAGAAATTCTGGAGGCATCACAATCTCTGACATCAAACTCTACTACAGAGCTACAATATTGAAAATAGCCTGGTATTGGCATAAGAACAGACAGGAGGACTAATGAAACCAAATTGAAGACCCAGATATCAATCCACACACCTTCAAACACCTGATTTTTGACAAAGAAGCAAAAAAAATATCAAATGGAAAAAAGAATCATATTTAACAAATGGTGTTGGCATAACTGCATATCAACATATCGAAGAATGAAAATAGACCCATATCTATCACCATGCACAAAACTCAAGTCCAAATGGATCAAAGACATCAACAAAAAGCCAGCCACACTGAACCTCATAGAAGAGAAAGTGGGAAGGATACTTGAATGTATTGGTACAAGAAACCACTTCCTAAATATAACTCCAGCTGGACAGACACTGAGAGAAACAATTAATAAATGAGAACTCCTGAAAGTGAAAAGCTTCTGTAAAGCAAAAGACATGGTCAATAATACAAAACAACAGTCTACAGAATGGGAAAATATCTTCCCCAACCCCACATCAGACAGAGATCTGATCTCTAAAATATACAAAGAACTCAGAAATTGGTCATCAAAAGAACAAATAATCTTATAAAAAGTGGAGTAGAAACCTAAACAGAGAACTCTCAACAGAGTAATCAAAAATGGCTGAAAAATACTTAAGGAAATGCTCAACATCCTTAGTCATCAGAGAAATGCAAATCAAAACAACTCTGAGATTCCATCTTACACCTGTAAGAATGGCCAAAATCAAAAACACCAATGTACAACTTATGCTGGAGAGGTTGTTGGATAAGGGAACACTTCTGCATTGCTGGTGGGAGTGAAAGCTGGTACAATGCCTTTGGATATCAGTATGGTGATTTCTCAGAAAATTAGGAAACAACCTTCTCCAAGACCCAGCAATACTCCATTTAGGTATATATCCAAATGATGCTCTTTCGTGCCACAAGGACATATGCTCAACTATGTTCATAGCAGCATTGTTTGTCATAGCCAGAACCTGGAAACAATCTAAATGCCCCTAGACTGAAGAATGGATAAGAAAAATGTGGTAATTTACACAATGGAGTACTACACAGCAAAAATAAACAAATAAATAAATAAATAAATAGCATCTTAAATTTTGCAGGCAAATGGAAGGAGCTAAAAAATGTCCTACTGAGTAAAGTAACACTTACCCAGAAAGACAATTATCATCTGTACTTACTCATAAGTGGTTTCTAAACATAAAGTTAAAAAAAAAACAGCCTGCAAATCACAATCCCAGAGAACCTATACAACACTGAGGACCCTAAGAGAGGCATACATGGATCTAATCTACTTGGGATGTTGTAAAAAACAAGATCTCCTGAGTAAATTAGGAGAATTGGGGACCATGGAAGAGGGTTGAAAGAGAGGGGAGAGGCAGGGAGGAGAAGAGGAAAAAATTTAGAGCTCAATAAAAAACAATACAGAAAAAAACCTATGAAGAAAAAATTTAAAAAATAATATGCTGATTGGTCAATGACCAGTCAAGAAGTATAGATGGGATTACCAGAACAGAATTCTGGGAAGAGGAAAGGCTCAGTCTGCAATCATCACTCAGACACAGAGGAAACAAGAAGAAAATGCCTCGCTGATGAAAGGTCCCAAGCCGTGTGGCTAACACAGACAAGAATGATGGGTTAGTGAACAATGTAAGGGTTAGTTAATAAGAATGCCTGATCTAATAGGCCAACCAGTTTATAACTAATGTAGACCTATGTACAGTTGTTGGGATTCAATGGCTGCTGGACTGGGCAGAACAGAAATTTCTGTCAACAGGAATCTCACATCAGCAGCCTGTCATGTTAATAACCCACTGCTCTCCTGACTCTAGTAAACTCTTTGCCTGTAAAATATCCCCTCTCCCTCCCTGTCTCTCCATTTATGATTATCTCTAAAATCTAAGACTTATGAACTGAGCAATCCCTAGAAAAAATACATCTTAGGGAACAGATTGCTTCTCATTGAAGTGTACAAACCTACACCTTAGTCCCCAAAACACAGAAAGGAAGACATACTTAAATTTCCTGTTCTTTAGAATCAGGAGACGAGAATGGGCTGAGAGAAAAACAAATCCCAGAGCTGGTAAAAACAAAATTATTGAGTTTTCTGCTTAAAGTTACTGCTACAGAATAGTAGGAAAAGCAACAGAAAAAAAACAGTATACAAAAACAAGAAGTTGACCACAATTTTTAAGACCTTTATGTGGACTGTACTGCTGACATCTCTGTAGTCTTCGGCAATGAGCTTTGTGTCCTTCATATGTCTCCACAGAAGAAGATGAGCAGAAGGAAAATAATCAGGGTCATAGAAGAGGGAATGAATGTGAATATAGTGTTGATGAATAAAATTAGCCTTAAAAATTGTTGAGATTTGCTTGAAATAGCACTATAGGATGTTTTATGCTTCATGTTCATCAATCCAGACATTACCATGTCTATTTATGACTAAAATAATCAAAGACAAGAAAAGCAGAGATGCCAGTAATGCCATCAAAACAACTTTTTTTAACTCTTCACTTTAGGTGAAGAAAAAAAGAGTTTGGAAAAAAAAATGGCCATTTTGAGAAAATAAATGATGCTGAGGTTTATAGCAAGTCAGAAGCTAAAATGATTTGTCACCATCCAGAAAATATTGAATCTTCTCTCTACTTTTTCAGTTATCAGTAAGGATGGGTACAGCTCAGATAGCAAAAAGACTTTGAAAAGAGACCAGAGCAGAGTGATTCTGGAGATGGCCAGAGCAGTGAGGATCTGATCAACTGTTGAGACCTTTCTTTTCTTGACCCAATCCATGATGTTCACAGGTGCCACAAATGCAATTCCTAACTTTTCTGCTATTGATTCTATGCTTAAAATGAGAGTTAGCATGAACTGTAGGAAATCACACATTGTCAATGTGATGCTCCAGTTTCTATGACACTGCTGTAGATATATAATACAGTCTAAAATCTAGATCAACCTGATTCTTGAAAGTCCATAGCACATTAACTTTTAAGAAATTCCATAAACAATGTAAACCAAAAAGCAACATTCAATAATTAAATTATTTATGTATTTCTCCGTGAATATCTTTCATAGTTGAAGGCAAGCCAGTTCAAGTTAATGCAGATACTCTGTGCATTACCTGTTAGAATGAAAACCACAGGACTCTAATGTGTTGTCATCAAAATAAGATAGATTTATTTGCATTGTTTTCTAGTTTTGTCTGGTGCATATTTTCATCTGGTTTCTGAGCAAGTAAGATTTGGAAGATGTAACTCATAACAAGCAAAATGTGGAGGAGTAATCTCATTAAATAAATCAAAATTAGTTCTATACAGGGAGTTATGAATGTTTTCCAAAGATCTTCCAACGAGCTATCTAATAAACTCCTAAACATCTTCATTCATCAGATACTTAGTACTAAGAATGCTAATCATTTTACTTTTGACATGGTCCTGCACACACATATCCAACAAAGAAATATATATTTATTTAGATTAAAATACGTTTCACTCTTCAACACAAACAATGGAGGTTTACATTTTTCAGCATTTATTGTGCATCTAACACATGTAGTAGCTGTCAAGACACTATGTAAAAATTGCATTAAAACATAATTGCTACAGATGTGGTATATGTATTATGTAAACCTATGATTGTATTGTCCATGTATATCAATAACATTGAAGTCTTTCTATTGTGGTTAAAAAAAAGTGCTAAAATTAATTCATCTACCTACCAAGAAACCTTTTCATTCTCTATGTCTTTTTGCTTGAATGTCTACTTCCCACTTTATTACCAGAACTGTGGGTATTGATTTTAGAAGGAATAGCAGGCTGCATTCCTGCCACCTAGCTTTACGCCTGAAATAGCAACACACAAATTATATTCTTTTAAATGCTGCCTGGCCCATTATTTCTAGCCTCTTCTTGGCTAATTCTTACATCTTGATTAACCCATTTCTAATAATGTGTGTAGCACCACAAGGTGGTGGCTTACCAGGAAAAATTCAGCACGTCTGACCTGGCAGCTGGCTCCATGGCAGTCTGCCCCAGAGAGGAAAGGCATGGCGATTTCCTCACTTTCCTCTTCCTCCCAGCATTCTGTTCTGTCTACTCCACCCAACTAAGGGCTGGCCTATCAAATGGGCCAAGGCGGTTTCTTTATTAACCAATGAAATCAACACAAACAGAAGACCCTCCCACATCAATTGATTATTGCCTATCACTTTGAACCAGCTCCATTACATTAACTAAAGGCATCAAGGCAAGTAAAAGATAATGCATTACTTAGACAAGTGGGAAATGTTCAGAAACTAAAGTTCGTCAGAGAATCAAAGACACAAATACAATAAAATTAGCAAGAGAATATAAAAATAGTTATCAAAGAATTTAGTAAAATTGGTGTGGTGGTTCACACTGGAAAACCCAAATTGTCATTGACGAGGTGGAACAGGTTATTAACTGTCCAAAGTCAGCCTATATTATAAATGAGATACTGCCTAAAAGCATAATTTTTTAATACAGTGGAGAAAGACATGGACTATTTCAGTGTGAGAAGAGAATACAAGCTCATAACCCTGAAGGGAATGCTCAACATAGAGGGACAAGACAAAATCAAATTAGTACACATTTTATAACATATGAGTCCCCATCAAATTGCCTCCGAGATACATGTGAAAATGTATTCAACATTTTTCCAATGTGCAAACAAATAAATAAAAAATATTCAAGGAGAAAAATGTTGATAATGTAAGCCTAGTAATTTGAATAGTTTCCTTCTAAAGATTCACAGAATCGTTATGACTGAACACAGGCCACATGAATACATACACACATGTATTTTAAATATTAACATAAAACATTTAAAAGCATCAAAATGATTCATTCTATATAGAAAAAATTATATTTTACTAATATTATGTATTCACATATTTATTTATTCCATATTCATATTTATTTTTATATAACAGCATATGTTTCTGTAATTTCTGCCAGGGCTGTAATAGTTAGGGTAGTACCTAATCTACACAATTCACAATGATACAAATGAAGTACAGAAGTTTGAAATTTATACAAAAATAATTTATTAGGAGCTAATGTTCCTCTAAAATACAAAAGATGATGCACATTTTAGGAAACTGAGGGCTCCACAGCACTGAGCCTGCACTCAGCCACCACAGCATGGAAATAAATGCCTGTCTAAGTTTAGTGTTTCCCAGAATCAAGACACAGGAGTGGCCAGAAGGGAAAGCAACTCCAATAATCCAGAAAAGTAGAGAAACTGAGCTTTTTTGCTTATTCTTAATGTTACAAAACTGCAACAGAAGTGAGAGAAAATAAAAGGAATACAGTAACAGGAAGCTGACCACCATTTGCAGAGCCTTTAGGTGGGCTGCTTTGCTGACATCTCTGGAGCCTTTGGCATTGTACTGCATGTTCTGCAGATGTTGCCACGGGGAGAAGATGAGCAGGAGAAACACAGTCAGGGTCACGGTGAAGGGAATGAGTGTGAACATAGTGTTGGTGTGTATAATGTGCCTAGGAACTTGAGAATAATTACTTGAGATAACTCTGAAGAATGCGTTGGCTTCAACTCTGTCAATCCAGAGATCAATATGTGTGTTTACAACTAAAATGTTTAAAAACAAGAAAAACAGAGATGCCAACAGTGTCCCTGAAACCATGTTTTTTACTCTCCACTTTAGATGAAGAAAAATAGAGTTGGAAAAAAATGGCTATCTTGAGAAAATAAAAGATGCTGAGACATGTAGCAAGCCAGATACTGAAATGATTGGTTACTGTCCAGAAAATACAAATTTGTCTCATAATTCTTCTAGTTTATTATTATGTCTGGGTATTGTTCAGATACAAATAAACCTACAGGTAGTGAAAAGAGCAAAGCAACTCTGGAAATTGTCAGAGTAGTCAAGATCTGATCTATGAGAGATATCTTTCTCCTCTTTAACCAGTGCATAACGTTCACCAAAACTGTGAATGTATTGCCTAAATTTCCCATTAGAAATTCCACACTTATGTAGTTGATAACATGTAATGTAGGAAACCATTCATTGTTTCTAAGAGACTGTTCAGAATTTCACTATAATTCAAAATATTTGTGAATACAATTTTCTGATGTATGTCTAGCTGATTCTTGAGAATTCATTACATACTAATTAAATGAACTTGTTTGTACAATGTCAAGTAAACATCAGATTTACTAATGAAGTGGTTTATAGAGTTATTCACAAAATCTTACACTTTGCAAGAAAACCCAGGTGTGCTTCATCCAGTTGCTTCATATTTTATATATAATGGACTGGAGTCCTTCATAGTTGATGGTGAAGAAAGCAGAATTCTCATGTACTGTATTCAAAACATATAAATTTATTTTCATTATCTTGACTATGCACATATTAAATTTTAATCATTTATTTTCTGACAAGAAAAATTATAAAATTTTAACTCACATAAAAAGCAAAATATCTTAACTTCTATGCAACAAAATTTTCCATTAAATATTTCAAAATGAAGCCAGTTAGGCACCTATACATATTTTCCAAAGTTCTCTCTACAAGCAAACAATTACCTAACAATCTTACATAGTTAGTTATACTTCAAATACTGGAACTGAGAAGATTAATAATTTTACTTTTTATACAGTCATATGTGTGTGCATACATAATCACATATATACTAGTTCATAATTATGCAGTTATTTATATCATAATCCCTTTCATTTCTGACATAAATAATTCATATTTATAATATACATAAAATATATTGTGCATTTCACTTACAATTAATAATATGATAGTTGTTAGGAGATGGTATAATTGCTTTCATTTTTAATTGTGCAGTAGTAATGTAAATATGCTAAAGACTTGTGACTAAATAAATATGGAATAATTCCTATTCTGTTACAAAGCAGAAATTAATTTACATGAATTCATTTGCACGAGACTCCTTTTCATTATCCATGTCTCCTACCTTTGTTAATACATCTGATTCCTTCACCAGTTTAAGCACTTGGCACTATTCATTTCCAGTTTTCACTGACATTTGTTCCTGTAATGTCACTGTAGGTATCTATGCATATAAAGGACAATACATAGCCAAGTCAAGCCAGGGAAGAGAGCAAAGGGTCAAAATATTCTTCAAGAACTAATGGATAATGTCCACATCTTTGAATGGTATTATTATAAAGCAATAAAAAATAAAAATAAAAAAGACTTAATGGATAGTCAAAGAAGCAATAACACAAAACGAGAAGTATTAAAATAAGAAAGCAGAATAACGTATGACAAAAACATACTAAACTTGGACAAGTGGTATGCAATGGTATATGTGGCTCAGCACTGAAGGAAACTGGGCTAGTTGGTGAGACCCTATATAAACATAACACTAACAAAAATGTTTAGATTAAAGGAAAAGTCAGAGGTTATTGTATGTGAAAAATAGACCAACATAACATTACAACTGGAAATTGGAGCAATAGTGAGCAAAGAAAATGACAAAATTTCTAGAATAGAAACATTAACATACCTGAACACAGAAAGATCCTCATGGGATGGCTCTTTCCTCATAACAAAAAGGCAGAAGATGACAAGGAGAAATGCAAAACACATTAAGGATGGGGCTGTGTGGAGCAAATGCTAGTCCAAGAGCTTCAAGGCCTTTAGGAAAAGTGACAAAGTTTGTATCCATGGGAGGCAGTAACACCAGCCCAGGAGCTTTCCTGAGCCCCTCTTCTCCACCTTCCACTCTGAACAGGAAACATTTGAAGTTCTACTGGAGTAGCTGTAGGTGCTGGACTCTGTAGGCCAAGTTGTTTTGTTCAAGTTCAAAACTGCTACTGTATTAATAGTGGCAAAATTGCTGTGAAAGTCTCTGACACAGTTATTGGAAAAGAGCTCAAACACCTACCGAATTGATGCAAGGCACTGCTTCAAGAGAGAAGTAACCCATATTCAAGAGACAAAGCAGCAAAAACAAGCATAGTGTCCTAGTGTCCTATTCTCAGTGCATGACACTCCACAAACGTATAAGTCATATGTTGATAAATCCAGTGACTCTTCGAGTGACACAGTTCATGAATATTTTGATCATGAATCTGTTTGAGATCTCATATATCTTGTTTTCTATTTTTTGGTGAATAAAAAATAAGGAAAGGAATTTTATTACTAATTAGACTTTATAATGTTAAATGGTATTTTGCATATAAATAAGCAATAAGAAATATAATGATGGTGACATTATCCACAGTTGAAAAGTATATGAGATTTTATTAAAATCATTTTTATTATTAAATTTAAAATACTAATCCAAATTCCCACTTCCTCCCCTCTTTCCACTCCTTCACAAACTCTCCCATCCCACCCCCTTCCAATCCTGAGAGGGCAAGGCACTCTGCCCTGTGGAAAGTTCAAGGCCCTCCCTACTACATCTAGGCTGAGCAAGGTATACATCCAAAGACAATAGGATCCCTAAAAGACAGTATATGCAGTAGAGACGAATCCCATTGCCACCGTTAGTGGACCCTCAGTATGCCCCAACTGTAAACTCTATTTAGAGGGACTAGTTTAATTCCATGCTCTTTCACTCCCGGTCCAGTTGGAGTTGGTGAGCTCCCATTAGCTCAGGCTAATTGTCTCAGTGGATGAACCCCTCATGGTCTTGACCTTCTTGCTCATACTCTCACTCATTCCACTCTTCAACTGGACCTTGGGAGCTCAGTCCAGTTCTCTTATGTTGGTCTCTGCCTCTGTTTCCATCTGTTGTTGTACATAGGTTCTATGGTGCTATTTAAGATAATCATCAGTCTGACTACAGAGCAAGGTCAGTTCAGGCACCCTCTCCTCTATTGCTTAGGGTCTTAGCTGCGTTCATCCTTGTGGATTCCTGGGGATTTTTCTAGAGCAAGGTTTATTGTTAACCCCATAATGGTTCCCTCAATCAATATCTCTTTCCTTGCTCTCATCTCTGTCCTTAGTCAATCTCATCTCTGTCCTTTCTCTATCTCAACTATATTATTCCCTCAAGTTTTCCTCAACCCTCTCCTTCTCCCTTCTATTACCCACACCTGTGCTCCCAATTTGGTCAGGTGATTTTCTCTGTTTCCAATTTTCAGGTGAGTGTATATACGTTTTTCTTTATGTTCACCTTACTACTTAGTTTTTATAGGATCATGAACTATAGGCTCAATATCTTTTGTTTATGGCTAGTATCCACTTATGACTGAGTACATACCATAATCTTTTGGGGGGAGTCTAGGTTACCTCACTCAGGACAGTGTTTTCTAATTCCATTCATTTGCAGGCAAAATTTAAAATGTCATTGCTTTTTACCGCTGAGTGATATTCTAATGTGTAAATGTGCCACACTTTCTTTAACCATTCTTTGGTCTTGGGGCATCTAGGTTGTTTCAGGTTCTGGCTATAACAAATAATGTTATGGAGTTCCGGCCGGCGGAGGCACCGGCAGGCAGGCCTAGGCGGCGGAAGCAATGGCGCGCAGGCAGGCCCGGGCAGCGGAGGCACCAGCACGCAGGCAAGTCCTAGCGGCAGAGGCACCGGCGTGCAGGCAGGCCCGGGTGGCGGAGGCACCGGCAGTCAGGCCCGGCAGGCAGGCCTAGGCAGCGGAAGCACCGGCGCACAGACAGGCCCGGGCGGCGGAGGCACCAGCACGCAGGCAAGTCCGGGCGGCAGAGGCACCGGCGTGCAGGCAGGCCAGGGTGGCGGAGGCACCTACAGTCAGGCCCGGCAGGCAGGCCTAGGAGGCGGGGGCACCGGCGCGCAGGCAGGCCCAGGTGGCGGAGGCACCGGCAGGCAGGCCTAGGCGGCGGAAGCACCCGCGCACAGACAGTTCCGGGCAGCGGAGGCACCGGCAGGCAGGCCCGGGCGGCGGAGGCACTGGATAAAGGATAGTGCGGGCAAGAAACAGGGAAGCCTGCACTGAGAACAGATTGCCCCGCTACAATTAAATCAAACCCAATAGATAGCATCGGTAAGAGGAGATGGGCAGACGCCAAGGCAAGAATTCACCCAACAATCTGAAAAACAACATGAAAACACCAGAACCCAATGATCTTACAACACAAGGACTTGAACACCCTATCACAGGAGAAGAGGGAAAAACTGACTTTTTGAAAGCAATAGAGTCCCTTAAACAACATGTAAAAAATGCCCTCATAGAAATGGATGAGAAGTATAACAAAAAGTTTGAAGAAATGAGTAAATACGTAAATGATACCCTGGGAAGCCAAGAAAAAACGATCAAACAGGTAATGGAAACAGTCCAAGAATTGAAAACTGAAATGGAAGCAAGGAAGAAAACACAAACTGAGGACCAGCTGGATATGGCAAATATAGGTCAACGAGCAGAGACTACAGAAACAAGCATAATCAATAGAATACAAGAGATAGAAGAAAGAATCTCAGATTCTGAAGACAACATAGAGAAAATAAACGGACTGATCAAAGAAAACACCAAAACCAACAAATTCTCATCACAAAACATTCAGGAAATATGGGACACAATAAAAAGACCAAACTTAAGAATAATAGGGATAGAAGAAGGAGAAGAGGCACAGCTCAAAGGTCCAGAAAACATTTTTAACAAAATTATGGAAGAAAACTTCCCCAACATAAAGAAAGATATTCCTTTGAATATTCAAGAAGCATACAGAACACCAAACAGACTGGATCAAAAAAAAACGTCCCCTCGCCATATAATAATCAAAACACAAAATATACAGATTAAAGAAAGAATATTAAGAGCTGCAAAGGAAAAAGGCCAAGTAACTTATAAAGGTAAACCGATCAGACTTACACCTGACTTCTCTATGGAAACCATGAAAGCCAGAAGGTCCTGGATAGAGGTACTACAGAAACTAAGAGACCATGGATGCAAACCCAAACTACTATACCCAGCCAAGCTATCGTTCACTATCAATGGAGAAAACAAGACATTCCAGGATAAGAACAAATTTAAACAATACGTTGCCACAAATCCAGCCCTACAGAAAGTAATAGAAGGAAAATCACAACCCAAGGAATCCAACATTGCCAACACTGCCTACAATAACCCAGGCATCTAGTGACCCTTCAACAGCACAACTCAAAGAAGGGAGACACACAAACTCTTCTACCAAAAGCAGTAAGAATAACCGGAGTTAACAACCACTGGTCATTAATATCACTTAATATTAATGGTCTCAATTCACCAATAAAAAGGCACAGGCTAAGAGATTGGGTACGAAAACAGGATCCAACAGTCTGCTGTTTGCAAGAAACTCATCTCAACCACAAAGACAGGCATCTACTCAGAGTAAAGGGTTGGGAAAAGGTTTTTCAAGCAAATGGTCCTAAGAAAAAAGCAGGTGTGGCCATACTAATTTCTAACAAAACTGACTTCAAACTAAAATAAATCAGAAGAGATCGACAGGGACACTTTATACTCATAACAGGAACGATTCAGCAGGATGAAGTCTCAATCCTGAATATCTATGCCCCTAATATAAAAGCACCCACTTATGTAAAAGAAATATTGCTAAAACTCAAGGCAGACATCAAATCACACACACTAGTAGTAGGAGACTTCAACACACCTCTCTCACCAATGGACAGGTCAATCAGACAGAAAACTAATAGAGAATTAAGAGAATTGTTGGAGGTAATGAATCAAATGGACTTAACAGACATCTATAGAACACTCCACCCAAATAGGAAAGAATACACCTTCTTCTCGGCAGCTCATGGAACCTTCTCGAAAATTGACCACATACTTGGAAACAAAGGAAACCTCCACAGATACAAAAAAATATCAGTGTCCACCTGTGTCTTATCAGATCACCACGGATTAAAGTTAGAAGCCACCAACAAAGCTACCCCCAGAAAGCTGACAAACTCATGGAAACTGAACAGTCAACTACTGAACCACACCTGGGTCAAGGAAGAAATTAAGAAAGAAATTAAAGTCTTCCTTGAATTTAATGAAAACAAAGAGACAACATACTCAAACCTATGGGACACGATGAAAGCAGTGCTAAGAGGAAAGTTCATAGCACTAAGTGCCCACTTAAAGAAAACGGAGAAAGCATACATTGGGGACTTAACAGCACACCTGAAAGCTCTAGAAAAAAAAGAAGCAGACGCGCCCAGGAGGAGTAGAAGACTGGAAATAATCAAACTGAGGGCAGAAATCAACAAAATAGAAACACAGAAAACAGTCCAAAGAATCAATGAAACAAAAAGTTGGTTCTTGGAGAAAATCAACAAGATTGACAAACCCCTATCCAAACTAATTAAACGACAGAGAGAGAACACGCAAATAAATAAGATCAGAAATGAAAAGGGGGACATAACCACAGACACAGAGGAAATTCAGAGAATCATTAGATCTTACTACAAAAGCCTGTATGCCACAAAACTGGAAAATGCAAAAGAAATGGACACTTTTTTAGATAAGTACCATATACCAAACCTAAACCAAGACCAGGTGAACGATCTAAATAGACCTGTTAGTCGCGAAGAATTAGAAACAGTTATCAAAAATCTCCCTTCCAAAAAAAGCCCAGGGCCAGATGGTTTCAATGCAGAATTCTACCAGAACTTCCAAGAAGAGCTAATACCTATACTTCTTAATGTATTTCACAATATAGAAACAGAAGAGTCATTGCCAAATTCCTTTTATGAAGCTACAGTTACCCTGATACCAAAACCACACAAAGACCCAACCAAGAAAGAGAATTACAGGCCTATCTCACTCATGAACATCGACGCAAAAATTCTCAATAAAATACTGGCAAACCGAATCCAAGAACACATTAGAAAAGTTATCCAGTATGATCAAGTAGGCTTCATTCCAGAGATGCAGGGCTGGTTCAACATACGCAAATCTATCAATGTAATCAACCATATAAATAAACTGAAAGAAAAAAACCATATGATCATTTCATTAGATGCTGAAAAAGCATTCGACAAAATTCAACACTCCTTTATGATAAAGGTCTTGGAGAGATTAGGGATACAAGGGGCATACCTAAATATAATAAAAGCTATTTACAGCAAGCCGACAGCTAACATTAAATTAAATGGAGAAAAACTCAAAGCCATCCCACTAAAATCAGGAACACGACAAGGATGTCCACTCTCTCCATACCTCTTCAATATAGTTCTTGAAGTTCTAGCAATAGCAATAAGACAACATAAGGGGATCAAGGGGATCCGTATTGGAAAGGAAGAAGTTAAGCTTTCATTATTTGCAGATGATATGATAGTATACATAAGCGACCCCAAAAACTCTACCAAAGAACTCCTACAGCTGATAAACACCTTTGGTAATGTGGCAGGATACAAAATCAACTCCAAAAAATCCTATACACTAAGGATAAGGAAGCAGAGAGGGAAATCAGAGAAGCATCACCTTTCACGATAGCCACAAATAGCATAAAATACCTTGGGGTAACTCTGACCAAGGAAGTGAAAGATCTATTTGGCAAGAACTTTAAGTCTTTGAAGAAAGAAATTGAAGAGGACACCAGAAAATGGAAGGACCTCCCTTGCTCTTGGATTGGGAGGATCAACATAGTAAAAATGGCAATTCTACCAAAAGCAATCTATAGATTCAACGCAATCCCCATCAAAATCCCATCAAAATTCTTCACAGATCTGGAGAAGACAATAATCAACTTTATATGGAAAAACAAAAAACCCAGGATAGCCAAAACAATCTTATACAATAAAGGATTGTCTGGAGGCATTACCATCCCTGACTTCAAACTCTATTACAGAGCTACAGTACTGAAAACGGCTTGGTACTGGCATAAAAACAGAGAAGTCGACCAATGGAATAGAATAGAAGACCCTGACTTTAGCCCACAAACCTATGAACACCTGATTTTCGATAAAGGAGCTAAAAGTATACAATGGAAAAAAGAGAGCATCTTCAACAAATTGTGCTGGCAAAACTGGAAGTCAATCTGTAGAAGAATGAAAATAGATCCATATATATCACCATGCACAAAACTCAAGTCCAAATGGATTAAAGACCTCAATATCAGTCCAAACACACTGAATCTGATAGAAGAGAAAGTGGGAAGTACTCTACAACACATGGGCACAGGAGAACACTTCCTACGTACAACCCCAGCAGCACAAACACTAAGGACATCATTGAATAAATGGGACCTCCTGAGACTGAGAAGCTTCTGTAAAGCAAAGGACACTGTCACTAAGACAGAAAGGCAACCCACTGACTGGGAGAAGATCTTCACCAACCCCGCAACTGACAAAGGTCTGATATCCAAAATATACAAAGAACTCAAGAAATTAGACCGTAAAAGGTTAATCAATCCAATTATAAAATGGGGCACTGAGCTGAACAGAGACTTTTCAACAGAAGAAGTTCAAATGGCCAAAAGTCACTTAAGATCATGCTCAACTTCCTTAGCAATCAGGGAAATGCAAATCAAGACAACATTAAGATACCATCTTACACCGGTCAGAATGGCTAAAATCAAAAACACCAATGATAGCCTCTGCTGGAGAGGTTGTGGAGAAAGGGGCACACTCATCCATTGCTGGTGGGAATGCAAACTTGTGCAACCACTTTGGAAAGCAGTGTGGCGGTTTCTCAGGAAAATCGGGTTCAACCTACCTCTTGACCCAGCAATACCACTATTGGGAATATACCCAAGAGATGCCCAAACATACAACAAAAGTATATGCTCAACTATGTTCATAGCAGCATTGTTTGTAATTGCCAGAACCTGGAAACAACCTAGATGTCCTTCAATGGAAGAATGGATGAAGAAAGTATGGAATATATACATATTAGAGTACTACTCAGCAGTAAAAAACAATGACTTCTTGAATTTTGCATACAAATGGACGGAAATTGAAAACACTATCCTGAGTGAGGTAAGCCAGACCCAAAATGAGGAACATGGGATGTACTCACTCATATTTGGTTTCTAGCCATAAATAAAGGACATTGAGACTATAATTCGGGACGCTAGAGAAGCTAAATAAGAAGGTGAACCCAAAGAAAAACATATAAGCATCCCCCTGAATATTAACCTTCATCAGGCGATGAAAGACGACAGAGACAGAGACCAACATTGGAGCACTGGACTGAAGTCTCACGATCCAAAGGAGGAGCAGAAGGAGAGTGAGCACGAGCAAGGAACTCAGGACGGCGTGGGGTGCACCCACACACTGAGGCAATGGGGATGATCTATCGGGAACTCACCAAGGCCAGCTGGCCGGGGACTGAAAAAGCATGGGACAAAACCCGTCTCGCTGAACATAATGGACAATGAGGACTACTGAGAACTGAAGAACAATGGCAATGGGTTCTTGATCCTATTGCATGTAATGGCTTTGTGGGAGCCCAGGTAGTTTGGATGCTCACCTTAATAGACCTGGATGGAGGTGGGTGGTCCTTGGACCTCCCACAGGGCAGAGAAACCTGCTTGCTCTTTGGGCTGAGGAGGAAGGAAGACTTGATTGGGGGAGGGGGAGGGAATGGGAGGTGGTGGCGGGGAAGAGGCAGAAATCTTTAATAATTAAATTAATTAATTAATAAAAAAAAAGAAAAAAAAAGAAAAAAAAGAAAAATGAAGAACAAGAAAGAGGAACTTTCTGTGCAAAGGACAAGGCTGGATGAGGAAGGCTACTGGTTAGTTCCTGGCCGCTTAACCATGAAATAATCACACAGAAACTGTATTAATTAAAAGACTTCTTGGCCCATTAAAAAAAAAAAAAAAAAAAAACAAATAATGTTATGAACATAGTTGACCAAATGCTTTTGTAGTATGTTGAGATTCTTTTGGTATATTCCCAAGAGTGGTATTGCTTAATCCTGAGGTAGGTTTAGTCCCAATTTTCTCAGAAACCAACCCTTATCCAAACTAATCAAAAGACATAGAAGGAACATCCAAATTAACAAAATAAAAAATGAAAAGGGGGATATAACAACAAACTCTGAGGAAATTCAGAGAATCATTAGGCGTTATACAAAAACTTGTACTCCACAAAATTGGAAAATGTAAAAGAAGTGGACAATTTTTTAGATAGATACCATATACCAAAATTAAACCAAGACCAGGCAAGCAATTTAAATAGACCTATTTATTGAGAAGATATAGAAGCTGTCATAAAAACATCCCAACCGAACAAACGCCAAATGCCAGATGGTTTTAGTGCAGAACTCTGCCAGAACTCTCAAGAAGAGCTAATACATATACTCCTCAAAGTGTTCCACATAATAGAAACCAAAGGATTATTGTCAAACTTTTTTTGTTAGGCTACAGTTACCTGATACCAAAACCACACAAAAAACTAACCAAATAAGAGTATTACAGACCAATCACACTCATGAACATGGCTGCAAAACTTCTCAATAAAATAAAACCAAATCTAAGAACATATTAAAATCTTTTACATGGTTTTCAAAAACTACCATATTGTCACAAATGCCATCTACTTTGGAGTTCCATCTTGCTGTAGTTAATAATCTATTAACATTTCACTTAAAATTGTAAATAGCTAGGCTTTTGCTCTGAGAAACACTTCTGTTTGTATAAGTTTGCAATCTCAAAGTGAACCAACTGAAAACAGAAACAAAATATCTATGCTACACACAGATTTCATAAATATTTCTTTGTTGACCTCTTTGCAACCTTCTCATAATTCACTCATTCATTCATCCATTTATTAATTCTATAAAATATTTTGGACAACTATTTTGTTTCTATTTTTAGGTGCTAAAAATAAATGGAACTGGCATTATTTCATCTCCAAGGATGCTTCTTCTGTATTTGAGGAGATGAACATAAAGTTGAACATAATTAATTCTATGACTAAATGAACTGCCTTCACTTTTACATAATAATCAAAAGATGACATAGCACTCAAATTTAAAGAGATAGGAGGTCACTATTGCAGGCCCTTCATGTGGACTGTGATGCTGAGATCTTGTCATCCTTTGTGTGGAGCCACATCTTCCAGGGATTCTTGCATAGGAAGTAGATTATCTACTGAGTACAGAAGAAAGATGTAGTGCAGAGTGTGAATTGTCCACAGTGAGGACAGTCCTGTTTGAGTGTGAAGAAGGTGTGAAGTGTCCTCATTGAGGACAGTCCCCTGTGAGTGTGGAGTGTCTACAGTGAGGATAGTCCCATGTGAGTGTAGAGAGTGTGAAGTGCCCACAGTGAGGAAATTCTTATGTGAGTGTAAGCAGTTGTGTCCTTCATCTTGGTCTTTCTAGTCAAATTGCTTTCATACTCACTCAACAGAGTATTCTCTTCTATGTTCACAAGCATAAAAATCAAAATAAAAACTTGTACACAGAGACATATGTGCAGTATGCACACTTATGTGTGATAGTGTACATGCCTCATTCCACAAGGCAAAGACTGTAGAGGATGTCAGGTGTCTTCATGTATCACTCTGTCCCATTTCCTTGAGCTAGGATGTCTCACTGTGACTGGAGCAGAACTGATGGCCAGCAAGCCTCAGTGATCCTCCAATCTCTACTTCCCATCCCCCACATGTTGCAGGAGCTCCTTCTGCTCCTTCAATCAATAGCCCCTGAGATACCAGCCCATTGGGGCGTGGTCTCTCTCTCTTTAAAAAAGTGGCCATTTCCCTCTGCTCACTCTCTGGCTTCCGGTTCCATTTCCAGCAACTAGGCTCCCTTCCTGATTGCGAAAAGAACTCTTGTCTGGGACAGTGATATGTAAATTTTTCCCCCTTAAATAAATAACCATCCTATTAATCATAATTCAAAACTGGTGTGGGATTGTTTGTGACTTATGTCTTCACCCACAGGTCTGGTGTTACAGACACACACCATCATGCCTTGTTTCTTAAGATTTCTTTGGATTTGAACTTAGATCCCCATGGTAGTGAAGATTCTCTAACCAGCTAAGTCATCTTTCCTGTCTCACTTTCAGTATAACTACTTTATATGTACCCTTGAATTGTGGATGCAGTCAATTATTCTTTACAATTCCATGATCAATATCAAGCAAACAGCACCACAGTTCGTTAGTAGATGAACTCAATCCTATCTTTTGGCAAACAGTACATTCTCATAACTGCTCAACTTAACTTGTATTCATATACTCTGTGTCCGTCCTGTAGACCAAAGGAATTCATATTTGACTTTGAATTGAAACTGTATTCTTGTTTGCTAACATGAAAATAAGGACATATTCTGTTTCAACATTTGTAAATGCTTTTGTTTAATTTCTGCATTATTTGTGTTAAACAACATTAGTTTTCTCTTAAAATGTGAGATTCAGTAAGTAAATTATTCAGAGTGTTTTCTTGGGAACCTAGGAAACTAATACTCCTTCAAGAGCTAATAACCATGTATAAGTTTGTTTAAAACTGTACACTTGTGCACTTATACCGAGGTACACACACATGCCTCATGGGAGAATTATTGTTCTATCATCTCAAGTGTGTTTCTCTTGTAGATAATTAAAATTCAAAGCACCTTTGTTGACCTTCGGGCTTTTCAGCTTTATATCTTTGTTTGTCAAAAATATTTCTCATGTGTAGAGCTTTGGTGAAGTTACTGGTTTGGGTCCATTCACTTTCAAAATAACATTTTTTAAAAAGTAATCTGCAATTCACAGGATCAAGGTTTAAACTTTTTTTGTTATTGCATTATGTTTGTTTGAAAACCTGTTTCAGGCAGAAATAAATGGAAGTACAAAATCTCTAAGCCCAGTTTATTGGTATCAGTTAACAGCAGAACCATTCTATCCTTGCCAAACACTTTCTCCATTTCCACTCCCTTAGATGAATAGAAAATAGAACCTTAAAATAGAATACCTGCTTTCCCTGGGAGTATGGTACATTTGACTTCTCTGTGCACCTGTTGGCAAAGGTTACTCATTAATTTCCCAGCTGCCTTGTCACAGACATTCACTCAAAAACTACATTAATCACAACACTGCTTGGCCTATTAGCTCATTCTTCAAATTGGCTAGTTCTTTAATCTTGAACTGACCAATTTCTAAAAATCTGTATATTGCCACATGGTTGTGGCCTACTGATAAGGTTTCATCCAGCATTCGGCATCTGTCTCCTGCAGTGGCTATATAGCTTCTCTTTGACTCTGTCTACTCTCTCCTACTCTCTCTCCTTGGAATTCCCACCTTATTCTGTTCTGTGCTGCAATAGGCCTAAAGCAGATTCTTATTAACCAATGGTATTCGTGGCATACAGAGGAAAATCCCATATCAGCAGCCTGACATGTTAACAAACCTCCTCTGACTCTAATAAATGCTTTGTCTGAAAAATGACCCCTCTTCCTCTCTGTCTCTCCATTTATGATCATCTCTAAAATGTAACACTTATGAACTGAGTAATCCTTAGAAAAAAAATAGGTATTAGAGAGAAGGCTGTTTCTCATTGAACTGTACATACTTTAGGCCCCCACAACATAGAAAGAAAGGCCTGTTTCAACATCTGTTCTCTAGAATCACTGCACATGAATGGGCTGAAAGAAAAGCAAATAACAGAGCTTGTAAAAATAAAATTATTGTACTTGCCTCTTAATTTTACAAAATAGTAAGAAAAGGAACAGAAAAAAGTGGTATACAGTAACAAGTTGACCACCATTTTCAGGGTCTATATGTGGGCTGAATCTCAGAGTTAGTAAAAAACAAAATTATTGGACTTGCCTGCTTAAAGTTACTGTTACAAAGTAGTAGGAAAAGCAACAGAAAGATAGTGGTATACAGTAACAAGTTGACCACCATTTTCAAGGTCTTTATGTGAGTTGTGCTACTGAGGTCTCTGGAGCCTTTGGATATGAGCTGAATGCCATTAGTATCCCTCCACGGGAAGAATATGAGCAGGAGGAAAGTAATCAAGGTCATGGTGAAGGGGATGAGTGTGAACATAGTGTTGGTAAATAAAGTAATCCTAGAGTTGACCAGAGTGGATTGAAATAACAAGATAGAATATATTTGGTTCACGTCCATCAATCCAGAAATGAGCATGTCTGTTTATGACTAAAATATACAAAGGCAAGAGAAGCAGAGGTTACAGCAATGTCATCAAAACAAATTTTGAACTCTCCACTTTAGGTGAAGAAATGTAGAGTTTGGGGAAAAAATGGCCATTTTGAGAAAATAAATGATGCTGATGTTTATAGCAAGTCAGAAGCTGACATGATTGGTCACCATCCAGAAAATATTGATTCTTCTCTCCACTTTTCCAGTTATCATTAAGGATGGTACAACTCAGATATAAAAAAGAACTATGAGAAGAGTCCAGAGCAGAGTGATCCTGGAGATAGCCACAGCAGTGAGGATCTGATCCACTGAAGAGATCTTCCTTCTCTTGACACAGTCCATGATGTTCACCAGTGCCATGAATGCTTTTCCTAAGTTTCTTATTACGAATTCCACACTTAAAATAAATGTTAATGTGACATGTAGAATATAACTCATTGTCACTAGAAGGATGCTTTAGTTCATGATACATTGATGAAGATGTTTTAATCAGTCTTCTAAAATGCTATGAAATTCTTGAACTCCCATAGCATTCACTGCCATAAGCCTCTATACGCAGTGCCAATCAAACATTGATTTACTACTGATTTGGTCCACAATATTCTGCACAAAATTTAAGAACCTCCAAGGCAGCTAGGTTAGAGTTTATTCAGGTATTATGAGCCTTACAAAGAGCACCCTATAGTCTTCTGTGTAGATATGGAATAAACACATAATTTTTATATGCTGTTATCAAAATAAAGATATACTTACATGCATTGATTTTTTACTAGTTTACCTTTATACATATTTTAATCTAGATATTTGATTTATGGACAAGTAACATTAAGGAATTGTAACTCATAACCAGCAACCAAATCCACACTGAAATATAGAAGAAAAACAACATTAAATATCAAAATAATGCTTGCCCAGGGAACTATGCATGTTTGCCAAAGTTTTTATAGCAAGGTAACAGAGTTGCCTAAAAGTCTCATAGACTTCATTGTCCTTCTGATATTCTGTAATAATAAAAATGATTATCTTGCATTTTGCAGGGTCATGCATACACACACACTGCTACCCACAAGTACAGAAAGACTCAAATGCCATTCACTCACCATTTTAATAAATCTGTTTCAACATTAGTGGTTTTGTGAATGTAACTTATGCTTATTCTGCTGTAGTTGACAAGATGTTGTAGCAAATAGTTTCCAAGTATAATTGATATCATAATAATATAAATATTTTCAAAAGTTGTGAATCCTTTATCTCTGTATATGAACAAATTTAGAGATTGTTCTATCATGCTATCAAACAAAGAATTTTAATGAATTTAAACACACACCAAGGATCTTTCCTAATCTCTGTATTTGCCTTTGTTAGTACGTTTGCCACCCTTAAAACCTAAGACCTTCAAATAGAACCATTTCACTCCAATTTAGACCATCATCTGCTCCATTGCCAACATCACAAGCTTCAAGGATAGTACATGACCAAGAAAAGCAAGAAATAAAGCTTAATATAATGATATTTTACAGTGTTAATAAATAAGCTTATTTTACTTACAGAAGTGAAGCAGTCAACCCCTAGAGAACTCTTTTTTATTAAAAATTTTATTAAAAGTTTCCACCTCCTCCCATTTCCCTCCACTTCCCTCCCCCTCCCTCTCCAGTCCAAAGAGCAGTCAGTGTTCCCTGCCCTGTGGGAAGTCCAAGGTCCTCCCCACTCCATCCAGGTCAAGGAAGGTGAGCATCCAAATAGACCAGGCTCCCACAAAGCCAGTACATCAAGTAGAATCAAAACCGAGTGCCATTGTCCTTGGCTTCTCAGTCAGCACTCATTGACCGCCACATTCAGAGAGTCCGGTTTGATCATATGTTCCATCAGTCCCAGTCCAGCTGGCCTTTGTAAGCTCCCATTAGATCAGCCCCACCGTCTCAGTGGGTCAGCTCAACCCTCGCGGTCCTGACTTCCTTGCTCATGTTCTCCCTCCTTCTGCTTCTCATTTGGACCTTGGGAGCTCAGTCCAGTGCTCCAATGTGGGTCCTGTCTCTATCTCCATCCAAAGCCAGATGAAGGTTCTATGGTGATATGCAAGATATTCGTCAGTTTGGCTATAGGTTAGGGCCATTTCAGGCTCCCTCTCCAGCTGTCCAAGGAACTAGCTGGGGGCATCTCCTTGGACACCTGAGAACCCCTCTAGAATCAAGTCCTCTAGAGAACTCTTATCTCTACGAAATCTTCAGATTGAAAGGAGAGGAAGGTCCTATCTCATCCTGCCTTTTATTCCTCTGTAGTGTTGGGATGAAAGGCATGCACCACCACCTCCTGGCCTCTATGACAAACTAGTGTGGCTGGTGGGATTAAAAGTGTGTGTCACCACTACCTGACCTGTATGGCTGACTAGTGTGGCTGCCTTGCACTCTTCAGGAGAGCTTTATTTATTAAAATACAAATAAAATATCATGCATTATATTACCCTTTTTCCAAATTTCAAAAAAGTGGGCTATAACTAATATAAAAAGCTATGCATTAACTACAATAATTATATATAATATATATATATAGGTAATAAGTACATCAACAATGTCAAGTCCATTTGCATTTTACTAATTCAGAAAAAGTACTCCATATCTATCCTATCTTGGTGAGGCCAAAGTCTTGTATCTAATTTACTTTCTATCAAAATGATCCACAACTACCTTTTGATATCTCTCTGCCTTATACATTTTACACTTCTTTAATGAATTTCTGTTCTGAGTCTCATAAACAAGGAAAACAATAATTGTCTAGCCTTCAACCACCTCAGAGACCTAAGAAAGAAATAATATTAACTGAGTAAACAATAAGTACAAGCAAAAGAATTCCAAAAAAAAAATGTGAGAAATGACAAAAACAACTGAATGTCTGGACAGTCAGCCAAAGTTCCTCTGCAACATTGGTACATTCATCTTCAGGATAAAGGCCGATAATATTCAACAAGCTTTTCTATAGAGGGGGATTTTTGAAGGACTCTTCCACCTTGTCTTGACAAGGTTTGGCACCCACTCTCTTTTGTGTTCTGCTTATCCAATTAGGACAACATACTGTCAGCGGTCAAGGGAAGGACATTTTCATGGCCAGTGACTTATTTTTGTCATAAAGAAGGAAAACTTCATGTGGAGTTTCTTCAATGTCCCTATCTTCTCTGAAGTAATTGGTGCTACAAGAAGCACAGTAGTCTCATTGTCATAAAAAAGAGCCTATGCTAATGAAACATCTTAAATAACTAATTCTCTAAAGTGAATGAAGACAACCTGTCTATTTAAAATGTAACTCTTTGTCCTTGAAACTATACCTAATATGATTCAACATATTCAATCTTAATAGATGACTAACTGCCAACCTGCAATTTCCTATTATTTTAAAAAGTTGGTAATAATAACTTTCAAGGGATAGAAATTTGCATTACATAGTTATATAAACTGTATAGATAGAATACCTTGAAAAGATTAGAAATATATGTACAATATGTTTTAACAAAAATTAACATTTTTTATATTTACAAAATTTGTATACACTATAAAAAAGTTCAATCCAATGCAGAATATTTAAAACTAGTAGTTGCTTTTAAAAAGCAGATTCAATAATCTAATATTTTATCTATCATATCTCTATCCTCCCTTTTTTCTTTTCATAGTAGATTCAATAATTTACAATTTTATCCTATCAAAACATGACATTAAAATTCTTCAGGAGCTTACGGTAGTAAAAGAATTTTTGATTCAAAGACAATAAAAGGAACAATTAAGTCAGAGGCTACAGTAAAATTGATATGGTGGTGCACACAGATAAACTTAGCTTAGCTGTGAAGAGATACATGAAGGAGGATAACTAATACAAGGCAAGACGAAGAGATAAATAAGACACTGTTTAAAACAAATCCTTTATAGATTACAGGCAAGGCATGAGGTATTGCAGGATAAAGAGTGGAGCAAATGCCCAACAATGACAAAACAACTATGCTGGGAAGATAAAAAAGGTAATTGCATAAGCATGTAAAAAGTTTTCAGGGAAGTTGCTAAGAACAGAAGAAAGCATACCATCATTGTGGACACAGAAATGTCCTCCTGACATGGCTCCTTCTATAAAACAAAAATGAGAAGGAGACAAAAAGAAATGAAATACACTCCAAGGTCCAGGGGTGGGGCAGTGTAGAGAGGATGCTACTGCTAGAAATGCAAGGTTTTTAGAAGTAACAGAACTTGTGTTCACCAGGAGAGAGTAATACATACCACACTAATGGGCTCTACCTCTGCATTTTCTGTTCTGCACAAGAAACACTTAAGGTTCCACATGAAGAGTAAGCAGTTCCTAGGATGGCCAGACTTGTCAAGACAAGATGACATTAGCACCAGGAATAGTTTGCACATATTTCATCTTTAGAGCAACTTCATAAAGCATTTCCTCAGAAAGGAAAGTTGGGAGAATGGAGGATATAAGGGGTGGTGAGAAGAAGTGGAAAGAGCTGAATATGATCAAAATACATTGTATTAAATTTTAAAAAAACTACCAAATAAACTTAAGGACTCCTAATGACTTGTTGCTCTAATCAAGTACATTGTATTAAACTTTCAAAAAACCACCAAATGAATTTACAGACTCCTGATGACTTGAAATATAAATTATAGCATATTTCAGCCACCATCAGAGAAGCTTCTATTTGTGGTAAATAACAATGAATATAGAAACGCTAACCTGCCCACATATACAGAAGAAAAGTCTGGCGACTTCTCAGCTCTAAACTGAGCACTCATAACACACCCCTCCCCTCAAGCCTCAGGTATTATCAAGGAATAGGACTAGGAAGACTGTGAGAGATGGAAAGAGTGGGTAACAGCAAAAACAAAAATGGTTGGCTTTCTTTTTCTGATAAAACAGGACAGTTGGACAAGTGAACTTGCAGCAATTGTAACAACATGCATAAAACCTAAACAAGCTCAATCAAGACAAAACCCCATCATAGAGAGAGGAAGGCAGACACAAAGCCCTACCTCTAACTTTGAAGCTACAGGCTTTGATAGCTGTGAGAGAAGAATCAGTGGAGTCAGTGGGTCAACCACACACTGGGGCAGGCCCCATTTAAGAATGGTGTAGCAACAAAAAGTGGACTCCATGTGGGTGAAGAGCAATGAAGAGAACTCAAAATTTGGGTGTGAAGGTAGAGGAGAGTGGGCAACAGTTATGGGAGCGGTTGGAGGACTGAGATAATATGTTCACAATACATTGCATGAAATTTCCAAAGAATTAATAAAAATGTTCTTAAAATAAAAGAATCAAAGAAAAGAGAAAACAAAAACTGTATATATCACAAGAGTAAATTCTTATTTCTCCTTCTGAGGTAAGGAAATGTAGGATTTGATCTTAGCCACCATGAGCAAACAAAACAAGCTGAGGCTATTGGCAAACCAGACAGTATAAGGATCACTTTCACCAGAGGCTTTAAGGACACCCTTCTTCACGTGCTCATTATTTGAACACAGATGGACTACAATTGAGTACACTAGGTTAACTTTACCAAAGGAAACAATTCTAGAGACAGTTCAAGGAATAAGAATTCTATTACCAGGGACATCTTTTCCTCCCAGTAATACCCAAGTCATTTTCAATGTTATAAAGACATTGGCAGAATTTCCAAATCCAATTATTCTCACACTAACTGGATGAAAAACAAGCTCAGTATTAACTAAGCCTTATTACTGGTTATGATTAATAATCTCCTGACCAAAATTCTAGCAATACTGTTTCTGGGTGGACAATGAGTCCTATTTCCTTTTTGTTCATTTTGTCATTTACCTATCAGAGTTTAGTGTATGTACACCATTTCTACATCCTTTTTGCTCCCTCTGAACTCTCCCATATACTTCTCCTTGCTCTCTTTCAAATTCATGACCTGTTGGGTTTTTTTTCATAATTTTTGTTACACACACACCAAATAAATCTTTAAGTCTGAATGATATTTTACTGGCTTTTACATTCTGTGGACCATGATAAGGAGGAACGCAACATTAACTAAGACAACCCCTTAGCTCAATGCTAGATCCATAGAAAAAAACTTCTAGCCCACAACAACTCTAACCATGCATTGTATGACGTCACCACCAGCCCCAGACTTCAACTGCTGGTCTTGGATGTGAAGCTGAATTCTCATTTACTATCATGCAAATGAAGGCATACTCTCTTTCACTGTTTTGCAAGCATTTTCCTTTGCCTAGCTTCTTTGAAATTTGAACTCATTCAGCAAAATTTTATAAGTTTTAAAATTACAAAGTTTTGTTTGTTTTTTTTTTAAAAAAAAAAAAAAGAATGACACCTGGGAACCGTCTAGAGCCAAGTGCCTGCCAACTCTAAAATGGCTCCCTTAATTAAGATATCTTCTTCCCTGCTCCCATATCTGTCCTTCCTACATCTCAAACATCCCATTCCTCCAAGCTCTCCCCAATCCTCCCCTTCTCCCTTCTCTCTTTCCATCTTACCTTCCCCCCACCCCACCCACACCCTCATGCTCCCAACTATTGCTTGGCGATCTTGTCTACTCCCAATATCCAGGAGGTTAAATATATGTTTTTCTTTAGGATCACCTTCTTATTTAGCTTTGCTAGGATCATGAATTATAGGCTCAATGTCCCTTGTTTATGGCTAGAATCCACTTGTGAATGAACATATACCGTATTCATCTTTTGGGGTCTGGATTATCTCACTCAGGATAGTGTTTTCTATTTCCATCCATTTGAATGCAAAATTCAAGATGTCATTGTTTTTTACCGCTGAGTAGAACTCTAAAGTATATATGTACCACACCTTCTTTATCCATCCTTCTATTGAGGGGCATCTAGGTTGTTTCCAGGTTCTGGCTATTACAAATAGTGCTGCTATGAACATAGTTGAACAAATGCTTTTGTAGTATCATTGGGCATCTCTTGGGCATATTCCCAAGAGTGGAATTGCTGGATCCTGAGGTAGGTTGACTCCCAGTTTCCTGAGAAGCCGCCACACTGATTTCCAAAGTGGTTGCACAAGTTTGCATTCCCATCAACAATGGATGAGTGTTCCCCTTACTCCACATCCTCTCCAGCATGGACTATCATTGGTGTTTTTGATTTTAGCCATTCTGACAGGTGTAAGATGGTATCTCAAAGTTGTTTTGATTTACATTTCCCTGATCTCCAAGGAGGCTGAGCATGACCTTAAGTGTCTTTTGGCCAATTGAACTTCTTCTGTTGAGAACAGGGGGACTGATCTAATGGGAGCTCAACAAACCCAACTAGACTTGGACTGAACGAGCATGTGATCAAACTGGACTCTGAACGTGGAAGACAATGAGGGCTGACTGAGTAACCAATGATAATGGCACTGGGTTTTGATTCTCCTGCATGTACTGGCTTATTGAGAGCCTAGTCCATTTGGATGCACACCTTCCTAAACCTGGATGGAGGGGCAGAGGGCCTTGGACTTCCCACAGGACAGGGCACGTGGACTTCTCTTAGGACTGGAGAGGGAGAGGAGGGAGAGTGGAGGGAGTTGGAGGGAAATGGGAGGATGGAAGGAGGTGGAAATTTTTATAAATAAATTTTAAAAACAGAAGAAAAAGGAATTAATGATGAAGACAGAGATGGGTGAGTTTTAGTCCTCAGGTGATATCATTAATGGTCCTTCAACAACAGGATTTTGTTTAAGCAAATAAATTGTATTCATAAAGAAGAGGCTTTTTTTTCTTTCTAAGGTGTCTCATTGTCTATAGGATCTCCTTGGGAAATTCCTCTTCTCTACAATTATCTGCTGGTAATTAATGTCTTGTAGATTAATTATATTCAGTCAAAAAGTGGACACACAAACAAACACACACACACACACACACAACAATCCAAGGCTCAGAACAAGACACCATTCAAAAAATCATTGCTATGATCACTAAACTAGAATTCCACTGTCTGGGTATTGCAGTAAATCTAGTGTCCTGATGAAGTAAAAGCTCCTAACAGACAGGAATCTTGTTAGAGTGCTGTTTATGAGTTATTTAAAATAATGCTTTAAGAGCATGCTGAGTGCTGTGTTCTATGGTTTCCCAGGGCCTTGACAACATAGTAGAAGGAAAGTGGACAGGCTTCCAACTTCATACTGAAAATGTGAGATTTCTCTGAAATTTGGTTTTTTTTAGTGAAAATTGTTCTGTGTACATCCATTTTTATCTCCCTGTGGATTATATTGGGTTTGAAATGTTACCATTATGCAATTTAAATTTTCTCTTTCTTTGATATGTACTCTATCTATTTTCACCAAGAATCCATACTTTGATTCTTATCTAGTTTTTGTTTTATTGAACTTCAACTTTGACTGATAGCATTTCATATTCATAGGTTCTATCTCTAAAATTCATTCAACTGCAGATACTTTACAAAGCAGACAATTTCTCTCAGCACTGAATATATACATACTTTCTTTTCTTAATGTTTTCTAAGCAACAGAATAACAAACAACTACTCACTGCACAATTTTCCTGTTTCCCAATTCAGTCCTTTAACCTCTTTTCAAAAATGATATTCATAAAATATTCAAATATAGGTTGAAATTTTCAAATTTCAATGAGCCATCTATAAGTACTATAACATCCTCCTCTAAGTAGTTACCTATTACAAATGTTCACATTTTATAACAAGTGCATCCCCATCAAACTGTCTCTGGAAGACATACAAAAATAAACTCAACATTTTTCCAATAAATGGGTAAATAAATAAACAACGTTAGAAGGGGAAAATGATAAAACAAACCTAGTAATATGAAGGGATTCCTTCTAAAGATTCACAGAATTTTAGAACAGATTTAACATCACTGGACACATGCTACATGAATATATACAAACATATATTTTACATATTAACATAAAACATTTTAAAATGTCAAAGTGATTAATTATATATAAAATTATATTTTGCTAATGTTATGTGTTCATATATGTATTAGTCCATATTTATATTTATCCTTATAAAATATATATATATTTCCATATTTTTCTAACAACGCAGTAATAGTTAGAGAAGTACCTAAACTATGCAAAATTTTGCCAAATTCAAAATGTTACAAATGAAGTACAGAAGGTTGAAATTTATACAAAAATAACTCATTAAGAACTAATGTTCTTATAAAATACAAAAGATAATGTACATTTTAGGAAACTGAGCGCTCCACAGCACTGAGCCTGCACCTCATCCACCACATCATGGAAATAAATGCCTGTCTAAGTTCAGTGTTTCCCAGTATCAAGACGTACGAGTGGCCAGAAGGGAAAGCAATTCCAACAGTCCAGAAAAGCAGAGAAACTGAATTTCTCTGCTTATATTTAATGTTACAAAACCGCAAAAGAAGTGACAGAAAAAAAATGCTATACAGTAACAGGAATGTGACAACCATTTGCAGAGCTTTTATGTGGGCTGCCTTGCTGACATCTCTAGAGCCTTTGGCATTGTACTGCATACTCTTCAGATGTCTTCATAGGGAGAAGATGAGCAGGAGAAACACCATCAGGGTCACAGTGAAGGGGATGAGTGTGAACATAATGTTGGTGAGTAAAACGAGCCTAGCAACTTGAGAATAATTACTTGAGATAACACTGAAGAATATATTTGCTTCGGCGGACGGAAGCAGCGGAACCCCGGCCCGCGAGGACGGAAGCGGCGGAAACCCGGCCCCGCGGACTGAAGCGGTGGACCGCCAGGATACAGGAAACGTCGCGGGAGCATTCTCAGACCCCCTTCACCCCCCTAGTAAGCCTGCGAAGGCTGATACCCTCTGCAGGGGCTGCTCCTCCTCAGAAATATAGGCTCTAGAAGCAGCAGGAATGTTAATTTGGGTATTCCATTGCTGCAATAGGTCACGGCCGCATAAATTCACTACGACATTGGCTACATATGGCCTTAGTTTTCCTATTTGCCCTTCTGGCCCTATGCATTCAACCCATCTCGTACTTTGTATTACTCGAGAGAGGGTTCCAATTCCCAGAAACTGAACATCTACCTTCTGAAGAGGCCAATTCAGATGCCAAGATTCCTGAGTAATGATACTTACATCCGCACCTGTGTCCAGTAAGCCAGTAATAAAAATTTCATTTACACACACTCTTAGCTTTGGTCTTTGCTCATTTATAGAAGTCTGCCAAAATGCACGTAACTCATCCTTCAAGCCATTATTGCTTTTAACAGCAGACATGAGGCTTTCTAATTTTCCTGACAAGGCACGTTCTCTACAGTAACCAGAAATGACTGGACCACATTCACCATGGGGGCCTGTGAGAGGCCCCTCATTGCATTTCCCGATGGTAACAGGTTGCCTTGTCTATCTCCTGTTGATCTACACTCATTTGTCCAATGCCTGCCTTTTCCACATCTCCTACATAAACCTGAAGGCTGAGTCCTTCTATTTCTGTTATTTCTAGAAGAGGCATTATTAGTATTTCTGGAAATCCTTTGTCCCATTTTGCTACAATTAAAACATTTGGTATTTTGATGCCTTCTTTTACCATTGGAAATTGCTTCTTCTACCCATGCTTCAGTGCCATAGTCAAATGTATCAACATTTAGTGTATGCAAGACCCATTCATCCAAGGGTGCTGATCTGATCTTTAATGGTCCCAAGATCCTTTTGCACTCCACATTGGCATTCTCATAAGCCAAAGACTCAATAATTATATGTCTTGTTTCTGGGTCAGATATCCCTATTTGTACAACTTTAGTTAGTCTTTGTAAAAATTCACTAAATGGTTCTCTCTGACCCTGTTTAACTCTGATATATGCTTCCATTCTCTGTCCTGGGTCTTGAACCCTGTCCCAAGCCTTTAAGGCTGCTGTGGTACATATGGATAATGTGTGTTCATCATATTTAGCTTGTTCCAGAGGGTCGTAAAAGAGCCCTTCACCTAGAATTTGATCTATGGAAATCTCAATTCCCTTTGCTCTTTCCTGCTGTTCTAAAAGTCTAGCCTCTTGCCTGAATAAGCATTTCCAATTCAATTGTGGTCCTGAAACCCATTGAATCCAATCATGGGGCATGACCTTGTTGCTGATAGACCATGTTTTTAGCATATCTTTAATGAAGGAGGAATGTAGCTTCAAACTCATAACAGCCTGTTTGATTTCTTACAGATCATTCATACGGACGGGTTCCCATGTATGTTCCTTGACGACTCTAGGGTTTCTGGAACCAGTCACCTTCTCTGTTGTTATTACTGGAAAGGCGGGTAGAATTTTATGGGAATTATCCCGGAGAGTTTTACTCACTGATGGAGTTGAAATTTGCCTTTCTACCGCTTGCTCCTGTTCATCAGAATTTAGAATTTCCTCAATCTTTTCAAATTTGTTTACCATTGCCTTCTGCAAGGCCTGAATCTCCTGTCCAGAATTATGCTCCAAAGCCTTCATTGAGGATTCTAAGGTATGAAATTTGTTTGTTAGAGATAATATCTCATCCTTGGACATAATTTTCATAGCATGAATTGTGCCTTCTTGTATTGAAATTCTGTCCATTAATCTTTCATACCCCTTTGATAACGTCCTATTAGAGGTTTGAATCCTCTCAAATAATGTTTCAGCACCTACAGACAGGGACTGAAGTTTACGAGCCAAATCAGCTGTCCCCTCCTCCAGAGCAGCAAAGCTCTCTTTAATATTAGACTGCACCTTTTCTAAATTTTGCTCAGTTGACTGAGTTACATTAGACAAAGATCTATTCTCCTCCTTCAGAATTTCAAACTCTTTCTTGAGGAGGTTGGTGTCAGTCTGAAATGTTTTTGAAATTACCTCAACTGACTGAAAGTTGTCACTCAAAACAGCTGTGCCCTTTCTTAAAGATTCAACCTCTACCCTAAGAATCCTGGATTCATTCTGTAAGGACTGTATCATTTTTCTAATATCAAACCATATTTTAAAGAAGTCGCCAAAAAAAGTAGAATAATAAGCCCCAGGAATATCCAAACCAGTGGGATATCCTCTTGTAAAATATCAGCCATGGTATAATTAGAAAAGCTGTGAAAACCTTGAACGGTAATGTCCTACATTTTCAAGGAAACCTGTAATTATTTGTATTTAATCAAAATAAATTTTACCTGTAATGACCGTTGCCTGCCAATAGGTGGCAGGGTGCACCTGAATCCACATGGCTGAGGAGTCAGAACTGGAAAAAAAATTCTAAAATATATACTCAAATCCAGAAGTTAAACTCACAGACCATGTGCTGTGTGAATTATTTAACTACAGGTGGGCAGCAGCATAGGTCGGACTCAGCCATCCGCGGGGAGGGGGACACAGAGCAGTCGCATGTGCTAAGTGGCGCTGTGCCCTGGCCATGCTGCTATTGCTGCTAGACGTGGGCAAATATGGCAGATGGGTGGGCTTGGGGTGGGGGAGGTCGAGCTGAGTCATGCTTTCTGAGCTCTGTTTGCTACTCGCTTGCTTTTTCTGTGGTGGCGGCGGCTGAGAGCAGCTCTGGGCTGTGTGGAGTGGGGAAGGAGGCCTGGGCAGAGAGGTCGCTGGCTCCTGGCAGCCGTGCAGCAACCAAAGGCTCTGAGGCACTTAGTCAAAAAGCCACACGTTCAGGAGCCAATTGAAGGCATAAGTCACAAACAATCCCACACCAGTTTGGAATTATGACCAATAGAGAAGCTATTTATTTAAAGGGCAAAAACTTACAGATCACCATCCCAGACAACAGCCCTCTGCTCAATCAGGAAGGGAGCCTAGTCACCGGAAGAAGAGCTGAAAGCCAGAGTGAGAGCAGAGGGAAGTGGCCACTTTTTTAAAGGGAGAGAGACCACACCCCAGTGGATTGGTATCTCAGTGGCTATTGGCAGAAGGAGCGGAAGGAGCTCCTGCAACACAAAGGAAAACATAAAATGACTAAGATATATCTCATAAACTGTTCAGCATCCCTAGTAATAGATCATTGCCAACAGGAGCAAACATGTCTCACATCAAAAGAACCTTAAGTTATTTTTATACAACATCTGCAGTTATTTGAAGTGGTTGAAGATTACAAATCTATGTAGAATACAATCTCTATGTATCTAAAGAACCTGGTTAGTCTAACTATAAGTTTGACAAATGTTGATGACTATTGACCTATTATAATTAACACATATATAACTTAAAAAACTGAGACTACATATTAGAATATTAAGACATCTTTAAACAAATGTGCAACAAATGAGGACAATGACCTCAAGACGTAAACAATGTATAAGTATCTTGATCAGAGGTACAAATGTATAACTCAATAATATAAATATATCCTAAATTTGTACAATATATAAAATGTCTTAAACATGGGTAAAAACAAGCATGCATACAATCTGACAAAATACCTTGCATAGGTATACAAATATAAACAGAAACAGGAGCATATTTCCTATGAAAACCCCTACCAACATAGCACATCTCCTGATTTTTGGGGTCAACAAATACTTGAAATACACTGACTGACATAATTTAAAAGTTTTTTTATTATCTAGTGTCTCTCCATTGTCGTTGTTCCTTTCTCATTAGCATTAAGAAAATTTAAGTTTAATGTTTAATATTAATAAAACTTAATGTTTAATATAACATTAAGTAATTTATTTTGGGTGATAATTTTTATCCCTCTGTGTTTGTTTAGGATACCATTTATAGTTCAATTTGACCTTTTTATAACTGCCTCACCTGTAGGATTATTTGGTATACCTGCAATATGCATTATATTATAATAAGCAAAAAAAACTGCTTTATTTTCTTAGAGACATATGTTGAACTATTATTGGTCTTTATTTTTGCAGGTATACCCATGATGGCCATAATTTCTAATAAATGCATGATTACTGAATTAGCCTTTTTTTGAGCTCAAGGCAGTTGCCCATTGAAAACCTGAATAAGTGTCAATGGTTGCGATAGTTATTTAATTATTTAGAATTTGTAAATTAGAACACATTCATCAGTTATGTTTTATTCCTTTGCATACCCTTTGGGTTATTCCCTGCAGTTAATGGTATTTGGTTATAGAGAGACAAGTAGGACATGTCTTTATAATCTCCTTAATGTGTTACCATGTAGTAGAAAACTCTTTCTTCAAAGCTTTGCTAGTGACATGATATTTTTTATGAAATTCTGAGACCTTTGGCACACTTTCAACCAATAATCAATCAATTTCAGCACTACCTTGTACTAGAAAACCTGGCAGACACATATGGGATTGGATATGTGTTATGTATATAGGACATATATCTAATTAACTTGAAACTGAATAAATAATGAGGTCAATTATATATAATCTGATATAAATTCAGAGGTTTTAATATGCAAAAATCCTCTTTCTGCATATTGTAAATCAATAACTGTATTGAGAGCCTTTTTAAAATCCCTCAGTACCATGAAAATAGCATATACCTATGCCTTTTAGACAGAATTATAAGGGTTTTTATCCACCTTACTTAAATATTTTGATTTTTAACCTGCCATTTTTTAATTTATTTGCATCAGTATAATTTTATACAGGTACAGACTTCAGCTATTGGTGCATCACATACAATTCAGGAGAAAATCCATGTAGTTCTCTTATAAGGTTAATTTTATTGCTTTAGGATAATTGCTATTAATCTTTCCTAAAAAGAAAATGTAAGCTCTTTGCTAGGGTTTATTGTTTTATTGCTTTATAAATAATACAATTCAAAATTTCCACTTCTTCTGCTCCTCCAGTTTCCCTCCTGCTCCCCCACTTACCCTTCCCCCTCCCACTCCAGTCCTAAAAGTGGGCAGGGTACCCTAACCTGTGGAAATTCCAAGGCCCTCCCCACTCCACCCAGTCTTAGAAAGGTATGCATCCAAATAGAATAGGATCCCCAAAAGCCAGTACACACAGTAGAGACAAATCCCAGTGCCATTATCATTGGCTTCTCAGTTGGCTCAAATTGTCAGCCACATTCAGAGGGTTCAGTTTGATCACATGCTAGTGCAGTCCCAGTCCAGCTTGCTTTAGCAGGCTCCCATTAGATCAGGCACACTGTCTCAGTGGATGGAACAACCCCTCGCAGTCCTGACTTCCTTGCTCATATTCTCCCTCCTTCTGCTCTTCAACTGAACCTAGAGAGCTCAGTCCAGTGCTCCGATGTGGGTCTCTGTCTCTATCTTCATCGGTCACCTGAAGAAGGTTCTATGGTGATATTCAAGATAGTCATCAGTCTGACTACAGGACAAGGCCAGTTCAGGCACCCTCTCCTCCACTATCCAGGGTCCTAGCTGGGGACATCCCCATGGACACCTGGGAACCCCTCTAGAGACAAGCCTCTTGCCAAGCCCAAAATGGCTCCCCTAATTAAGATATCTTCTTCCCTGTTCCCATATCCACCCTTCCTCCATCTCAACCATTCCACTCCCCAAGCTCTCCCCAACCCACCTGGCCCCCAATGTGTGGATGACTATATCCACAGAAAGCCTGAGAAAGCTTGGGAAAGAATAGAGTAAAGCATCTTTTCTTGGTAGCAGCAATTTCTTGGGTCTGCTCTGCTTGCTAGAGGCAAGCAAGCACTCTCATCTAAGAGAGGCTTCCTGACTCAGCTTTAGCTGCAAAACCCTGCAGCTCATTAAGAGGTCCTGCCATGAAACACTAAATGGTATTGATAAAAACTGGCTACATGCTTGTTTGTTTTCAGCTGGAGGAAGAAAAAAAGTTGTGCTGTTTTAAAATGCTGGCATTTTGGGCCATTCTGCCAGGGCAAACTCTGACTCTTTGAGGCAGGAGGGCCAGCTACAGAGAGAGTACTTGAGTGTTGTCTGTGGATATACTGTTGAAGCTTGCTTGCTGGCAGGGACCTTGAAACGCCATAGAGTTGTGGCAATAAAGATGGCTCCAATAGTAACTCCGACATGAGGCTGGAAAGCTAAGGAATGGACAGGATCCAGGCACCAAAGCCACGGCTTTAGTCCTACTGAGATTGCTTGATAAATTAAAGACTCATGTGGTCAGAAAAACAGAGAGAGATACAGTAAAGAGAGCATCAAAAACAAAGAAAACTTCTAAATGATTTACAGTATGTTAAAAATATATGCAGGCTAAAAGTTAAAGTTCTTAAAAGTAAAAGAAAAAAAGGAAGAAAGTAGTTGGGTGTGGCAGTACACACCTTTAATCCCAACACTTGGGAGGCAGAGGGAGATTGACCTCTGTGACTTCAATGTGTGGCAGCACACACCTTTAATCCCAATGCATGGGAGGCAGAGACAGAAGGATCTCTGAGAGTTCAAGGACAGCCTGGTCTACAGAGTTATTCCAGGGCAAAGATACAGAGAACCTGTCTCAAAAAGCAAAAAATAAAACTAAAAATAAACAAAATAGAGGTTAAAATAAAGTGCACAAAGATGGAAAATACACAGGGAATTTTGATACTGTATGCTATTATGCTCTTTTTGAATTGTTTGAATGCTGAGGAAGGAGCAACAGCTGCTAAAAGATATTTGTTTATAAATGCTACTGAACTAATCCAACATAGACATTTTGAAAATACCTTGACTTCAGAATTTGGATCTAAGGATATGATACTTTGGAAAAGAGATTCTTCTTTTGTTTTCACAGACAATGACACCCTGCGGATTGCCTCCATTCCAATATGGTATGATAGACCATGCCCTCCTGAAAGGTTGCTGTGAACACCTTCAAAAAATTACTTCACTCAATTGACGACTGAGATGAACCTAACACACAGGTTATACCATGAAATATTTGATTAACAGCGGCCCCATTCAGCAGGAAGCAGTTTGGAGAGAAATAACCACATCCATATTCCCAAATATTGTTTATAAATGTTCTTTTACATGTAAAGGGGGAGATGATATTGGTATGAATAATTTGCATTGATATGGATTTTGCTTTAGTGATTTAAATTTAAGGTCAATTTTGTTATATGTATATGTATTTCTGATATTGATTAAGGTATTGTGATTGTGTAGCTCATGTCAAAATGTTATGTATATAAGTTGTTAATGAATAGTTATCTATAATAGTCAAGTTTGTACTCATGTTAGATTTTTTAGATGTACATAGATATATTTTAGATAGACATTCTTCTTATCTTTCAAAGACTACGGAATATGCTATTTAATGTTTTAATAACTTAGGACTTTTCATGACAATGAGACACTCTGCTCCTGGCAGCACCAATCTACTTCAAGAAGAAGATGGGCTTCGAAGAGGATCCTTATGGAGTTTGATAACAATTTGGGCAAGAAACTGCTCTTTCCTGGACTGTTGCATAAACTGGACACAAAGAACCCGCAAAGAGAGGACTGCTGAACTTGCCTAAAGGTGAGATGATCTTTCGGGGTTTCTGATTCATGAAAGAGTCTGCGAGACATTCTGCAGGACACAGCAGATAGTGACTGAACTGCCTTTGAAATTTCCTGCTTCATGGAAATGTCTGCTGGAAACTATGGGTCTGTAGGCCAAAGATGGATGCCCCAACGGTACAGAGAAACTTTGGGTGACTGTCAAGGCAGCAAGATGTCTCTGTCATTTCTAGAGTTTGAAAGTTGCTTATTTCTTGTTTGCTTAGGTAATATTGTATCTTTCTGGAGTCTTTGATGGAGTTGAAGAATAGTTAGTTATAGTTATAGTTTTCCTTAGTTATGAAAAAGATAAAATAGATGTAAATATTGTAATTTTTACTTGATAACTGTTTTGTTATATGTAATTTTGCTATGTTAAAGTTAAAGCCTTCCCTTTTTTGTGTTTAAACAGAAAAAGGGGAAATGATGGAGGAAGATCATTGGTTAAAAAATAAAGAAACTGCTTGGCCCTCATAGGTTAGAGCATAGGTAGGTGGAGTAAACAGAACAGAATGCTGGGAGGAAGAGGAAGTGAGCTCACACTCAATAGCTCTCCTCGCTGGAGCCAGACACGATGAAGCAAGCCGCCAGGTCAGACATGCTGAATCTTTCCTGGTAAGACTGGTGCTACACAGATTATTAGAGATGGGTTGATCGGGGTATGAGAATTAGCCAGTAAGGGCTAAAGCTAATGGGCCAAGCAGTATTTAAAAGAATACAGTTTGTGTGTTGTTATTTTGGGGCATGAGCTAGCCAGGCTACCAGGAGGTGGGGCAGCAGGAACACAGCCCGCAGCTCCCACTACATCCACCCCTTACCCCTTCTCTTCCCCCTCTCCCCTTCCCCCAACCCCACTCCCACCCCCATGCTCCCAACATTTGCCTAATGATCTTGTCTGCTTCCAATTTCAAGAAGGATCTATATATGTTTTTCTTTGGGTTCACCTTATTACTTAGCTTTTCTAGGATCGTGAACTATAGGCTCAATGTCCTTTGTTTATTGCTAGAACTCACTAATAAGTGAGTAAATACCAAATTCGTATTTGGGGGCCTGTTTTATCTCACTCAGGATAGTGTTTTCTATTTCCATCCATTTGCATGTAAAATTTAAGATGTCATTTCCACTGAGTAGTATTCTAATGTGTAAATGAGCCACACTTTCTTTATCCATTCTTCAGTTGAGAGGCATCTAGGTTGTTTCCAGGTACTGGCTATTACAAATAATGCTGCTATGAGCATAGTTGAGCAAATGCTTTCTTTACTCCACATCCTCTCCAGCATAGGTTATCATTGGTGTTTTTGATTTTAGCCATTCTGACAGGTGTAAGATGGTATCTCAAAGTTGTTTTGATTTGCATTTCCCTGATTGCTAAGGAGGTTAAGCATGACCTTAAGTGTCTTTTGGCCATTTGAACTTCTGTTGAGAATTCTCTGTTCAGTTCAGTGCACCCTTTTTAATTGAGTTAATTAGCATTTTAAAGTCTAGTTTCTTGAGTTCTTTATTTTGGAGCTCAGACCTTTGTCTGTTGCGGGGTTGGTGAAAGTTTTAGGGGAAGTTGCTAAGAATAGAAGAATAAGCAAACCATCATTGTAGACACAGAAATGTCCTCCTGACATGGCTCCTTCTATAAGACAAAAAAAAAAGAGGCAAAGAGAAATGCAATACACTCCAGGGTCCAGGGTGGGGCAGTGCGGAGAAGAGCAAGGTTTTTAAAAGTATCAGAACTTGTTTCCACCAGGAAAGATCAAAATATAACACATAATGGGCACCCCTGAGCTCCTGCTCTGCATCTTCTGTTCTGCACAAAAAACACGTGAGGTTGCACCTGAAGAGCAAGCAGTTCCTAGGATGTCCAGACTTGCCCAGACAAGATGACATTAGCACCAGGAATAGTTCCCACATATTTCATCATTAAAGCAACACTCTGAGTGGGTTTTAAGTGCAGTGCTTGGGCAGCGCAAGTCAGAGTGCAAGCCGTTGCCACATCCAGCAGAAGCACTATTTGAAATACCCGCCACAGCATTTGTGTTTGCACTGTGACTTTGTCCCAGTGGAACAGCATAAGGATGCTGGGTGGGCAGTCAACTGTTCTCACAGCGGCTATGTCACGACCCCTTGTATCAGGTCGGAACAGGGCAGGCACCCAGGTGAGCCATGCTATCCTGACACCATTCCATTGATTCTGGTAGCCACTCGGGAACAGCGCCATCTGCTGGTTAACAGGTAAAGTGGTATGTTTCATTTTTAATGAGACTAGCCACAGCTTTTGCTGCCACTTTGGAAGAAATCACATGATATGCCTATAGAGGTACCTCAATTTACTGGTTATTAGGTTTCAGTTTCCTTCTTTATACTATATGATTATGGAAGTATATGGCATTAATTGATAGGATTAATAACATGACAGGCAAAATTGACTCCTTATCTAAGGGTACTAGGAACTTACCTGAAAGCGTCCAGGCTGTTGAATTTGACTTTCAGAAGTTATCACAGAGTTTTGATAAGGTAACAGACAGAATATACCTCCAGGATGGCAACTTACATGCTATCCGGGGGCAGTTCAAGGAGGAGATGTTATCTTTGAAAGGAAACATTAAGATCTTGGAATCACAGGTGCAGAATGGGGACTAGAAAATTAATACAATAGGGAAATCACTAGAAACCTTTGCAGGTCAGGAGACTCAGGCCTTATGTGAGAGAATGATTAAGAGATTTGAAATGATTGAAGAAATTATTGGAGAGGTGCTGAGGGGTTCCATCTGGATGGGTGAGTGTGTGCTATCCAGGGGCCGACTGTCCTGGAAGAGAGCACAAACCCCCCTCCCCCAGCTCCTGCTGCAGGGCCCCTTTTCTTACACACGACCCAGCCCCCCAGCTCCCCTCCCCCAAGCCTGCCCTGCTGTCTGCTAGGTCCTCTGCTCAAGAACAATTTTCCCGCTCCTACACTAAGGCTACCCACCCAGAGTGGTGAGTGTCTGTCTACAGGGCAGGCCTCAAGGTCCCCCTCAAGGGAGCGCGGGCACCTTCAACTTGGGCTGCAGGGTCTGCTGTGCTCTTCTGGACCCCGCCCCGCCTGCCACATTCTTCCTTTTGTCCCTGGCTCATTGGGCTACCAGGCATCCCTGTTTAGGTGATGAGGAGTTCCATCTGGACGGGTGAGTGTGTGCTATCAAGGGGCAGACTGTCCAAGAAGAGAGCACAAACCCTCCTCCCCCAGCTCCTGCTGCAGAGCTTTCTTTCCTACACACGACCCCCCCCCCAAGACTGCCTTGTCTGCAAGGTCCTTTGCTGAGGAACAGCTTCCTGCTCCTACACTAAGGCTACCCACTCAGAGTGGTGAGTGCCTGCCTACCGGGCAGGCCTCAAAGACCCCCGAAAGGGAGCACAGGCTCCTTCAGCTTGTACAGCAGGGTCTCCTGTGTTCTACTTGACCACGCCCAACCCCCCACATTTGCCCTTTTGTCTGTGGGTCATTGGACTACCTACCAGGCATCCATGTTTTGGTGCTGAGGAGTCCATCTGGAAGGGAACGGTTCCTGCCCCTACACTGAGGAGATACACCCAGAGAGTTAGTCACAGCAAAGACTGGACCAAGACACCAGGCCTCTCCTGGCTCCATTTGAAGGAAGAGATGGGCAGGCGCCAATGCAAAAATTCCTCCAACAACCGGAAAGGCAACGTGACATCACCAGAATCCAGGAATCCCGAAATAAGAAGAATTGTACACCCTATTCCAGAAGAATTAGAAGAATTCGACTCAAAAGTGAATTATATGAAAATAATAGAGGACCTTAAACAGGAGGTGAAAAACTGCCATAATCAATTAGAGATTACAAACAAAAAGGTAGAGGAAATGAATAAATCTCTCAAAGATACAGAAGAAAACCAAGAGAAACAAGAAAAAACAATCAAACAGGTAAGGGAAACAGTTGAAGACTTAAAGAATGAAAAGGAAGTAATGAAGAAAACACAAACTGAGGGAAGGATGGAGATGGAAAATCTGGGTAAACGAACAGGAACTAAAGAGACAAGTACTACCAACAGATTACAAGAGATAGAAGAAAGAATCTCAGACACTGAATATACCATAGAGAAAATAAACACACTGTTCAAAGAAAACAGCAAAACCAACAAATTCTCATCATAACACATTCAGGAATTATGGGACACAATAAAAAGACCAAACCTAAGAATAATTGGGATAGAAGAAAAAGAAGTACAGCTCAATGGTCCAAAAAATATATTTAATAAAATTACAGAAGAAAACTTTCCCAACCTTAAGAAAGATATTCCTTTGAAGGTCCAAGAAGCATACAGAACACCGAATAGACTGGATCAAAATAAAAACATCTCCTCGCCATATAATAATCAAAACACAAAACATACAGAATAAAGAAAGAATATTAAGAGCTGCAAAGGAAAAAGGTCAAGTTACCTATAAAGGTAAACCTATCAGACTTACACCTGACTTCTCTATGGAAACCATGAAAGCCAGAAGGTCCTGGATAGATGTACTGCAGAAACTAAGAGACCATGGATGCAAGCACAGACTACTATACCCAGCCAAGCTTTCATTCACTATAAATGGAGAAAACAAAATTTTCCAGGATAAAAACAAATTTAAACAATACATAGCCACAAATCCAGCCTTACAGAAAGTAATTGAAGGAAAATCACAACCCAAGGAGTCCAACAATACCCACAATAACTCAGACATCTAATGACCCTTCACCAGCACAACTCGAAGAAGAGAATGAAAGAAAGAAAGAAAGAAAGAAAGAAAGAAAGAAAGAAAGAAAGAAAGAAAGAAAGAAAGAAAACTGGAGTTAACCACTGGTTCTTAATATCACTTAATATCAATGGACTCAACTCACCTATAAAAAGGCACAGGCTAAGAGACTGGATACGAAAACAGAATCCAACATTCTGCTGTTTACAAGAAACACACCTCAACCACAAAGACAGACATCTACTCAGAGTAAAAGGCTGGGAAAAGGTATATCAAGCAAACAGACCCAAGAAACAAGCAGGTGTGGCCATACTAATTTCTAACAAAGTTGACTTCAAACTAAAATCAATCAGAAGAGATGGAGAGGGACATTTTCTACACATAACAGGAACCATTCATCATGACAAAGTCTCAATCCTGAATATCTATGCCCCTAATATAAAAGCACCCACTTATTTAAAAGAAACATTACTAAAACTCAAGGCAGTCATCAAACCACACATACTAATAGTAGGAGATTTCAACACTCCTCTCTCACCAATGGACAGGTCAATTAGACAGAAACCTAACAGAGAAATAAGAGGATTAAGGGAGGTAATAAATCAAATGGACTTAACAGAAATCTATAGAACATTCCACCCAAATAGGAAAGAATATACCTTCTTCTCTGCAGCTCATGGAACCTTCTCAAAAACTGACTACATACTCGGTAACAAAGCAAACTTACACAGTAGCAAAAAAAATATCAGTAAACCTCTGTGTCTTATCAGATCACCATGGATTAAAGTTAGAATTCAACAACAATGCTACCCCCAGAAAGCCTACGAACTCATGGAAACTGGACAGTTATCTACTGAACCACACCTGGACCAAGGAAGAAATAAAGAAAGAAATTAAAGTCTTTCTTGAATTCAATGAAAACAAAGACTCAACATACTCAAATCTATGGGACACTATGAAAGCAGTGCTAAGAGGAAAGTTCATAGCACTAAATACCCACTTAAAGAAAATGGAGAAAGCACACATTGGAGACTTAACAGCCCACCTGAAAGCTCTAGAAAAAAAAAGCAGACTCACCTAGGAGGACTAGAAGACTGGAAATAATCAAGCTGAGGGCTGAAATCAACAAAATAGAAACACAGAAAACAATCCAAAGAATCAATGAAACAAAAAGCTGGTTCTTGGATAAAATCAACAAGATTGATAAACCTCTATCCAAACTAATCAAATGGCAGAGAGAGAATACGCAAATTAACAAGATCAGAAACAAAAAGGGAGACATAACCACAGACACAGAGGAAATTCAGAGAATCATTAGATCTTACTACAAAAGCCTGTATGCCACAAAATTGGAAAATGTAAAAGAAATGGACACTCTTTTAGATAAGTACCATATACCAAAGTTAAACCAGGACCAGGTGAACAATCTAAATAGACCTGTTAGTCGAGAAGAATTAGAAGTTGTTATAAAAAACTTCCCTACCAAAAAGAGCCCAGGTCCAGACAGCTTCAATGCAGAATTCTACCAGAACTTCCAAGAAGACCTAATACCTATACTCCTTAATGTATTTCACATATAGAAACAGAGAAGTCATTGCCAAATTCCTTTTATAAAGCTACAGTTACCTTGATACCAAAACCACACAAAGACCCAACCAAAAAAGAGAACTACAGGCCAATCTCACTCATGAACATCGATGTGAAAATCCTCAATAAAATACTGGCAAACCGAATCCAAGAACACAATAGAAAAATTATCCATTATGATCAAGTAGGCTTCATCCCAAGGATGCAGGGCTGGTTCAACATACATAAATCTATCAATGTAATCCATCATATAAATGAACTGAAAGAAAAAAAACATATGATCATTTCATTAGATGCTGAAAAAGCATTTGACAAAATTCAACATCCCTTTATGATAAAGGTCTTAGAGAGATGAGGGATACGAGGGTCGTTCCTAACTATAATAAAAGCTATTTATAGCAAGCCGACAGCTAACATCAAATTAAATAGAGAAAAACTCAAAGCTATCCCACTAATATCAGGAACACGACAAGGCTGTCCACTCTCTCCATACCTCTTCAAAATAGTGCTTGAAGTTCAAGCGATATCAATAAGACAACATAAGGGGATCAAGGGGATTCAAATTGGAAAGGAAGAAGTTAAACTTTCACTATTTGCAGATGATATGATAGTGTACATAAGCGACCCCAAAAAGTCCAGCAAATAACTCCTATAGCTGATATACACCTTTAGTAGCATGGCAGGATACAAGATCAATTCCAAAAAATCAGTTGCCCTCCTATACACAAAGGATAAGGAAGCAGAGAGGGAAATCAGAGAAGCATCACCTTTCACGATAGCCACAAATAGCATAAAATATCTTGGGGTAACTCTAGCCAAGGAAGTGAAGGATCTATTTGACAAGAACTTGAGGTCTTTGAAGAAAGAAATTGAGGAGGATACCAGAAAATGGAAGGATCTCCCTTGCTCTTGGATTGGGAGGATCAACATAGTAAAAATGCAATTCTACCAAGGGCAATTTATAGATTCAATGCAATCCCCATTAAAATCCCATCAAAATTCTTCACACATCTTGAGAGGACATTAATCAACTTTATATGCAAAAACAAAAAACCCAGGATAGCGAAAACAATCTTATACAATAAAGGAACTTCTGGAGGCATTACCATCCCCGACTTCAAACTCTACTACAGAGCTTCAGTATTGAAAACAGCCTGGTATTGGCATAAAAACAGAGAAGTCGATCAATGGAATCGAGTAGAAGACCCTGATTTTAACCCACAAACATATGAACACCTGATTTTTGATAAAGGAGCTAAAAGTATGGAAGAAAGAAAGCATCTTCAACAAATGGTGCTGACAGAACTGGTTGCCAACCTGTAGAAGAATGAAAATAGATCCATATCTATCGCCATGCACAAAACTCAAGTACAAATGGATTAAAGACCTCAATATCTGTCGGAACACACTGAACCTGATAGAAGAAAAAGTAGGAAGTACTCTACAACATATGGGTACAGGAGGTCACTTCCTACGTATATCCCCAGCAGCACAGACATTAAGGACAACATTGAATAAATGGGACCTCCTGAAACTGAGAAGCTTCTGTAAAGCAAAGGACACTATCACTAAGACAAAAAGGCAACCCACTGACTGGGAGAAGATCTTCACCAACCCTGCAACAGACAAAGGTCTGATCACCAAAATATATAAAGAACTCAAGAAACTAGACTTTAAAATGATAATTAACCCAATTAAAAAAATGGGACACTGAACTGAACAGAGAATTTTCAACAGAAGAAATTCAAATGGCCAAAAGACACTTAAGGTCATGCTCAACCTCCTTAGCGATAAGGGAAATGCAAATTAAAACAACTTTGAGATACCATCTTACACCTTGTCAGAATGGCTAAAATCAAAAACACCAATGATAGCCTTTGCTGGAGAGGTTGTGGTGTAAGGGGCACACTCATCCATTGCTGGTGGGAATGCAAACTTGTGCAACCACTTTGGAAATCAGTGTGGCGGTTTCTCAGGAAATTCGGGATCAACGTACCCCAAGATCCAGTAATACCACTCTTGGGAATATACCCAAGAGATGCTCTATCATATGTCAAAAGCATTTGTTTGACTATGTTCATAGCAGCATTGTTTGTAATAGCCAGAACCTGGAAACAACCTAGATGCCCTTCAATGGAAGAATGGATGAAGAAAGTGTGGAATATATACATATTAGAGTACTACTCAGAGGTAAAAAACAATGACACCGTGAATTTTGCATGCAAATGGATGGAAATAGAAAACACTATCCTGAGTGAGGTATCCCAGACCCAAAAAGAGGAACGTGAGATGTACTCACTCATAATTGGTTTCTAGCCATAAATAAAGGACATTGAGCATATAATTCGTGATCCTAGAGAAGCTAAATAAGAAGGTGAACAGAAAGAAAAATGTATGGTCATCCACCTGGATAGGGGAAGTAGACAAGATTGCCAGGCAAAAACTGGGAAGTTGCGGGTGAGGTGGCATGGGGCTAAGGGGAAATGGGGTGAGAAACTTGAGAAGGGGAGGATGGGGCGAGCTTGGGGGAATGGGATGGTTGGGATATAGGAAGGGTGGATACGGGAGCAGAGAAATATATATCCTAATTAAGGGAGCCATCTTAGGGTTGGCAAGAGACTTGACTCTAGAGGGGCTCACAGGTGTTCAGGGAGAGGTCCCCAGCTAGTACCTTGGACAACTGAGGAGAGGGAACCTGAAATGACCCTATCCTATACTGATGAATATCTTACATATCACCTTAGAACCTTCATCTGGTGATGGATCGAGATAGAGACAGAGACCCAATTTGGAGCAACAGACTGAGCTCTTAAGGTCCAAATGAGGAGCAGAAGGAGGGAGAACATGAGCAAGGAAGTCAGGACCACGAGGGGTGCACCCACCCACTGTGACACTGGAACTGATCTATTGGGAGCTTACCAAGGCCAGCTGGACTGGGACTGAATAAACATGGGATGAAACCGGACTCTCTGAACATGACAGACAATGAAGGCTGATGAGAAGCCAAGGACAATGGCACTAGGTTTCGATCCTAATACATGAACTGGCTTTGTGGGAGCCTAGCCTGTTTGGATGCTCACCTTCCTGGACCTAGATAGAAGTGGGAGGACCTTGGACTTCCCGCAGGACAGGGAATTTGGACTGCTCTTCAGTACCGAGAGGGAGGGGGAATGGAGTGGGAGGAGGGAGAGAGGAGTGAGGAGAGGGGGAGGGGAGTGGGGGAGGGGGCAATATGTGGGAGGAGGGGGAGGGAAATGGGAAACGGGGAGGAGGCGGAAATTTTAATTTAAAAAGAATAAAGTAAATAAAAAAAGAAGAAATTATTGGAGCTGACAAAGTGGTTGAGAAGATACAAGGGCAGGATACAATGCCACCACCTGTTGTCAGAACTGATTTATCCAGGGTTTTAGCGACATACCCTGTAATTTATTCTGACAAAGCATCAAATTCTAAAGGCCCAAATGGAGCCAAAGAAGTTAGATGGATGCCAGTGGGAAAGAATGACCTAAAGAAAATTAAGCAAGTCGTCATTAATTATGACTTGCACTCTACATTTGTTAAGGAAATGATAAGAACTTGGGCTTCTAATGTCAGTGCTCTCCCATATGATTTCTTCCAGTTAGCATCAGCAGTGTTAGAAGATGGAACTTCCTTGATGTTTGTAGTTTATTTCAGACAAGAATCCAAACATATGAAACAGCAAGGAAGAGCAAAAGGTGTGGAGGTTTCACAGGATCATATTCTTGGCATAGGAACATATGCTGATCCATGGGTCCAAGCTCTTTATGATGAAGAAGTATTGTCCCTATGCCACTAAGCAGCCTTGAATGACTGGGATAGGATAAAAGAACTAAAGAGAAAGATAGAGTAATATACAAGGATTATGCAGGGACAGGGAGAACCCTAGACTGATTTTCCAAAGATTAATTAAGGCTCTGTACAGAGGCATAACAGACCCAGAAGCTAGATGACTAATTCTTTGAATCACTGACTTTTGAAAATGCAAACTTAGACTGCAAAAAGATAATTGGGCCTTGAAAGTCTAGATCAGCACCTATGGATGAATGGATCCAGCATACCATGAATTTTCAGACCTTTAAATTACAATGATGAATCTTGGGTAGGAGAAGCGATTTCTAAAGCGATGAGTGGACATCAACCTGCCAAATGTTTTAATTGTGGTAAATTAGGACACCTAAAAATGGATTGCAGGCAAGGAATCTTTAGGAATAACACTTCATCTGGGATTGGAAGGAATAGGAAACCTCGGTCTTCAGGTGTATGTAAGAGGTGTGGTAAAGGACAACATTGGACCAATGAATGCAGATCAACAACAGACAGACAAGGCAACCTGATACATCAGGAAACTCCCTGAGGGGCCTCTCGGAGGCCCCCAAGCCAAAAGTGGCCCAGTCATTCCCAGAAACCGTGGAAGACATGTCACACCAGAAAAATTAAAAACTCTAGAAACTTCTGTGCAAGATCACAAGGTTCTAAATGATGGCTCAAATATAGAGGATAAGTCAGAAATTCAAATAAAAAATAAGAAGCATATATTTTGGCAAACCTCTATAAATGATCAGAGACCAAGGCTAAGATTATGTATAAATGGAATTGTGATTCTTGGATTTATAGACACAGAAGCAGATGTGAGTATCATCACTACAGAATCTTGGCATCCAAATTGGACTCTTCAAGAGGCAGATGTTCAGTTACTAGGAATTGGAACCATATCTCGAGTTAAACAAAGCACAAGATGGGTTGATTGTATTGGGTCAGAAGGTCAAAGAGAAAAGTTAATGCCATATGTTGTCAACGTCTAGTGTGTTGGGGTCCCTGGGTAAGGGTCTCATGCAAATCAGGACCAGAGGATGCAGAGTGTGAACAACTGCATAACAAGCTTTATTTTGTATGGCCTTTTATACAGACTAAAAAGAATTACCTCAACTCTGAAACCCCCCCTTTACTCACATACATGATCATGAGAAACCCTTGCCTCTCCTTGCATGAAACAATACCTCAATTAATAACAGTAATAAAAATGAAAAGAAGTACATAGAAACAAGGCAACATGCATACAGAAGCAAAGCACTCCTTTGTAACTTGTAGAGCATAAAGGACTGAGCTCAAAGGCTACTTCCTTATCCAGGGTACAGATTCTGACAGAACGTTTGAGAAATGGGTAGAGAAAGTTTGCTTTTATCTATGCTTGGTTTGCCAAGCAACCGTTTCCCAATTTTGTCTCATCTGTCCCAGGAGGAGCCTGCATTCTAAGCCAGTTCTGTGTCTCCACAATATGTAGCTGATATTGCAATAAATTTATGGGGCTGTGACCTGCTATAGCAATGGAATACCCAGATTAACATTCCTGCAGTCTGAGGAACTCATAATACTGGGAAGGTTGTAATAAGGTACTATGCATGAAGGTCACCAGCCATTCAGGCTGTACAAGAACATAAAGCAACTAATAAACCTTTAGAGGTACCAACAGCCCTACCTTTAAAATGGCTAACTGAGAAGCCAATATGGGTTAAGCAATGGCCTCTAGCTGAAGATAAATTGCAGGCTTTAGAACAATTGGTACAGGAGCAATTAGATGCTTGACATATAGAACAGTCAACTAGCCCTTGGAATTTTACTGTGTTTGTTGTAAAAAAGAAATCTGATAAATGCAGAATAGTGACAGATCTAAGGGTCGTCAACAAGGTAATTTAACCTATGGGCCCTCTACAGTCTGGAATTCCTCTGCCTTCTCTGTTACCGAAAGGATGGCCTCTTATAGTTATTGACTTGAAGGATTGCTTATACACTATACCTTTACAAGAAAAGGATAGAGAAAAATTTGCCTTCATAGTGCCTACTTATAATAATTCTTAGCCACTAGGAGATACCAGTGGACTATCCTACCACAGGGAATGCTCAATAGCCCCAGCCTGTGTCAATACTTTGTAAGTCAGCCATTGGAAATATGTAAGCAATTCCCTAAGTCTATAATTTATCATTACATGGATGACATTTTGTTATCCAGTTCAAACATAGATACTTTGAAAAGAATGTTTGAGAAAATATAGTTTTGCCTAAATGGAGATTACAGATTGCTCCTGAAAAGATTCAAAGAGGAGATTCTGTTAATTACCTAGGTTACAGAATAGGTTTACAGAAAATTAGGGCACAAAAGGCACAAATTAGGGGAGACCAGTTAGGGACTCTTAATGACTTTCAAAGATTATTAGGAGACATTTCCAGTTGACAAACGGCTGTTGGGATAACACCTGATCTAATAGTTCATTTAAACAAAATCTTAGATGGTGACAAAGATTTTAATAGTCTCAGAGAATTAACAGCTGCAGCAGAAAAGGAACTGATGATGATTGAGGAAAAATTACAGAAGGCAATTGTGGATAGGGTGAATCCAAATCTTAGTTATATTCTAGTCATATTGCCTTCCAGAATTTCTTCTATGGGAATTTTAATGCAGAGGGAAGATATTATTTTAGAATGGATCTTTCTACCACACAAACCAAATAAAAAATTAAAAACTTATATAGAAAATATCTCTGAATTAATTATAAAAAGTAAACTGAGACTTCATCAACTAACAGGTAAAGACCCAGCAAAAATAATAGTGCCTTTCATTACTGATGAAATAAAAAAGTTATGGGAAGACAATAAACCATGGCAAAGGGCTTGTGTTAATTTGGGGGGAGAAATTAATAGCTACTATCCCAAAAGCAGTAGACACTACCTTATAAAGAGAACTTCTTGGATTCTTCCTCAAATTGTACTTGATGCTCCAATAACTGAAGCCTGTACATTTTATACTGATGCTAATAAATCAGGAAAGGTGGGTTACAAATCATACAAATTGAGTGAGATGGAACAAAGCCCTTATACTTCTGTCCAGAAGGCAGAATTATATGCCATTCTTATGATGCTAGGGGATTTTAAAGAACCTCTTAATATAGTTACAGATTCACAATATGCAGAAAGAGTTATCTTGCATATTGAAACCACTGAATTTATACCAGATGATACAGAGTTCACTTCATTGTTTATCCAGGTACAAGACATAATCAGGAATAGGATTTGTCCGATGTACATAACACACATTCAGTCCCATACGGATATGCCAGGTCCTCTAGCACAAGGTAATGCAGAATTGATCAATTATTGATTGGAAGCATGTTGCAGGCCTCAGATTTCATAAAAAAAAAAAACATCATGTCAATAGCAAAGGTTTAAAGAAAGAGTTTTCCATTACATGGGAACAAGCTAAGGAGATTATAAAGAGTTGTCGTACTTGTTCTTTATATAACCAAACACCGCTATCTGCAGGGACTAACCTGAAGGGTACTCAAAGGAATGAAATCTGGCAGATGGGTATGTTCCACTTTGCAGAATTTGAAAAATTAAAATATGTACATCACATCATTGACACTTATTCAAGCTTTCAATGGGCAACTGCTTTAAGCTCAGAAAAAGCTGATTCAGTAATCACACATTTATTAGAAGTTATGGCCATCATGAGTATACCTGCACAAATAAAAACAGATAATGGTCCAGCTTATGTTTCTAGGAAGATGAAACGGGTTTTTGCTTATTATAATATTAAGCATGTTACAGGTACCATACAATCCTACAGGCCAAGCAGTCATAGAAAGATCAAATTGAACTATAAAGGATATGTTAAATAAACAGAAATGGGTGGAAAATGCCCCCAGAAATATATTGCATAATATCTTATTAACCTTGAATTTTCTTAACGCTAATGAGAAAGGAACAACAGCAGCAGAAAGACATTGGATAATGGAAAAGTCTGCTGAACTAAATCAACCAATTTATTTCAAGAATGTGCTGCCTTTGCAATGGAAGCCAGGAGATGTGATGCTTTGGGTAAGGGGTTTTGTTCTTGTTTCCACAGGAGAAGAAAAATTGTGGATACCATCAAAATTAATAAAGGTTTAGTTTGAAGAGAAGACACCTCTTGGAAAGGAGACAATGATGATATTCATACAGGTGGTAAGAAAAACATAGAGGATGGGAGGCAGGATTCTGTTCTTGTCTTTGTAGGAAAGCACTCATCTTGAAAAAATTCAAGGGACCCTGGATATTTGAATACTGACAGATGAAAAAAATTACTACCCAATATAGATCACCAAGAAAATCTAATAGGTTCTATAAGTAATAATGTTTACAAATATTTTTTGCTTATTTATATTCATAAGTATATAGAGCTGGGTTTGGAGTTGGACTCTGGCTCAGTCCCTCTCTAATTCCAAACCTGTTGTTAAGAGAAAAACCCAAATCCAAATATTCTCACACTAACTGGATGAAAAACAAGCTCATATTAACTAAGCCTGTGTTACAAGTTATGATTAATAATCTCCTGACCATAATTTTAGCAATACTGTTTCTGGTGGACAACAAGCCCTATTTCCTTTTTGTTCATTTTTTCATTTACCTTTGAGAGTTTAGTGTATGTGCACAATTTCTAAATCCTTTTTGCACCTCAGAAATCTCCCATATACTTCTCCTTGCTCTCTTTCGAATTCATGGCCTGTTTGTTTGCATAATTTTTGTTACACACAAACACACAAATAAATTTTTCAGTCTGAATGATATTCTACTGACTTTTACATTCTGTGGAACATATTAAGGAGGAACGCAACACTAACTAAGACAAACCCTTAGTTCAATGCTAGCTTCATAGAAAAAACTACTAGCCAACAACATCTTGAACCATGCATTGTATGACCTCACCACCAACCCCAGACTTCAACTGCTGGTCCTGGAAGTAAAGCTGAATTCTCATTTACTATCATGCAAATGAAGGCATACTCTCTTTCACTGTTTTGCAAGCATTTTACTTTGCCTAGCATTTTTGAAATTTGAGCTCATGAAGTATGAATGTCATTAAGCAAAGTTTTATAAGCTTTAACATTACAAAGTTTTGCTTTGCTTTTTTTAAAAAAACAAGAATGAGTGATACTGAATCAAGAGAGGCAGTGACTGTCTCAGGGGTCACCATAACATTCCGTAGAGGGGGCTAGTTTTATATCCTACAACACAAAGCATATACTAATTGGTAATTTGGTGTCTTGGTCATGCGTTTGTATCTGGAATATTTTCCATTATATCCGGTGTCGTGTTTTGTAGAACTGTTGGCTAAAAACCCACTCCTCGGTCCTTGCCCTGTCAGGACTGTCTGCCCACGGCAGTCCATTTTCCTAACAAGTGTAACAATGTGCTGTGAAACATTGAACTTTAGAGTGTGTCCTGTGTGTGGCATAAAATGGTGAGTCAGTGGAGTTGAGGATTGTGAGCAGTTTATGTGAGGTCTTCGGGAAGACTTGCCAAGTTTGAGGATGGAACATCACTTGGAGTAAGTTCAAAGAGAAACAACACATGGCTCTTTTGGGTACGTGAACACAATGTATGACTCCTCAGAGTTTGGGTACATGTTTTAAGAATTGAAATGTCTGTGTACTTTACTCCTCAACCAATAAATTCTCCGTTGTGAAAGAGAAAAAAGAAAAAAGAATGAGTGATGAATAGAGGGATGGTGAGGTTTATTTCTCAGGTGTAATTGTGAATGGTCCTTCAACATCAGGATTTTGTTTCAGCAGATAAATTGCATTCATGAACAACAGGTTTTTTCTTTCTAAGGTGTCTCATTGTATATAGGATCTCCTTGGGAAATTTCTCTTCTCTACAATTATCTGCTGGTAATTAATGTCTTGTAGCTTTACTATTTTCAGTCAAAAATTGCACACATAAACACACAGTGCACGCACACACACATACAAACCAATCCAAGGCTGAGAACAAGACACCATTCAAAAAATCATTGCTGTAATCACTGAGCTATAATTCCACTGTCTATGTATGGCAGTATATCTGGTGTGCTGATGAAGTGAAAGCTACTAACAGACAGGAATCTTGCTAGAAGTGTTCTCTGTAAGTTATTTGCAGTGGTGCTAAAAAAGCCTGCTGACTGCTGAGTTCTGTGGTTTACCAGTGCCTTGACAGCATAGCAGAAGGAAAGTGGACAGGCTTCCATCTTCATACAGAAAATGTGAGATTTCTCTGAAATTTATTTTTTAGTGAAAATTGTTCTGTGTACATCCATTTTTATCTCCCTGTGGATTGTATTGTGCTTGAAATGTTACCATTATGCAATTTACATTTTATCTTTCTTTGATATGTACTCTATTTTCACCAAGAATCCATACTTTGATTCTTATCTAGATTTTCTTTTATTGAACTTCAACTTTGACTGTTAGCATTTCATATTCATAGGTTCCACCTCTAAAATTCATCCAACTGCAGTTACTTTACAAAGCAGAACATTTCTCTCAGGACTGAATATATGTACTTCCTTTTCTTATTGTTTCCTAAGCAACAGAATAACAAAATAACAAACACAATTTTCCTGTTTCCCAATTCAGTCCTTTAACCTCTTTTTAAAAATGAAATTTATTTATACAATATTCAAAAATTGGTTAAAGTTTTCAAATGTCAATGTGCCATGTATAAGTATTATAACATCCTCCTCTGAGTAGCTACTTATTACACGTGTTCACATTTTAGAGCATGTGTATCCCCATCAAATTCTCTCTGAAAGACATACAGAAAATAAATTAACTTTTTCACAATACGTAGGTAAATAAATAAACAATGTTAGAAGAGGAAAGTGATAAAGACAAACCTAGTGATAAGAAGGGGTTCCTTCTAAAGCTTCACAGAAATCTTACAACAGATTTAACATCATTGGATACATGCCACATGAATATATACACACAAATATTTTCCATATTTACATGAATCATTTTAAAATGTTAAAGTGATTAATTATATATAGAAAATTATATCTTGCTAATGTTATGTGTCCATATATTTATTTGGAACATATTTATTTTATATTTATCCTATAAAACTATATATATATATATATATATATATTCATATTTTCTGCCAAGGCAGTAATAGTTAGAGAAATACCTAAACTATACAAAATTTTGAAAAATTCACAATGTTACAAGTGAAGTACAAAAGGTTGAAATTTATACAAAATTAACTTATTAAGAACTAATGTTCCTCTGAAATACAAAAGATGATGTACATTTTAGGAAACTGAGGGCTGCACATCACTGAGCCTGCACCTCAGCCACCACACCATGGAAATAAATGCCTGTCTAAGTTTAGTATTTCCCAGAATCAAGACACAGGAGTGGACGGAAGGGAAAGCAACTCCAATAACCCAGAAAAGGGGAGAAACTGAAGTTTTCTGCTTATATTTAATGTCACAAAACTGCAAAAGAAGTGACAGAAAAAATGTGCTGTACAGTAACAGGAATGTGACAACCATTTGCAGGGCCTTTATGTGGGCCGCAGTGCTGACATCTCTGGACCCTTGGGCATTGTACTGCATGTTCTTCAGATGTCCCCACAGGGAGAAGATGAGCAGGAGAAACACCATCAGGGTCACAATGAAGGGTATTAGTGTGAACATAGTGTTCGTGAATAAAACAAACATAGCAACTTGAGAATAATTGCTTGAAATAGCTCTGAAGAATATATTTGATTCAGTTCTGTAAATGATGACATCAATTTGTGTGTCTATGACTAAAACATTTAAAAACAAGAGGAGCAGAGATGCCAACAGTGTCCCGGAAACCATTTTTTTCACTCTCCATTTTAGGTGAAAAAAAATAGAGTTTGAAAAACTGGCTATCTTGAGAAAATAGAAGATGCTGAGACATGTAGCAAGCCAGATGCTGAAGTGATTGGTTACCGTAAAGAAAATACAAGTTTGTCTCACAATTCTTCTAGTTATTATTATGCCTGGATACCATTTATATACAAATGAATGTACAGTTAGTGAAAAGAGAAAAGCAATTCTGGAAACTGCCAGAGTAGTCAAGATCTGATCTATGAAAGATACCCTTCTCCTCTTTACCCAGTACATAATGTTCACTAGCACTGTGAATGCATTGCCTAAAGTTCCCATTAGAAATTCCACACTTAAAGTGGCTAATAATATGCAATATAGGACACCATTCATTGTTTCCAAGATGATTTCCAAATTACACTATACTGATAAATATTTGTGAATACAGTCTTATGATGTATGTCTAGCTGATTCTTATGAATTCATAACAAACAAATTAAATGAACTTTTGTGTACAATGTCAAGCAAACATCAAGATTTTCTAATGAAGTGGTTTATAGTTTTCTTCACAAAAATCTTACACTTTGCAAGAAAACCCTGTTGAGCTTCATCCAGATGCTTCATACCTTACACACAATGTACTGAAGTCCTCCATAGTTAATGCTGAAGAAAGCAGAATTCTCATGCACTGTCATTAAAACAAATAAATTCATTTGCATTGCTTTGACTGTTTGCATATTAAATTGCAACCATTTAATCTCTGACAAGGAAAAAAATCATAAAATTATAACTCACATAAAAGGTAAAGTATTTTAACTTCTATTTAGCATAAGATTTTCATTAAATATTTCAAAATGAAGCCAGGTAGGCACCTATATATATTTTCAAAAGAATTTTTTTACAAGCAATTACATAGTAATCTTACCTATTTAGTTACTTTTCAAATATCTTGGACTGAGATTAACAATTTTACTTTTTATAAGGTTATATATGCATGCCTACACATACATATACTAATATATGCTAGTTCATAAATGTGCATTTTACATCATAATCCCTTTCATGTCTGATTGAAATAATTCAGGTTTATCATTTACTTAAATTTATTGTGTATTTCACTTATAATTAGTAATGTGATAGTTGTTAGAAGATGGTATAAAATTACTTCATTTTTAATTAATGCAATAGTAATATAAATATTCTAAAGACTTGGGACTATCTTCTACAAACATGTAAAGAAATATGGAATAATTCCTATTATGTTACAAAGCAGACAATAAGTTTACATGAATTCATTTGCACAACAAGAATCTTTTTCATTATCCATGTCTCCTACCTTCATTAATGCATCTGATTTCTTCACCAGTATGCACACTAGGCACTATTCATTTTCCTTCAGTTTGCACTGACATTTGCTCCTGTAATGTCACTGTAGGCATTGAGGCATATAAAAAACAATATTCAGCCCAGGAAAGAAAGGGAATGGAGAAATGGATCATAACATTCTTCAAGACCTAATGGATAGTCAAAGAAGCAATAACACAAAAGAGAAGTATTAAAATAAGAAAGCAGAAAAAGCATGTATCAAAAACTATAGTAAACTTGGCCTAGTGGTGCACACTGGTATAAATGTCTCAGCACTGAAAGAAACTGTTGGTAAGACCCTGTATCGACATAACACTAACAAAAATGTTTAGATTGAAGGAAAAGCCACAGATTATTGCATTTGAAAGATAGATTATAACTGGTAATTGGAGCAATAGTGAACAAAGAAGATGACAAAATTTCTAAAACAGAAATATTAACATACCTGAACATAGAAAGGTCCTCATGGGATGGCTCTTTCCCATTACAAAAAGGCTGAAGAAGACAAAGAGAAATGCAAAACATATTGAGGGTGGGGCGGTGTGAAGAAAATGCTAGTACAATAGCTTCATGGCCTTTAGGAAAAATGACAAAGCTTATATTCATGGAAGGCAGTAACACCAGCCCAAGAGCTTCCCTGAGCCCCTATTCTCCACCTTCCACTCTGGACAGGAAACATTTGAGGTTCTACTAGAATAGCTGTAGCTGCTGGAATCTGTAGGCCAAGTTTCTTTGTTCAGATTCAAAACTGCAACTGTATTAATAGCTGCAAGACTGCCATGAAAGTCTCTGACACATTGAAGGAAAAGAGCCCAAACTCCTACTGAAGTGATTCAAGGCACTCCTTTGCAAAAGGAGTAACCCATATTCAAGAGACAACGCAACAAAAACAGAGCTACAAAAAAAGCATAGGTTCCCATCCCCAGCACAGGGCATTCAGCAAAGGTGTAATTCATGTGTTTATAAATTCAGTCACTCTTTGGTTGGCACAGTTCCAGAATATTTCAATCATAAATCTGTGTGAGACCTCAAATGTCTTGTGTCTTGATATTTTTCCTGGTGACTATTTTGTGTCATCATTGATATTTCTCCATTTAAACTATAACAGAACATTGTGATCATTAGGTCTAATTTTGTAAGTGGTCATCCAGAGACTGCACAGAAGCAGGGAAAATATTCATTGTATTCTAGATTTTGTTGCTTCACTTCTAGGAGCATACAACATGCACACTTAAAAAGCTTTTAGAAATGTTACGAGGAAAAAAAACATACAAAAGTAACAATTGAGAAAGGATGCTGGTAGGCCTTCAGTGTAGTTCAATGGAAGAATAAGTTTCCGTCACGTACGAGACCCTGGGTTTAATCAATAACCTTAAACATTAAAAAAAATAATAAAGAAAGGAATCTGTTTCTTAACTAGATTTTCTAATGTCAAATGTTATTTTGCATATAAAATAAGTTTAAGAAATATAATGATAGTAACATTATCCACAGTTGAGAAGTATATATTTTGTTAAAATCTTTTACATGATTTTCAAAAACTACCATTTTGTCACAAATGCCATCTACTTTGGCATAGAAGATTTCTTCAGTTAGTACTTCTGACATTTTAATAATATACTAACATTTCACCTAACAATTGTTCAATAGCCAGTCTTTTGCTGTGAGTGATACTTCTCTTTGTTTAAGTTTGCAACCTCAAATTAAACCGAATGAAGACAGAACCAAATACGTCATGCTACACACAGATTTCATAATGTCTTTATTTGCTATCATCTTGAAAGCCTTCACATAATTCACTCATTATTGATTCTGTAAAATATTTTGACACCCCTATTGTTTTCATTATTAGGTGCTAAGAATAAACAGAGCTGGCATGATTTCCCTTCCCAGGATGCTTTTTATATATTTGAGGAGATTGATGTTGAACATGATTAATTCTGTGACTGAAATGATCTGCCTTTACTTTTACATAATGATGATAAGATTTCATATCACCTCAGTTTTAAAGATATAGGAGCTTACCATTTGAGGCCCTTCATGTGGACTGTGATGCTGGGATCTTATCATCCATTGTGTAGAGCAACATCTTTTGGGGCTTCTTGCACAGGAAGAAGATTAGCCCCAGAGCACAAAGCGGGGATATTTGTAACATAGAGGGTCTTGTTTGTTGTGGTTTCTGCCCTGACCAGTTCCCCTCAACTGTTTAGCCCCAAAGAAAATCACACATAGGTCTCCATAAATTATAAGCTGATTGGCCCATTAGCTCTAGCTTCTCACTGGCTAACTCTCACATCTTGATTAACCCATTTGTCTGATCTATGTTAGTCATGTGGCTCAGTACCTTTCTCAGTGAGGTAGATCATATCCTGCTGCTTTGGTGGTCTGGGCAGAAGTGGGATGAATCAACTTCCTCCTTCCCAGAATTCTCCTTTTTCTTTACATCATTTCTACTTCCTGTCTGGTTTTCCCACCTATATTTCCTGCCTGGCCAATCAGTGTTTATTTAAAATATGATTGACAGAATACAGACAATTCTCTCGCACCACTTCCCCCTCTAAAAAAAAAAGGAAAATATCCATAGTCCATTTTTTGGGAATGTGGGCATAGTATTCCAGGCTACTTCCAGCTGGTTGGGGGTGCTGATAATATTATAGGGACCTAAAGAAAATTTAGAGTTATGACATCCTGACTGAAGTATCCTGTGAGTTTTGATCATCTCAGGCAACAGTCTTGAACCTATTCTGGATGAAGAACTCAGACATCTGGGCCATCTATTCTTGCCAGAGATTTCTCAGGTGGTCTTCCTTGATCAAAGCTGATTTTTCTTAACTCTGAAGAAATCCACAGCCTCTCATTTTCTGTGGAAACAGAAGCAAAATTTCTTCTCCAAAGTAACATACCTTCTGACTTCAATTTTAAAGCCAAGGTATTTCAAAATACCTATCTTGGATTAATTCAGCAGCATTTATAAGCAAATATCGTTTAACAGCTTTTGCTCCTTTCTCAGCATTCAAATAATTCAAAGAGAGCATAATAGCATACAGTATCAAGATTCTCGATGTAGTTTCCATCTTTACGTGGCTTTATTTTAACCTCTATTCCTTTTATTTTTACTTTTAACTTTTGGCTTTTTGAGACAGGTTCTCTGTGTATCTTTGTCCTGCAACTCCCTCTGTAAACCAGGCTGTCCTTGAGCTCACAGAGATACATCTGTCTCTGCCTCCTAGGCTACTCTCTTTCTTTTTTTTTTTTCTTTTCTTTTTGAGAACTTTAATCTTTAGCCTGTATATATTTTTAACATACTGTAAACCAGTTATAGGTTTTCTTACTCTTTGAATTTCTCTTTACTGTATCTCTCTCCTTTTTTGAACACATGGGTCTTTAATTTTCTAAGGAATATGGAGAAGTTTTTAGCCACAACTCTATGGTGTTTTAAGGTCCTTTCCAGGAAGCAAGCTGCAACAGTGTATCCATTGGGACTGCCTGCTTGAAAGAGTCAAAGTTTTCCCTGGCAGGACAGCCTAGAAAGCCGGCATTTTAAAACAGTTTAGCTTTTTTTTTTTCCTATGACTGAAAACCAAAATGCTTTACTCTAGTCTTTTAAAAGCTTTTTCAAGCTTTCTGTGGATGCAGTTATCCACATGGGTGCCATTCTGTAACATGAGGGCCTGAGTTGTTGTGGTTTCTGCCCTGCCCAGTTCCCCTCAACTGTTTAGCCCCAAAGAAAATCACACATAGGTCTCCATAAATTATAAGCTGATTGGCCCATTAGCTCTAGCTTCTCACTGGCTAACTCTCATATCTTGATTAACCCATTTGTCTGATCGATGTTAGCCATGTGGCTCAGTACCTTTTTCAGTGAGGCAGATCACATCCTGCTGCTTCGATGGTCTGGGCAGGAGTGGGATGAATCAACTTCCTCCTTCCCAGAATTCTCCTTTTTCTTTACATCATTTCTACTTCCTGTCTGGTTTTCCCACCTATATTTCCTGCCTGGCCAATCAGTGTTTATATAAAATATAATTGATAGAATATAGACAATTCTCCTGCACCAGATATAGTGCAGAGGGTGCAATGTAGTGAGGACAGTACCATGTGAAAAGCTGTTGTGTTTTTCATCTTTGTCTTTCCAGTCATGATGCTTTCATACTTTCTCACTAGAGTTATCTTTCCTATGCTCACACCCATAAAAATAAAAAGTAAATCAATAAAACCAAGTAAAACATGTGTTAGAGTGTATGTATGTGGTATTTGCATGCTCCTGTGAAATAGTATACATGCTCCACAAAGCAAAGACCATAGAGGATATCAGGTGTCTTCATCTATCACTATGTCCCATTTCCTTGAGCTAGGATATCTCACTGAGCCTGGAGCAGAACTGGTGGCTAGCAGGCCTCAGTGATCCTCCAGTCTGCAGTTCCCACCCCCCACAGTGCTGGTGTTACAGACACACACCATCATGCCCTGATTTTATGAATTTTGTGTATTTGAACTGAGATCCCCATGGTTGTGAAGATTCTCTTACCAGATAATTCATCTTCTCTGCCTCCCCTTCAATATATTTACTTTATATGTGCCCTTGAATTGTGGATGTAGTCAGTTATTCTTTACAATTCCATGACCAAGTTCAAGCAAACAGCACCACGGTGTGTTACAGGTGAACTCAATCCTCTCTTCTTGAAAATAGTAAATTCCATAACTGCTCAAATTAACTCTTCTTCATATACTCTGTGTTCCTACTGTAGACCAATGGAATTCACAGTTGACTTTGAATTGAAACTGCATTCTTGTTTGCCAGCATGCAAATAAGGACATATTCTGTTTCAACATCTGTAAACACATTATTTGTGTTAAATAATTTAGTTTTCTTTTAATAACATGTTAGACTCAATAAGCATAATATTCACAGTGTTTTCTTGGGAACCCAGGAAATTAATACTCCTTCAAGAGCTAGTAACTATGCATAACTGTGTTTAAAACTGTGTGCTTGTGTAATTACATAGAGGCACACACACATGCCTCATAGGAGAATTATTGTTCTATCTTCTCAAATGTGTTTCTCTTGTATATAAATAAAATTCAAACCACATTTCATGATATTCAGACTTTTGGCCTTTTATCAATGTTTGTCAAACATATTTTTCATGTTTAGAGCTTTGGTGAAGTTACTGGCTTGAGTCCATTAAGTTTTAAAATAATTATTTTTTCAAGATAATCTGCAATTCACAGAATCAAGGTTTAAATTTTTCTTATGATTTTATTATGTTTTTTTTAAAAACCTGTTTCAGGCAAAAAATAAATGGAAGTACAATACCTCTAAGTGCATTTAGGTAGTATCAGTTAATAGCAGAACCAATCCATCCTGACCAAACACTTTCTCCATCCCCCCTCCTTTCTACAGTAGAAAATAGAACCTTGAAATAGAAAACCTGCTTTCCCTGGGAGGCTGGTACTTTTGACCTTTCTGTACAGCCTGTTGGCAAAGGCTACTCTTTGTTTTCCATCCTGTCTGATTCAAATAATCACCCAGAAACTATATTGATTACAATACAGCTTGGTCTATTAGATCATTCTTCTCATTGGATGGCTCTTATAACTTAATTTAACCTGTTTCTATTCATTGATGTATCACCACGTTGTTGGGGCCTATTGGTAAGGTTCTGTTTGGCATCAGGCATCTGTCTCCTAAAGTGGCTACATAGCTTCTCTTTGACTCTGCCTACTCTCTCCTCCTCTCTCTGCTTGGAATTCCCACCTTGCCCTATTCTGCACTGCAATAGGCTCAAAGCAGATTCTTTATTAACCAATAGTATTCACAGCATACAGAGGGTATACCCACACCAGCACCCTGTCATGTTAACAAACACACTGCTCCTCTGACTCTAATAAATGCTTTGACTAAAAAATGACAGATCTCTTTCCATGTCTCCATTCATGATCATCTTGGAAATGTAACACTTATGAATTGAGTACTCCATAGAAAAAGTACATCTTATGCAGCAGATAGTTTCTCAATGACCTGTACAAATCTACACAGCATAGAAAGGAATGCCTGTCTCAAGATCCTGTTCTGTAGAATCAGGGGACAAGAATGGGCAGAGAGAAAAGAAAATCTCAGAGTTAGTACAAACAAAATTATTGGGCTTCCCTGCTTAAAGTTATTGTTACAAAATAGTAGGAAAAGCACCAGAAATAAAGTGGTATACAGTAACAAGCTGACCACTATTTTCAAGGTCTTTATGTGGGTTGTGTTCTAAGGTCTCTGGAGCCTTTGGAAATGAGCTGCATGCCCTTAGTATCTCTCCACAGGAAGAATATGAGCAGGAGGAAAGTAATCAAGGTCATGGTGAAGGGTATGAGTATGAACATAGTTTTGGTGAATAAAATAATCCTAGAGTTGACCAGAGTGGATTGAAATAACACAATAGAATATATTTGGTTCATGTCCATCAATCCAGACATGAGCATGTCTTCTTATGACTAAAATATTCAAAGACAAGAGAAGCAGAGATTGCAGCAACATCATCAAAACAACTTTTTTAACTCTCCACTTTAGGTGAAAAAATTTAGAGTTTGAAGAAAATGGCCATTTTGAGAAAATAAATGATGCTGATGTTTATAGCAAGTCAGAATTTGTCATGATTGGTCACCATCCATAAAATATTGATTCTTCTCTCTACTTTTCCAGTTATCGGTAAGGATGGGTACAGCTCAGATATAAAAGGGACTATGAGAAGAGACCAGAACAGAGGGATTCTGGAGATGACCAGAGCAGTGAGAATCTGATCCACTATCAAGAGCTTTCTTCTCTTGACCCAGTCCATGATGTTTACCAATGCCACAAATACAATTCCTAACTTTTCTTCTATTGATGCTCTACTTAAAATGAGAGTCAACATGAATTGTAGGAAATCACACATTGTGAGCAGGATTCTCCAGTTTCTATTACACTGCTGTAGATATGTTAATACAGTCTAAAACTAGATCAACCTGATTCTTGAAAATCTATAGGACATTCACTTTTAAGTTCTATACTTTTAACATTCCATAAACAATGTCAACCAAACAGCAACATTTACTAATGAATTTATTTATGTATTTCTCCATGAATATCTTTCAGAGTTGAAGGCACACCAGTTGAAATTAATGCAGGTTCTGTGTGCATTACATGTTAGCCTGAAGTCTTTTTTAATTGATTAGGAAAACCACAAGACTCTAATGTGCTGTCATCAAAAGAAAGATACATTTATTTGCATTGTTTTTCTAATTTTGTCTTTTACATATTTTCATCTGGTTTCTAGACAAATAGTATTTGGAAGTTGTAACTCATAACAAGCAAAATGTGGAAGAGGAACATCATTAAATAAATCAAAATTAGTTCTGTACAGGGAATTGTGCATATTTTCCAAAGATCTTCCAACAAGCTACCTAATAAACTTCTAGACATCTTCATTCATCAAATACTTAGTACTAAGAATGCTAATAATCTTACTTTTGACATGGTCCTACACACACATACCCAACCATCCACCAACACAGAAATATACATTTATTTAGATTGAAATCCTCTTCACTCTTCTCCTTGAATAACTCAGGTTTATTTTTTCACTCAGCATTTATTGTGCATCTAACACTTGTGATAGCTGTCAAGATACGGTATATAATTGCATTAAAACATAATTGCTACAGATATAGTTATATATTATGTAAACCTATGACTTTATAGTCAATTATATGAATAATTTTGAAGTCCCCCTATTGTAATATAAAAAAGAGCTAAAAATGAATTCATCTACACACCAAAAATCCTTTCCATTCTCCATGTCTTTTTGTTTGAATGTCTACTTCCCACTTTAGTACCAAGAACTGTGGGTATTGATTATTTCCTATCACTTTGCACCAACATTGGCTCCATTACATTCACTAAAAACATCAAGGCACGTAAAACATAGTGCATTACCTAGACAAGTAAGGAATGTTCAAGAGCTAAGAGTCATCAGAGAATAAAGAACATAAATACAATATTAGTAACAAATATAGCAGAAAAATAGTGATCAAAGACTTCAGTAAAAATTGATGTGGTAGTCTACACTGGTAAAACCAGCTCATCAGTGAAGAAATGGACAAAGCCAGTTGGACTGGAACTGATAGAGCATGTGATCAAACCATATTCTCTGAATGTGGCTGACAGTGAAGGCTGACTAAAAAGTCAAGGACATGGTGCTGGGTTTTGATTCTACCGCATGGACGGGCTTTGTGGACGCCTAATCTGTTTGGATGCTCACCTTCCTGAACCTGGGGGAAGAGGGGAGGACCTTGGGCTTCCCATAGGGTAGGGAACCCTGACTGCTCCTTGGACTGGAGAGGGAGGGGGAAGGAGAGGGAGGGAGGAGAGGGAAGTGGGAGGAGAGGAGGAGGTGGAAATTTTCAATAAAAAAAAAAAGTAAAAAAATAAAAATAAAAGAAATAGAGGTTAAAATAAAGCCACGTAAAGATGAAAAATAAAAAATGGACAAAGGATATTAACATTCAAAGTCAACCTACAATATGAATGAGATACTGTCTAAAAACACACATTTTTTGATACAGTGGAGAAAGACATGGAATATTTCAGTGTGACAAAGAGAACACAACCAAATAATCCTGAAGGAAATGCTCAACATTGAGGGGACAGATACAGTGGGAAGGCAAATTAGTTCATCTGTTAAGATTTAAGGGAATTCTGCTAAGACCCAAAATGATAGAGAGGGTCCCCAATCTGGCTTTGTCCTGTAGTCAGACGAATATCTATCTATCTATCTATCTATCTATCTATCTATCTATCTATTTATTTATTTATTTTTCCATTCAAAAATTTACACTGACTCCCCTCCTCCCATTCTCCTCCCACTCCCCCATTCACCCTCCTCCCTGGCCCTTTCTCCTTAAGAGAGGGCAGGGAACCCTGCCCTGTGGGAAGTCCAAGCCCTCCCCTACATACAGGCCTAGGATGCATCCAAATAGACTAGGGTCCCAAAAAGCCAGTACACGCAGTAGAAACAAGTCAGCCCCCATTGTCAGCCACATTCAGACAGTCCAGTTTGATCTCATACTCAATCATTCCGGTCCAGCTGGATTTGGTGAGCTCCTATTAGAACAGGCACACTGCCTCAGTGGGTGGACCAACCCCTCATGGTCCAGACTTCCTTGCTCATCTTCTCCCTTCTTCTGCTCTTCAACTGGACCTTGGGGGCTTAGTCCATTGCTCTGATGAGGGACTTTGTCTCTGTCTCCATCCGCTGCTGGATGAAGATTCTATGGTGGTATTCGAGATAATCATCAGTGTGATAGTGGGGCAAGGCCAGTTCAGGCACCCTCTGCTCTGGTGCTCAAGGACCTAGCTGGGGACATCCCCGTGGACACCTGGGATCCCCTCTAGAGCCAAGTCTCTTGGCAGCCCTAAAATGGCTACCTTAATGTAGATATCTTCTTCCCTGCTCCTATATCTGCCCTTCCTCCATCTCCACCCTCCCACTCCCCCAAGCTTTCCAAGCTTTCCCTTCTCCTTCTCTCTCCCACCCCCACCCCCACCCCCATGCTCCCAACTTTTGCCTGGCAATCTTGTTTGCTTCCAGTTTCCAGGAGGATCTATATATGTTTTTCTTTGGGTTCACCTTGTAAGGCATCCTACTGAATGGGAGAAGATCTTCACCAACCCTGCATCAGACAAAGGTCTGATCTCCAAAATATATAAAGAACTCAAGAAACTGGACATGAAAATTCTAATTAATTCAATTAAATATGGGGTACTAAACTGAAAAGAAAATTCTCAGCAGATTAAGTTCAAATGGCCAAAAGACACTCAACCTCCTAAGCAAGTGATCAGGAAAATGCAAATCAAAACAACTTTGAGATAACATCTTACACCTGTCAGAATGACTAAAATCAAAGAACCAATGATAGCCTATGCTGGAGAGGATGTGGAGGAACAGGAACACTCATCCATTGCTGGTGGGAATGCAAACTTGTGCAACCACTTTAGAAATCAGTGTGGCGGTTTCTCAGGAGATTGAAAATCAATCTACCTCAGAATCCAGCAATACCACTCTTGGGAATATACCCAAGAGATGCCCAATCATACTACAAAAGCATTTGTTCAACTATGTTCATAACTATGTTCATAGCAGCATTATTTGTAATTGCCAGATCCTGAAACAACCTAGGTGCCCCTCAATGGAAGAATGGATAAAGAAAGTGTGGAATATATACACATTAGAGTACTACTCAGTGGTAAAAAATAATGACATCTTGAATTTTGCATGCAAATGGATGGAAATAGAAAACACTATCCTGAGTGAGCTAACCCAAACCCAAAATGATGAATATGGTATGTACTTACTCATTAGTGGACTCTAACCATAAGCAAAGGACATTACACCTATAGTTCGCAAGCCTAGAGAAGCTAAATAACAAGGTGAAGCCAAAGAAAAACATATATAGATCCTCTTGAAATTGGAAGCAAACAGATATCTTAAATGTCACTATTAAACCTTAATGCAGCAACTGATGGAAACAGAGGCAAAGACCTATGGCAGAGCACTGGACTGAGTTTACAGTTGGAGAGTGGGAGGAGTGAGAATATGAGAGAAGAGGTCAAGACCATGATAGGGACACTCACTGAGACAGTTTACCTGAGCTAATGGGAGCTCACCAACTCCAAATGGACAGAAAAGAAACCAGAATAGGAACAAACTAGACCCTCGGAATTGGGCAGACTGTGAGGCCACTGGTAGCAGCTCCAGGATTTATCCCTTATGCCTGTACTGGATTTTTGGGAACCCATTCTTTTTAGATGGATACCTTGTTCAGCCTATATACAGTAGGTAGGGCCTTAGACCCTCCCCAAAGCAATGTGCCTTACCCTCTCTGAGGAGTGGATGGGGGTGGAGTAGAAGGTAGGTACAGGGAATGGGGGAGGAGAAAGAGTGGGAACTGAGATTGCTATATAAAATGCAAAGGATAGTTTTCTTTTGAAATAAAAAATTAAATATTTAGAAAATGATTTAAGGAAACTATAATGATACCTTCATTGTAGAGATAGAAAGGTCAAAAAATGAGAGAGTCAGGAACAAATTCAAAACACCCTGGGGAGGGGCTGTGCAAAGCGGGTTCTACTGTAGGAACATCCAGGTCTTTTTGAGAAGTGACAGGACTTTATCCAATGAGATGCACCTTGAGGAGCTTCCCTATGTCCTATCTCTGCACCTTAGGCTCCTTATAGAAAACTATGTAGGTTTCAGCTGGACAGATAAATCCCACTCCCACCATTGAAGCTATTGGCTACTTGACAGATGCCAAGAGAAAGAGAGACTGTTTTCTATGATGTGTAACTTCTGCTAATTTGACCATGATACAGTGAAAAACCACATATCTAAGACTATTTCGGTGGCACAAATTCATCTTGACAGGTTTTTAAAAGGATATAAAGTTAGATGTTAAGGAAGAGTGGGAGGTCTGGAAAATACTTGGAAGAAATGAATATGATCAAAATATGTGAAATTCTTAAAGAACTAAATTTTTTAAAAAAACAGGCTTTTATTTTTTTATTTATTTATTTATTTTTTGGAAAAAAAAATTTCCGCATCCTCCCCGCCTCCCATTTCCCTCCCCCTCCTCCCGCCCCTCTCCCCCTCCCCCACTCCTCTTCTCCTCCCTCTCCAGTCCCAAGAGCAGTCAGGGTTCCCTGCCCTGTGGAAAGACCAAGGTCCTCCCCCCTCCATCCAGGTCTAGGAAGGTGAACATCCAAACTGTCTAGGCTCCCACAAAGCCAGAACATGAAGTAGGATCAAAACCCAGCGCCATTGTCCTTGGCCTCTCGCCAGCTCTCATTGTCCGCCATGTTCAGAGAGTTCGGTTTTATCCCATGCTTTTTCAGTCACAATCCAGCCGGCCTTGGTAAGCTCCCAATAGATCGGCCCCACTGTCTCAGTGGGTGGGTGCACCCCTTGTGGTCCTGACTTCCTTTTTCATGTTCTCCCTCCTTCTGCTCCTCATTAGGACCTTGGGAGCTCAGTCCGGTGCTCCAGTGTGGGTCTCTGTTTCTATCACCATCCATCGCTAGATGAAGGTTCTATGGTGATATGCAAGATATTCATCAGTATGGCTATAGGATAGGTTCATTTCAGGTTCCCCATCCTCAGGTGCCCAAGAAACGAACTGGGGACATTGCCCTGGGCATCTGGTAGCCACTCCAAGTTCAAGTCTCTTGCCAACCCTTAGGTGGCTCCCTTAACTAAGATATGAGTTTCCTTGCTCCCCTATCCAACCTTCCTTTATCCCCAATCATCCCGTTTCCCCCAGTTCCCCTCATCCTCTCATTCACACTTTTCTCTCCCCATCTCCCCTCACCCCCATTACACCCCACTCCCAAGATTCCAATTTTTTGCCCGGCAATCTTGTCTATTTCCCATAGCCAGGAGGATAACTATATGTTTTTCTTTGGGTTTACCCTCTTGTTTAGCTTCTTTAGGACGACAAATTATAGACTCAGTGGCCCCTATCCATGGCTAGAAACCAATTATGAGTGAGTACATCCCATGATCTTCTTTTTGGGTCTGGGTTACCTCACTCAGGATAGTATTTTCTATTTCCATCCATTTGCATGCAAAATTCGAGAAGTCATTGTTTTTTACCGCAGAGTAGTACTCTAATGTGTATATATTCCACACTTTCTTCATCCATTCTTCCATTGAAGGACATCTAGGTTGCTTCCAGGTTCTGGCTATTACAAATAATGCTGCTATGAACATAGTTGAACAAATGCTTTTGTCATATGATAGGGCATCTCTTGGATATATTCCCAAGAGTGGTATTGCTGAGTCCAGGGGTAGGTTGATCCCAATTTTTCTGAGAAACCGCCACACTGATTTCCAAAGTGGTTGCACAAGTTTGCAGTCCCACCAGCAATGGATGAGGGTACCCCTTTCTCCACAACCTCTCCCACAAAGGCTATCCTTGGTGTTTTTGATTTTAGCCATTCTGACAGGTGTAAGATGTTATCTCAAAGTTGTTTTGATTTGCATTTCTCTGATCACTAAGGAGGTTGAACATGACCTTAAGTATCTTTTGGCCATTTGAACTTCTTCTGTTGAGAATTCTCTGTTCAGTTCAGTGCCCCATATTTTAATTGGGTTAATTATCATTTTATAGTCTAGTTTCTTGAGTTCTTTATATTTTTTGGAGATCAGACCTCTGTCTGTTGCGGGGTTGGTGAAGATCTTCTCCCAGTCAGTAGGCTGCCTTTTTGTCTTAATGAGAGTGTCCTTTGCTTTACAGAAGCTTCTCAGTTTCAGGAGGTCCCATTTATTCAATGTTGCCCTTAATGTCTGTGCTGCTGGGGTTATACATAGGAAGCGATCTCCTGTGCCCATATGTTGTAGGGTACTTCCCATTTTCTCTTCTATCAGGTTCAGTGTGTTCAGATTGATATTGGGGTCTTTGATCCATTTGAACTTGAGTTTTGTGCATGGTGATAGATATGGGTCTATTTTCATTCTTTGACAGGTTGACATCCAGTTGTGCCAGCTGAAGATGCTTTCTTTCTTCCATTGTATACTTTTAGCTCCTTTATCGAAAATGAAGTGTTCATATGTTTGTGGGTTAAAATCCGGGTCTTCTATATGATTCCATTGGTCGACTTCTCTGTTTTTATGCCAGTACCACGCTGTTTTCATTACTGTAGCTCTGTAATAGAGTTTGAAGTCAGGGATGGTAATGTCTCCAGAAGTTCCTTTATTGTATAAGATTGTTTTGGCTATCCTGGGTTTTTTGTTTTTCCATATAAAGTTGATTATTGTCCTCTCAAGATCTGTAAAGAATTTTGATGGAACCTTGATGGGGATTGCATTGAATCTATAAATTGCCTTTGGTAGAATTGCCATTTTTACTATGTTGATCCTCCCAATCAAAGAGCAAGGGAGATCCTTCCATTTTCTGGTATCCTCCTCAATTTCTTTCTTCAATGACTTAAAGTTCTTGTCAAATAGATCTTTCACTTCCTTGGTTAGAGTTACCCCAAGATATTTTATGCTGTTTGTGGCTATCGTGAAAGGTGATGATTCTCTTATTTCCCTCTCTGCTTCCATATCCTTTGTGTATAAGAGGGCGACTGATTTTTGGAGTTGTTCTTGTATCCTGCCACATTACTAAAAATGTTTATCAGTTGTAGGAGTTCTTTGGTGGAGTTTTTGGGGTCGCTTATGTACACTATCATATCATCTGCAAATAATGCAAGTTTAACTTCTTCCTTTCCAATTCGAATCCTCTTTATCCCCTTATGTTGTCTTATTGCTATTGCTAAGACTTCAAGAACTATATTGAAGAGGTATGGAGAGAGTGGACAGCCTTGGCATGTTCCTGATTTGAGTGGGATGGCTTTAAGTTTCTCTCCGTTTAATTTGATGTTAGCTGTCGGCTTGCTGTAAATAGCTTTAATTATATTTAGGTATGACCCTTGTATCCCTAATCTCTCCAAGACTTTTATCATAAAGGAATGTTAAATTTTGTCAAATGCTTTTTTAGCATCTAATGAAACGATCATATGGTTTTTTTCTTTCAGTTTATTTATATGATGGATTACATTGATAGATTTGCATATGTTAAACCAGCCCTGCATCTCTGGGATGAAGCCTACTTGATCATAATGGATAATTTTTCTAATGTGTTCTTGGATTTGGTTTGCCAGTATTTTGTTGAGGATTTTTGCGTCGATGTTCATTAGTGAGATTGGCCTGTAATTCTCTTTCTTGGTTGGGTCTTTGTGTGGTTTTGGTATCAGAGTTACTGTAGTTTCATAAAAGGAATTTGGCAATGACTCTTCTGTTTCTATATTGTGAAATACATTAAGGAGTATAGGTATTAGGTCTTCTTGGAAGTTCTGGTAGAATTCCGCATTGAAACCATCTGGTCCTGGACTTTTTTTGGAAGGGATTTTTTTGAAAACCGCTTCTAATTCTTCACGACTAACAGGTCTATTTAGGTTGTTCACCTGGTCCTGGTTTAACTTTGGTATATGGTATTCATCTAAAAAAAGTGTCCATTTCTGCAAGCCCTTAATACCTCTCCACGGGAAGAATATGAGCAGGAGGAAAGTAATCAACGTGATGGCGAAGGGGATAAGTGTGAACATATTGTTGGTGAATAAAATAATCCTGGAGTGGATTGAAATAACAAGATAGAATATATTTGGTTCATGTCCATCAATCCACACATGATTATGTCTGTTTATGACTAAAATATTCAAAGACAAGAGAAGCAGAGGTTCCAGCAATGTCATCAAAACAACTTTTTTAACTCTCCACTTTAGGTGAAGAAATTTAGAGTTTGGAAAAAATGGCCATTGTATACTTTTAGCTCCTTTATCGAAAATGAGGTGTTCATAGGTTTGTGGGTTAAAGTACGGGTCTTCTATTCGATTCCATTGGTCGACTTCTCTGTTTTTATGCCAATACCATCTGTTTTCAATACTGTAGCTCTGTAATAGAGTTTGAAGTCAGGGATGGTAATGCCTCCAGACGATCCTTTATTGTATAAGATTGTTTTGGCTATCCTGGGTTTTTTTGTTTTTCTATAAAGTTGATTATTGTCTTCTCCAGATCTGTGAAGAATTTTGATGGGATTTTGATGGGGATTGCATTGAATCTATAGATTGCTTTTAGGAGAATTGCCATTTTTACTATGTTGATCCTCCCAATCCAAGAGCAGGGGAGATCCTTCCATTTTCTGGTGTCCTCTTCAATTTCTTTCTTCATATGCTCAACTATGTTCATAGCAGCATTGTTCACAATAGCCAGAACCTGGAAACAACCTAGATGCCCTTCAATGGAAGAAAGTATGGAATATATACATATTAAAGTACTACTCAGCAGTGAAAAACAATGACTTCCTGAATTTTGCAGGCAAATGGACAGAAATAGAAAACACTATCCTGAGTGAGGTAAGCCAGACCCAAAAAGAGGAACATGGGATATACTCACTCATATTTGGTTTCTAGCCGTAAATAAAGGACATTGAGCCTATAATTCGTGATCCTAGAGAAGCTAAATAAGAAGGTGAACCCAAAGAAAAATATATAGGCATCCTCCTGAATATTAAACTTCATCGGGCGATGAAAGGAGACAGAGACAGAGATCCACACTGGAGCACCGGAATGAAATCTCAAGGTCCAAATCAGGAGCAGAAGGAGTGAGCACAAGCAAGGAACTCAGGACCGCGAGGGGTGCACTCACACACTGAGACAATGGGGATGTTCTATCGGGAACTCACCAAGGCCAGCTGGCCTGGGTCTGAAAAAGCATGGGATAAAACCGGACTTGCTGAACATAATGGACAATGAGGACTACTGAGAACTCAAGAACAATGGCAATGGGTTCTTGATCCTACTGCACGTACTGGCTTTGTGGGAGCCTAGGCAGTTTGGATGCTCACCTTACTAGACTGGGATGGAGGTGGGTGGTCCTTGAACTTCCCACAGGGCAGGGAACCCTGATTGCTTGCTTTTCGGGCTGACGAGGGAGGGGGACTTGTTTGGGGGAGGGGGAGGGAAATGGGAGGTGGTGGTGGGGAGGAGGCAGAAATCTTTAATAAATAAATAAATTTTAAAAAAAGAAAAAAATGGCCATTGTGAGCAAATAAATGATGCTGATGTTTATAGCAAATCAGAAGCTGACATGACTGGTCACCATCCAGAAAATATTGATTCTTCTTTCTACTTTTCCAGTTATCAGTAAGGATGGAAACAACTCAGATATCAAATGGACTATGAGAAGAGACCAGAGGAGAGTGATCCTGGAGATGGCCAGAGCAGTGAGCATCTGACCCACTAAAGAGATCTTTCTTCTCTTGACCCAGTCCTTGATGTTCACCAGTGCCATGAATCCATTTCCTATGTTTCCTATTACAAATTCCACACTTAAAATAAATGTTAATGTGACATGTAGAATATAACTCATTGTTACTAGGAGGATGCTTTAGTTCATGGCACACTGATGAAGTTGTGCTAATCAGTCCTCTAAAATGCTATGAAATTCTTGGACTGTCATAGCATTCACTGCCATAACCCCTTAACACAGTGCCAATCAAATATTGATTCACTACTGAGTTGGTCCACAATTTTCTGCACAAAATTTAAGAACCCGTGAGGAAGGTAGGTTAGAGTTTATTCAGATATTATGTACCTTACATAATGCACCCTATAGTTTTTTGTGTAGATATGGAAGAAACACATAATTTTTATATGTTGTTATCAAAATAAAGATATTCTTACATGCATTGGTTTTTACTGGTTTTTCTTTATACATATTTTAACCTAGATATTTGATTTATGGACAAGTAACATTAAGGAATTATAACTCATAGCCAGTAACCAAATCCACAGTGACATACAGAAGAAAAACAACATTAAATATATCAAAGTAGCCGGGCGGTGGTGGCGCATGCCTTTAATCCCAGCACTTGGGAGGCAGACGCAGGCGGATCTCTGTGAGTTCGAGACCATCCTGGTCTACAGAGCTAGTTCCAGGACAGGCTCCAAAACCACAGAGAAACCCTGCCTCAAAAAAACAATATATATATATATATATATATATATATATATATATATATATATATATATGTATGTATATCAAAGTAGTGCTTGCTTAGGGAACTATGCATGTTTCCCTAGTTTTTATAGCAAGGTAACAGAGTTGCCTAAGAGTCTCATAGATATGATTGTGCTTCTGATATTCTGTACTAAGAAAAATGATCATCTTACATTTTGCAGGGTCATGCATACACGCACACACTGCTACTCATAACTACAAAAAGACTCAAATGTGAAAAAAGTATGGAATATATACATATTAGAGTACTACTCAGCAGTAAAAAACAATGACTTCTTGAATTTTGCATGCAAATGGACGGAAATAGAAAACACTATCCTGAGTGAGGTAAGCCAGACCCAAAAAGAGGAACACGGGATGTACTCAGTTCCCAATACATTGCATGAAATTTCCGAAGAATTAATAAATATATACTTGTTGATGGGAGCTGCGGGCCGCTTCCCACCTCCCAGCTCCCTGCCACCGGCTAGCTCTACTCGAAATAATTACATGGAAACTGTATTCTTTTAAACACTGTTTGGCCCATTAGCTCTAGGCTCTTACTGGCTAATTCTCCCATCTTGATTAACCCATTTCTAATAATCTGTGTAGCACCACGAGGTGGTGGCTTATCGGGAAAGATTCTAGCCTACATCCATCTTGGGCTGGAGTTTCATCATGTCTGCCTCACTTCTCTTCTTCCCAGCATTCTGTTCTGTCTACTATACCCACCTATGTTCTGACCTATCAGGCCAAACAGTTTCTTTATTAATTAACCAATGAAAGCAACAGATAGACAGATGACCCTCCTCCATCATATACTTAAAATGAAAGAATCAAAGAAAAGAGAAAACAAAAACCGTATATATCACCAGAGCAAATTCTTATCTCTCTTTCTTAGGTAAGAAAATGTAGGATTAGATCTTAGCCACCATGAACAAACAAAACAAGCTGAGGCTATTGGTACACAAGACAGTATAAGGCTCACTTTCACCAGGAGCTTTAAGGACACACTTCTTCATGTGCTCGTTATTTGAACACAGATGAACTACAATTGAGTACACCATGTTAACTGTACCAAAGGAAACAATTCTCTAGAGACAGTTCAAGGAGTAATAATCCTATCACCAGGGACATGTTTTTCTCCCAGTAATACCCAAGCCATTTTCAATGTTATAAAGACATTGGCAGATTTTCCAAATCCAAATATTCTCACCCTAACTGGATGAAAAAAACAAGCTCAGTATTAACTAAGCCTTGTTACTGGTTATGATTAATAATCTCCTGACCAAAATTCTAGCAATACTGTTTCTGGGTGGACAAGGAGTCCTATTTCCTTTGTGTTCATTTTTTCATTTACCTTTGAGAGTTTGGTTAATGTGCACCATTTCTACATCCTTTTAGCTCCCTCTGAACTCTCCCATATACCTCTCTTTGCTCTCTTTCAAATTCATGACATATTTTTTTTCATAATTTTTGTTACACACACACAAATAAATCTTTCCGTCTAAATGATATTCTACTGACTTTTATATTCTGTGGACTGGACCATGTTAAAGAGGAACGCAACATTAACTAAGACAACTCCTTAGCTCAATGCTAGTTCCATAGAAAAAAAACTACTTGCCCACAACAACTTGAACTATCCATTGTTTGCCCGCAACATCAGTCCCAGACTTCAACTGCTGGTCCTGAAGGTAAAGCTGAATTCTCATTTACAAGCATGCAAATGAAGGCATACTCTCTTTCACTGTTTTGCAAACATTTTCCTTTGTCTAGCATCTTTGGAATTTGAACTCATTCAGCAAAGTTTTATAAGTTTTAACATTACAAAGTTTTGTTTTGTTTTGTTTTTAAAAAAGAAGAATGACACCTGGGAACCCCTGTAGAGTGAAGTGCCTGCCAACTCTAAAATGACTCCCTTAATTAAGATATCTTCTTCCCTGGTCCCATATCTGTCCTTCCTACATCTCAAACATCCCATTCCTCCAAGCTCTCCCCAGTCCTCCCCTTCTCCCTTCTCTCTTCCCATCTCCCCTTCCCTGCACCCCACCTCTACCCTTGTGCTGCCAACTTTTGCCTGGCGATCTTGTCTACTTTCAGTATTTAGGAGGATAAATATATGTTTTTCTTTAGGATCACCTTCTTATTTAGCTTCTCTAGGATCATGAATTATAGGCTCAATGTTCTTTGTTTGTGACTAGAATCCACTTATGAATGAGTACATACCATATTCATCTTTTGGGGTCTGGATTATCTCACTCAGGAAAGTGTTTTTTATTTCCATCCATTTGCATGCAAAATTCAAGATGTCATTGTTTTTTACTGCTGAGTAGAACTCTAAAGTATATTTGCACAATATCTTCTTTATCCATTCTTCTATTGAGGGGCATCTAGGTTGTTTCCAGGTTCTGGCTATTACAAATAGTGCTGCTATGAACATAGTTGAACAAATGCTTTTGTAGTATGATTGGGCATCTCTTGGGTATATTCCCAAGAGTGATATTGCTGGATCCTGAGGTAGGTTGACTCCCAATTTCCTAAGAAACTACGACACTGATTTCCAAAGTGGTTGCACAAGTTTGCATTCCCACCAACAATTCCCACCACATCCTCTCCAGCATAGGCTAACATTGGTGTTTTTGATTTTAGCCATTCTGACAGGTGTAAGATGGTATCTCAAAGTTGTTTTGATTTGCATTTAACTGATCTCCAAGAAGGTTGAGCATGACCTTAAGTGTCTTTTGGCCATTTGAACTTCTTCTGTTGAGAATGGTTGGACTGATCTAATGGGAGCTCAACAAATCCAGTTAGACTTGGACTGAATGAGCATGTGATCAAACTTGACTCTGAATGTGGCTGAAAATGAGGGCTGACTGAGTAGCCAATAATAATGGCACTGGGTTTTGATTCTACTGCATGTACTGGCTTTTTGGGAGCCTAGTCTGTTTGGATGCACACCTTCCTAGACTGGATGGAAGGGGGAAGACCCTTGGACTTCTCACAGGGCAGGGCACCCTGACTTCTCTTAGGATTGGAGGCGGGGGGGAAGAGAGAGTGGAGGGAGTTGGAGGGAAATGGGAGGATGGAAGGAGGTGGAAATTTTATAAATAAATTTTTTAAAAAAGAAGAAAAAGGAATGAATGATGAATACAGGGAAGGGTGAGTTTTAGTCCTCAGGTGATATCATGAATGGTGCTTCAACATCAGGATTTAGTTTCAGCAGATAAATTGCATTCATTAAGAAGAGGTTTTTTTTCTTTCTAAGGTGTCTCATTGTCTATAGGATCTCCTTGGGAAATTCCTCTTCTCTACAATTATCTGCTGGTAATTAATGTATTATAGCTTCATTATATTCAGTCAAAAAGTGCACACACAAACACACACACACACAGCAATCCAAGTCTGAGAACAAGACACCATTCAAAAAATCATTTCTATAATCACGGAGCTAGAATTCAACTGTCTAGTTATTGCAGTAAATCTAGTGTCCTGAGGAAGTAAAAGTATCTAACAGACAGAAATCTTGTTAGAAGTGCTGTGTATGATTTATTTGAAATAATGCTTTAAAAGCATGCTGAGTGCTGTGTTCTGTGGTTTCCCAGTGCCATGGCAACATAGTAGAAGGAAAGTGGACAGGCTTCCAACTTCATACTGAAAATGTGAGATTTCTCTGAAATCTGTTTTTCTAGTGAAAATTGTTCTGTATACATCCATTTTTATCTCCCTGTGGATTATATTGTGTTTGAAATGTATCCATTATGCTATTTACATTTCATCTTTCTTTGATATGTACTCTATCTACTTTTACCAAGAATTCATACTTTGATTCTTATCTAGTTTTTGTTTTATTGAACTTCAACTTTGACTGATAGCATTTCATATTCATAGGTTCCGTCGCTAAAATTCATTCAACTACAGATACTTTATAAAGCTGAAAATTTCTCTCACCACTGAATATATATGTACTTTCTTTTCTTATTGTTTCCTAAGCAACAGAATAACAAGCAACTATTCACTACACAATTTTCCTCCTTAGCAATTCGGTCCTTTAACATCTTTTCAAAAATGAAATTTATTCATACAACATTCAAATATAGGATAAAATTTTCAAATTTCAATGAGTCATCTATAAGTACTATAACATCCTGCTCCAAGTAGTTACCTATTACAAATGTTCACATTTTATAACAAGTGCATCCCCATCAAACTGTCTCTGGATGACATACTAAAATAAACTCAACATTTTTCCAATAAATAGGTAAATAAATAAACAATATTAGAAGAGGAAAATGATAAAACAAACCTAGCAATATGAAGGGATAACGTCTAAAGATTCACAGAATTCTTACAACAGATTTAACATCATTGGACACATGCCACATAAATATATACAAACATGTATTTCACATATTATCATAAAACATTTTAAAATGTCAAAGTGATTAATTATATATAAAATTATATTTTGCTAATGTTATGTGTTCATATATGTATTAGTCCATATTTATATTGATCCTTATAAAACAATATATATATATTTCCATATTTTCTGCCAATGCAGTAATAGTTAGAGAAGTACCTAAACTATACAAAATTTTGCCAAATTCAAATTGTTACAAGTAAAGTACAGAAGGTTGAAATTTATACAAAAATAACTTATTAAGAACTAATGTTCTTATAAAATACAAAAGATGATGGACATTTTAGGAAACTGAGGGCTTCACAGCACTGAGCCTGCACCTCAGCCACCACAACATGGAAATAAATGCCTGTCTAAGTTTAGTGTTTCCCAGAATCAAGACATATGAGTGGCCAGAAGGGAAAGCAATTCCAGCAGTCCAGAAAAGCAGAGAAACTGAATTTTTCTGCTTATATTTAATGTTACAAAACTGAAAAAGAAGTGACAGAAAAAAATGCTGTATAGTAAAAGGAATGTGACAACCATTTGCAGTGCCTTTATGTGGGCTGCCTTGCTGACATCTCTAGAGCCTTTGGCCTTGTACCACATACTCTTCAGATGTCTCCATAGGGAGAAGATGAGCAAGAGAAACACGGTCAGGGTCACGGTGAAGGGTATGAGTGTGAACATAGTGTTGGTGAATAAAATAAGCCTAGGAACTTGAGAATAATTACTTGAGATAATACTGAAGAATATATTTGCTTCAATTCTGTAAATGAAGACATCAGTGTGTGTGTCTATGACTAAAACATTTAAAAACAAAAGGAGCAGAGATGCCAACAGTGTCCCTGAAACCACTTTTTTTACTCTCCATTTTAGATGAAGAAAAATAGAGTTTGAAAAATTGGCTATCTTGAGAAAATAGAAGATGCTAAGACATGTAGCAAGCCAGATATTGAAATGATTGGTTGCTGTCAAGAAAATAAAAGTTTGTCTCACAATTCTTCTAGTTATTATTATGGCTGGATACCATTTATATACAAATAAATTTGCAATTAGTGAAAAGAGAAAAGCAATTCTGGAAATTGCCAGAGTAGTCAAGATCTGATCTATGAAAGATATCTTTCTCCTCTTTACCCAGTCCGTAACGTTCACTAGCACTGTGAATGCATTGCCTAAAGTTCCCATTAGGATTTCCACACTTAAAGTAGTTAATACTATGTAATACAGGACACCATTCATTGTATTCAAGACGATGTTCCGAATTACACTATAGTGATATTTGTGAATACAGTCTTCTGATGTATGTCTAGCTGATTCTTGATATTTCATAACATACTAATTTACTGAACTCATACATACAATGTCAAGTAAACATCAAGATTTTCTAATGAAGTGGATTGTAGTTTTCTTCACAAAAATCTTACACTTTGCAAGAAAACCCTGGTGAGCTTCATCCAGATGCCTCATACCTTATACACAATGTACCGGAGTCCTCCATAGTTGATGCTAAAGAAAGCAGAATTCTCATGCACACTGTCATCAAAATAAATAAATTTATTTGCATTTCTTTGACTGTTTGCATATTAAATTGTAACCATTTAATCTCTGATAAGGAAAAATTATAAAATTATAACTCACATAAAAGGCAAAGTATCTTAACTTCTATGTAACATAAGATTTCCATTAAATATTTCAAAATGAATCCAGGTAGGCACCTATATATATTTTCAAAAGAGTTTTTCTATAAGCAAACAATTACCTAGTAATCTTACCTACTTAGTTACTCTTCAAATATCTGGGACTGAGATTAACAATTTTACTTTTTATAAAGTTATATATGCATGAATACACATCCATAGATACTAAAATATGCTAGTTCATAAATATTCATTTTACATTATAATCCCTTTCGTATCTGATTGAAATAATTCAGATTTATAGTTTATTTAAATTTATTGTGCATTTCACTTACAATTAGTAATGTGATAGTTGTTAGGAGATGGTATAAAATTGTTTCCATTTTTAATTGATGCAATAGTAATGTAAATATTCTAAAGACTTGGGACTATCTTCTTCAAACATGTAAATAAATATGGAATAATTCCTATTCGGTTATGAAGACAATAAGTTTACATGAATTCATTTGCACAACAAGAATCTTTTTCATTATCCATGCCTCTTACCTTCATTAATACATCTGATTCCTTCACCAGTATGAACACTAGGCATTATTCATTTTCCTTCAGTTTGCACTGGCATTTGTTCCTGTAATGTCACTGTAGGTATCAAGGCATATAAAGAGCAATATACAGCCCAGGAAAGAAAGGGAATGGAGCAATGGTTCATAACATTCTTCAAAACCTAATGGATAGTCAAAGGAGCAAAAACACAAAAGAGAAGTATTAAAGCAAGAAAACAGAAAAACATGTATCATTAACTATAGTAAACTTGGCCTAGTGGTGCACACCAGTATACGTGGCTCAACACTGAAGGAAACTGGGCCAGTTAGTGAGACCCTGTATCAACATAACACTAACAAAAGTTCTGAAATAGAAGGAAAAGCCACAGACTATTGCATATGAAAGATGGATTATAACTGGTAATTGTGAACAAAGAAAGTGACAGAACTTCTAGAACAGAAACATTAACATACCTGAAAACAGAAAGGTCCTCATGGGATGGCTCTTTCCATAGCAAAAAGGCAGAAGAAGACAAAGAGAAATGCAAAACACATTGAGGGTGGGGCTTTGTGGAGAAATTGCTAGTACAAGAGCTTCAGGGCATTTAGGACAAGTGACAAAGCTTGTATTCGTGGGAGGCAGTAACACCAGCCCAAGAGCTTCCCTGAGCCCCTCTTCTCCACCTTCCAATTGGACAGCAAACATTTGAGGTTCTACTGGAATGGCTGTAGATGCTGTACTCTCTAGGCCAAGTTGCTTCATTCGGATTCAAAACCTCAACTGTATTAATAGCGGCAAGATTGCTGTGAAAGTCTCTGACACAGTTGTAGGAAAAGAGTCTAACTCCTACTGAATTGATGCAAGGCACTCCTTTGCAAAAGGAGTAACTTAAATTCAAGAGACAAAGTAGCAAAAACAGAGCTACAGAAAAAGCATAGCCTTCCATCCCCAGTGCAGGGCATTCAGCAAAGGTGTAATTCATGTGTTTATAAATTCAGTCACTCTTTGATTGGCACAGTTCATGATTATTTTAATTATAAACCTGTGTGAGACCTCAAATTTTTTATGTTTTGAAATTTTTCTGGTGAATATCTTATATCATCAATGATATTCCTCCATTTTGAACTATAACAGAACTTGTGAGCATTAGGTCTAATTTTGTAAGTGATCATCCAGGGACTGCACAGTGACAGGGAAAATATTCATTGAAGTCTAGATTTTGTTGCTTCACTTCTATGAGCACACAATATGCACACTTAAAAAGCTTTTAAATTTGATTCCATTGATCAACATCTCTGGTTTTTTTTTTAATTGAAAAAAAAATTTTCCGCCTCCTCCCCGCCTCCCATTTCCCTCCCCCTCCTCCCGCCCCTCTCCCCCGCCCCCACTACTCTTCCCCTCCCTCTCCAGTTCCAGGAGCAGTCAGGGTTCCCTGCCCTGTGGAAAGTCCAAGGTCCTCCCCTCTCCATCCAGATCTAGGGGGAAACGAGATGATTGGGGATATAGGAAGGTTGGATAGGGGAGCAGGGAAACTCATATCTTAGTTAAGGGAACCACCTAAGGGTTGGCAAGAGACTTGAACTTGGAGTGGCTACCAAATGCCCAGGGCAATGTCCCCAGTTAGTTCCTTGGGCACCTGAGGATAGGGAACCTGAAATGACCCTATCCTATAGCCATACTGATGAATATCTTGCATATCACCATAGAACCTTCATCTAGCGATGGATGGAGATAGAGACAGAGACCCACACTGGAGCACCGGACTGAGCTCCCAAGGTCCTAATGAGGAGCAGAAGGAGGGAGAACATGTACAACGAAGTCAGGACCACGAGGGGTGCACCCACCCACTGAGACAGTGGGGCCGATCTATTGGGAGCTCACCAAGGCCAGCTGGACTGTGACTGAAAAAGCATGGGATAAAACCGGACTCTCTGAACATGGCGGACAATGAGAGCTGACGAGAGGCCAAGGACAATGGCATGGGGTTTTGATCCTACTTCAGGTTCTGGCTTTGTGGGAGCCGAAACATCTCTGTTTTTATGCCGGTACCAAGCTGTTTTCATTACTATAGCTCTGTAATAAAGTTTGAAGTCAGGGATGGTAATGCCTCCGAAAGTACTTTTATTGTATAGGATTGTTTTGGCTATCCTGGGTTTATTGTTTTTCCATATAAAATTTATTATTGTTCTCTCAAGGTCTGTGAAGAATTTTGTTGAGATTTGATGGGGATTGCATTGAATCTATAGATTGCTGTTGGTAGAAGTGTCACTTTTACTATGTTGATCCTCCCAATCAAAGAGCATGGGAGATCCTTCCATTTTCTGGTATCCTCTTCAATTTCTTTCTTCAAAGGCTTAAAGTCCTTGTCAAATAGATCTTTCACTTCCATGATTAGAGTTACCCCAAGATGCTTTATGCTATTTGTGGCTATTGTGAAAGGTGATGTTTCTCTGATTTCCTTCTCTGCTTCTTTGTTCTTTCTGTATAAGAGGGCTACTGATTTTTTGGAGTTGATCTTGTATCCTACAAAGAACATTAAGCCTATAGTTCGTGGCCCTAGAGAAGCTAAATAATAAGATGAACCCTAAGAAAAACATATATTTATCCTTCTGGATATTGGAAGTAGACAAGATCACTGGGCAAAAGTTGGGAGCACGGGGGTGGGCATGGGGTGGGGGAGGAGGGAAGATAGGAAGAGAGAAGGGAGAAGGGGAGGATTGGGGAGAGCTTGAAAGAATGGGATGGTTGAGATGGAGGAAAGGTGTATATGGGAACAGGGAAGAAGATATCTTAATTAAGGGAGGCATTTTAGGGTTGGCAACATACTTGGCTCTAGAGGGGTTCCCAGGTGTCCACGGGATGTCCCCAGCTATGTCCTTGTTGAGCAGAGAAGAGGGTGCCTGAACTGGCCTTCTCCCATAGCCACACTGATGAATATATTGCATATCACTATAGAACCTTCATCTGGCAATGGATGGAGATAGAGACAGAGACCCACATCGGAACACTGGACTGAGCTCCCAAGGCCCAGATGAAGAGACAGAAGGAGGGAGAACATGAGCAAGGAAGTCAAGACTGAGAGGGGTGCATCCACCCACTGAGATGGTGCGATTGATCTAATGGGAGCTCACCAAGGCCACCTGAACTGGGAATAAATGAGCATGTGATCAGACCGGATTCTGAATGTGGCTGACAATGGGGACTGACTGAGAAGCCAATGATAATGGCACTGGGTTTTGCTTCCACTGCATGTACTGGCTTTTTGGGAGCCTAGCCTGTTTGGATGCACGCCTTCCTAGACCTAGATGGAAGGGGGAGGGCCTTGGTTGTTCCACAGGGCAGGACATCTTGACTTCTCTTAGG